>NC_064811.1:161931164-162303115 GCF_023721935.1 Panthera uncia | reverse complement strand
GGGGGGGGGGACTTGCTCACTAGGCCAGAGCACTCCTGCTCAACAGTGTATGAAATAGTGTATTAAGAGGCAGTGAGGCCATGCAAAAGCAAGGACACATTTCAACACAAAACACTATTTCACCCCAGTGGGGTCTAGCAGTGGGTTTGGGAATGTGCACAACACAGCCATGAGACTATAACCCAAAAACACAGAACACAGAAGTGCACAGGCAAGGACCCTGTTTTGTCCTCTTTCCACAACCCCCCACCCCACAGTGAGCAGCCAGAAGATGGTCATTGATGGTGCACCATGGCTGGGGCCTCCTGCCTCTGGAATACACTTCTTCCATCCACTCCAGAGAAAACCCCACTCAGTCTTCACAACCTGAGTCAAGTGTCACTACCTCTTATGCCTTGCTGCAAACTGAAGTGCCCTCTCTGGGCTCCCATGCACTTTGCCCAGTTCTCCATCTGTCCTGTGCCCGGTGCCTTCTTGTGTCTTTGCCTATATAGACACATACTTGATGACCTTACCACTCTAAGTTCTTGGTGGGCAGGGAATGCATTTTTTTTTACACCTTCCGAGATGATCTGGCAGTATACGGTAAGTGGCACACAGAGGTAGGGACATGGTGGGTGATCAAGAAGCATCAGATAAATCAAGGGATGAATCCATGGGAAAACCTTAGGTATATCTCAGACCTGTCACTGTTGGAGAGCACTGCCCAGATTCCTCCTTCTTCCCTCAGGTGGGTCCTGGTTTAGCCCCCACACGTCATCAGAAAGAGTTTCCAACCAACAGATTCCAAAGGACAGGCACAAACCCATCCTTTTAGAAAGATGACAAATATGTAAATAACAAAGAGAGCTGAGAAAAATAATATACAATTTGGTTTGAAATATTTAATTTATCCATATAAGGAAATGTAGTATTTAGTGGTACACACAAAGTAATGGCCTGGTAAGAAAAATGGGCATCTTTCATGGTAGAGTGAGGGCACTAAATTCTATGCCATGTAATTTCCTACTAAGAATCAGAATATGCAGTTCCGAAAGGCCACATGATTACTCACAATTATTCTTTCTTCTTTTCTTCTTGAATTGTATTATTGATTGATGAAACTCTCAAGTCTCTCATTCAATTCTCTTCTTTTATAGAATAAGTTTGGTGCACAAGGACTCCTCCAAGTTATATACAATCATTCTTTTAGAGGTTACAATGACCTCAGAAAGCTACTGTTTCTACTGGAGATTTAATTTCTCTAATTGACTTACATTTCCCAGAATTGCTGGATTGAAAATGATAAAAGATCTTGTTGCCTAATATGATTTACTCTCATACAGACTTCTTCCCACCATTACAAGAAAATTCTCTTAATGTGGCACTTCCCACAATAGCCCTTCATTAAAAAATACTTTAAAAATTTACACAAAAACTAGTATTATATTCAATGTATAACTTAAAATTTAAATCTAACAGCTCTAAATATTGAAATTGCTTATGAGTTCTACTTAATGAAAACATTCAAATATGGTCAAGAATTTAAAACTAAACATACTCTTGGGCAGCTTTTCTAGATTTTTTCTAGATTCTAAGCTTATACAAGTCAGCTGATACAACTCCATTTTAGCAAATTTCTTTTGAAAAGATAAACAAAATGGACAAACATTTAGCTAGACTACCTAGGAAAGATTTAAGAGACATTACTCAAATTAATAAACAAAAGAGGAGACATTACAACTAATACCACAGAAACACAAAATATCACGAGACTACTGTGAATAATTATATGCCAACAAATTAGATAACTTAGAAGAAATAGATAAATTCCTAGAAACATACAACTTACCAAGAATGAATCATAAAGTAATAGAATATCGGAACAGATCAATAATAAGCAAGGAGACTGAATCAGTAATCAAACATCTCCGACAAATAAAAGCCTCAGGACCAGATGGCTTCATGAGTAAATACTACCAAACATCTAAAGATGAATTAATACCAATCCTTCTCAAACTCTCCCAAAATATTGCAGAGGAAGGAATAGTTCCAAACTCATTTTATAAGTCCAGCATTACTCTAATACTCAAGCCAGACAAGGGCATGACATGAAAAGAAAATTACAGGCCAATATCCCTGATGAACACAGATGCAAAAATTCTCAAATAAAATATTGGAAACCAGATTCAATACATTAAAAGGATGATACGTAATGAGCAAGTGGGATGCATCCCTGGGATGCAAGGATGGTTCAACACCTGCAAATTAATAAACATGATACACCACATTAACAGAATGAAGGATAAAAATCATCTAATCATTTCAACAGATGCAGAAAAAAACATTTAACAAAATTCAACATCATTTCATGATAAAAACTCTGAACAAATTAGGTACAGAAGGAACATACCTCAGCATAATAAAGGCCATATATGACACACCTACAACTAACACTATACTCAACAGTGACAAGTTAAAAGCCTTTCCTCTAAGATCAGGAACAAGACAAATAACAAGACCACTCTTACTCAACATAGTATAGAAATGCTAGCCCTAGCAACTTGTCAAGGGAAAGAAATTAAAGGCATCCAAATCAGAAAGAAAGGAGTAAAATTATCTGTTTGTAGATAACATGATCTTACACATAAAAACACTAACCAAAGGCGTGCCTGGGTGGCTCAGTCAGTTAAACCTCTGACTTCAGCTCAGGTTGTGATCTCATGGTTCATGAGTTCGAGTCCCGCGTTAGGCTCTGTGCTGACAGCTTGGAGCCTGGAGCCTGCTATGGATTCTGTGTCTCTCTCGCTCTCTGCCCCTCCCGCATCTACTTTCTCTCTCTCTCTCACTCTCTCTCTTTCTCACAAATAAGCAAACATTAAAAAAAAAAAATCCTAACCACGTCACCAAAGAAACTGTTAGAACTAATGAATTCAGTAATGTTTCACAATACAAAATAACATAAAATCAGTTTGTGTTTCTATATACAATGAAAGAGAAACTAATCACATTTACAATAGCATCAAAAATAATAACATAAAAAGTAGTGAATTACTGACACATGCTACAGTGTGGATGAACCTTGAAAACACCATTGTAAGTTAAGAAGACAGACACAAAAGATCATATATTATAGGATTCCATTATATGAAATATCCAGAATAAGTAAATCCCTATTTTATCAAATGCTTTTTCTGTGTGCATAGAGATGGCCATGCAGTTTAGTGTATTACATTGATTGATTCTTCTATGTTGAGTCAACCCTGCATTCTTGGGATAAATTTCACTTAATCATGGTGTATAATCCTTTTTATATGTTGGATACAGTTTGCTAGTATTTTGTGAGGATTTCGGCACCCTATACTTATAAGGGATATTGGTCCGCAGTTTTCTTCTCTTATGATGTCTTTACTTGTTTAAGGTATCATAGACCTCATAGAATGAGTTGGGAAGTGTTCTCTCTTATAAATTCTGAAAGTCTGTGAAGCATTGGTATTAATTTGTTCTTTAATGACTGGTAGAAATCAGCAGTGAAGACATCTGGGCCTGGCCTTTTCTTTAGGGAAAGTTTTCTGATTCCTATTTAAATCCATTTACATGTTCTAAGTCTAGTCAGATTTTCTTTCTGAAGAAATACTTAATTTTGACAGCATACAAAACATGGTCCTCCATCCCCTCTCCCCTCCTTGGTGTTGTATTAAAATGACATCTTTACGTACTGTGTCTATCTAATACAGGTAGATGATCCTTCTTTATGCAGTTAACTTTTAAATCAGATAGGAGAAAAGAGTTATAAACAAAAAAATACATTTATACAATACTGTATTGTATTTCCCTATGTAGTTACTTTTACTGGAACTCTTCATTTCTTCACAAGGATTCGAGTTTGTCTAGTGTCCTTTCATTTCAGTCCTAAGGACTCCTTTTCATATTTCTTGTAGGGCAGGTTTGCTAGTGATGAAGTCTCTAGTTCTTGTTTATCTGAGGATGTCTTAATTTCCCCTTCATTTCTGATGAATGGTTCTGCTGAATATAGAATTCTTGGTTGAGTGTTTTTATTCCAGCACTTTGAATATGCCATCCCACTGTCTGGCCTCCATTGTTTCTGACAAGAAATCAGTCATTGCTCTTATTAAGAATTCCTTGGAACCAATTAGTGCTTCACTCTTGCCACTTACAAGATTCTTTCTCTCTTTGTCTTTGTCTTTCAACTGTTTGCTTATGATATATTTACTGTGTGTTTCTTTGAATTTTCCTATTTGGAGTTTTTGAGCTTTTTAAATGTATAGATTCATGTTTTTCATTAAATTTGGGAAGTTTGGGGCCATTATTTCTCCAAATATTTTTTCTGCCTCTTTATCTCTCTCCTCTCCTCTGGGACTCCCACTATGTCTATTTTGGCATGCTTGATGGTATCTTATAAGTCTTCATTCTTTTTTATTTTTGTTTCTCAAACCTAAGCATATCAATTAACCTATCTTAAAGTCCACAGATTCTTTCTTCTGCCTGTTCAAAACATGCTCAGCACCGCTTAGTGAATTTTTCATTTCAGTTATTGTACTTTATCAATTCCAGAATTTCTATTTGGTTCTTCTTTAGAAGTTCTATTTCTATTTGGTAAGACATAGTTCTAATTGGAATGACTTGGTTCTCATAGTTATCATTAGTTCTTTAAACATGGTTTCTTTTAATTCTTTGAACATATTTAATACAGATGTTTTAAAGTCTTTGTCCAGTAAGTCCAACACCTGGGCTTCCTCAGGGACGATTTCTAATAATTGATTTTTTTTTCCTGTGCATGAGCCATACTTTTTGTTTATTTGCATACCTCATAATTTTTTGTTTAAAACTTAACATTTTAAATAATGTAACCCTGGAAATCAGAATCAACTCCTTTCTCAGGGTTTGTTGCTGTTGTTCTCTGTTGTTGTTACTTGTTTAGTGACTTTCCTGAACTAATTCCGTAAAGTCTGCATTCTTTGTTGTGTGTGACCACTTAGTGGTAAGCTAATGACTAGACAGAGATTTCTTTAAATGCCTAGAACCAATAAGTCTCCAAATATTCGCCAATGGATATTGTGTACACGTTGGGGCATGCTATCAACATTCAACTAGGTAGTTGACAGCTTATCTTTGCCTTTATGTGCTTCTTGCACAAAGTCTCAAGGTCCACCAGAGGTGAAAGGTTAGGGCCTGCTCACATCTTTCCTAAGTATGAGCAGAGCCCTAGATGTGTGCATGGCCTTCTAGACTCTCAGGAATGTATTTGAGCTTTTCAAAGCCCCAGTGGAGATCTCACTCCTCAGCCTCACCTTTTACGCTTTTTGGTTAATCTGTTGTTTGCCTAAACTCTTATCTACCACACCTCAGGCAGCCACAAAATACAGACTTCCTATAACTGTGTTTTGGAGGAAAGGCTTTTTTCCACTGGGAGAGCTCTGAATCAGGTCAAATAAAGACAACCTTGTGAATAGAGACTTCCAGAGAATTCCAGACAGGTCAGATCATAACATTTCTCTGGGAATAATGCTTTAAAGGAGCTCCTGTCCCATTGTGGCCCCTGGTGGCTGCCAGGCTGTGGTTCTTGCTGTGCTTGTGAGTTATTGGATTTCAAGGCTACCAAAGAGCCAAGGAGAAGGTGGGAATAAGGCAAATTAAAGCTGCACAAAAATTCAGTCATTTTTCTTGGATAAACATTTTCCAGATTATTGCAAGTTTTGTTTAATTTCTAGAGTTCTTAAAAAGTTGATTCTGACCATTTTTAGCCATTTTCTCATTTTTTTATGAAAAGCATTTGCACAAGTTTTTATTCTACCATTTTTGGTGACATCACCTTTCTTTAACTGTTGAATTATATTTCATTTTATAAACAATATCATTTAATTTTTTTCATAATATATTTTCCTACCATTTTTATTTGAAAAAATTTCAAACCTTCACAAATATAACAATATATAAGTATCCACATATCTTTCACCTACCAAGTGTTAACATCCTGCCTGCCTTCCTGCCTGCCTACCTGCTTTGAACGATTTGAGGGTTAGTTGCAGATATGGTGACAACTTTACCCTTGAAGAGAAGTATCTCCCAAGAACCAGGCCACTCTCCTTTATAACATTATAACAATATAATAATCACACTCAGGAAATTTAACATTATTACAATAATATACTCTATATGCTATGTTCAAATCCCCCAAAGAACAATTTAGAACACCTAATACAGGCACATCTCCAAAAAGAGCAGAATCTGTACCAAGAAGAATCATACTTAGACCCTCTTGAAAATGCCAGGAATGGAATGGCCACAGGCCTGAGATGCTGCCTTAATATGTGAGGTGCTTCCCAGGGTTCAAGATTCCTTATCTTCTTGGGAAGTATTTGCTCTGTTGTTTTTTTGATTTTAGCAAATGATATAGTATCTTAAAATTCCTTAGGGAAAAATTAAAGCAAAGCAACAATTCTGCTCAAATTTAAGAAACAAATCAAAAGAAAACAAACCAGAATAAAACCTTTCTCCCCAATTTTCTTCTGGGATGTCCTGATAAAAATCACATCCTTGAGGGGATGTGTCAAACAAACCTTTTCAAAGAGGCACGAAATGATGACACACACCATAGTAAGGCAGGTCCCTGACAACACACAGGAAAAAAAAACCCCTTTTATGTCACATACTTGCAATGACAGGGAAGTGTCTCATTTCTAGTACTTTGATCTCAGATATAATACCTCTGAGAGATGCCTTTGTATCCTTATGATTGGACAAAGATGAAGTTGCAATGTAGAAAATGTTAACTCATGCCAGTTTTTTTTTTTAATTTCCTAATACACAGCTCCAAGCAAATGTCTACCTAGGCCAGCAAAGTGTGGGCCATGGACTACCCAAATCAGCATCACATGTGGGGTTGTTCATTGCCAAGTGTTCATTACCAAGCTTCTTCATCTCAGGCCTACTGACTCAAAATTTCTGAAGCTGGATCTCAGGAATCTTCATTTTAAAAAGCACCCTAGGTTATTCCCAAAGCACATTTCTATTTGAGAAAAATTAAGCTAGGCTTTAATCTGAGATTAACTGCAATTAAGATGGAAAACTCTATGGAAAAAGAATCAGATATTGAGAAACTGATTTGTACTGTTATCTATGGAAGTAGCTTTTTAAAAGCTGCTAATATTTTGACTACAACCCTTACAAAGGAGTATGTTATACATCATGACACAGTAGACACACACACACACACACACACACACACACACACACACTTTATAGTGTTCTAAAACAATATTTATCCTTACTTCTTGTAATGCACTTTGATATTTTTACCCTATTCTATTCCAATGTTTTAAAAACACTGGACATAACCCACTAAAGCTTTTTCACAACCCTCTAATGAATCACAAACTGCAGTTTCCAAAACACTGATCTACAGCCATCAATGGAAATGTAAAGCTCAACCAAGTAAGCATAAATCTAGAGACAGAGTACAAACATGGCATGAGTCGAACTAGATTTTTAAAAGATATTCTAAATATATACATACATTTAGCTGCATTTAGAACAGTTTAATCACAATGCTGGTATCCTAATGAAGTAAAATATCATTTAGGCTGATTTCAACTCTTATTATTTTCAGTTGACAATTGTGGGTTTCAGAAGGAAATAAACTGGAGTAAAAATTTGGTGCAATGTTAAGCCTGTGAGTACCAGTAGTTAACGGATGAGGTTCAGATCCTGGCTCTCCCATGTGGTAGGGATGGCAGCCTGAGGAATGACCTCTCCAAGCCTCAGTTTCTTCTTCTATGAAATGCGGCTAATGACAGCATCTGTGTCATAAGGTTGCTGTGAATATTAAATAATTCATGTAAATAATAATGGTTATTATTATTCAAATATAAGATGCATTTTGCCATCTTAAAAGAATGAAAAATTACATCTAAATAGGGCTTATTATACAAGCTTTCATATAGTTTACTAAGAATACAAATATACTATGTACCTGGCATTGCCCTTCTCTTGATGAACAAACACTGAATGTTTTCTGACTATGACTCCATGTTAGGTTCCAGAGTTACAAAGAGCCACGTGATATGGTACATATGGTACTACTTACTAAGCAGCTGATAGTCTATAGTTAGGACAAAAGAAAGAAATGTGAATACCCAAATCATATGCCGAGTGCCAAACAGAAGAGATGCTGACAGGGAGTGTAGTCTGAGTTCAGAGAGAGGACTGGTCAGGAAGAGCTCTAGAAGTGGGCACTCAGGGGTGGGGTGGGGATAAAAGGGTAGGGGTCTGAGTGCATAGAAAGGAGGATGGAGAGAATTCCAAGTAGAAGACAATAATGGGAGCCAAGACAAAGGGGCGAACCACACCTCCCAGTTTAGATGGGGACAGTAAGTCATCAAGACAAGGTTAGAAATTAAAGCCAGTTTGGGTAGGAGGCTCGGGCAATAGGTGATTAGGGAGAGTGATCTGGAAGGCGGTGTGGTGGTACTGCCCTGTTAAAGTCAACTCAAGCTGGCTGCGGAGGGTGGGGCATCCTATGGGAGGTTGTCTGATGAAAGCAACACCGGGAGGGGGTAGGACCCACCACATCAACCTTGCAGATATCCCCAGTTAGCACATCAACACAGAAAATCAGAGAACATCAACACAGAAAAATAGGGTTCCAATTAATTTCTCTAGAGTTTCCATAGCACGGCTTTAAAGCACTGATGGACTCAGTCTCTAGCACAAAGTTCTCAGTTATGGATAGATTACTCACTTGGAATTTTCCAAAACTTTAAGTAAACCGTCCCTACCACTGAAATGATTCTACTTTTCTTGTTCAGATTCTATTCATTCTTTGCTCACCAAGCAACCTTCTGACCAAGTATTCAGCTTGCCAGGTAATTTGATAGAGAGAAGAACGCCTTAATAATAAGAGTCATTAAGCATTCCAGTCACTAGAAAGGGTATCTCCCATAACAACATCAAAACTGGCCTTCCACTTATCCATCAGATTTATGTCAATTTTGTTATACTAATCAGCAAATTGTCCTTTAATGTGCTCAGAAGGTGACAGACCCAGTTTTGACTGCACTTTACAGTCACCTGGATAACTACTTAAAAATACCTTGGACTGGGACAGCTGGCTGCAATTAAGGCCTCTCCTGGGCAGCCCCTGGGGTGGCCCACCGCTTTCTCAAACAATGACTCTCAATCCTGGCTATGTGTTAGAAGCAACTTGGAAACTTGGAAAAAAAAAAAAAAAAAGATCCATGCCCAGGAATGGATACTTCCAGAGATGTTAAAACCTATCCACTAGGCAGAGGACGTGAATTCTAATAATCCATGCACCTCATTCTGAAGCAGAGATGAAAAGGATACTGAAATACATTGGAGTCGAGAGATTTCTATTTTACTTACATGTCAGATAATCAGTTATTCTACTCTCTTTGATCGCCCTTCCACAGGGGCCTAGCTTTTAAGCTGTTACTGGTTTCAAACTCTGAATTCCATACTGCTTTAGAACAGAGGTCAGCAAACTTTTTCTATAAGGGAGTGGAGAGTAAGAGTTTAGGCTTTGCAAGTCATACTGTTTCTGTCACAACTACTCAACTCCACGGTTATAGCACAAAAACAGACATAAATAATATGTAAACAAAGAAGCATGCCTGCATTGCAATACAACTTTATTTACAGAAACAAGAGATGGACGAAATTTGACCAGTGGACTGCTTTAGAACGTTTGAGTTATTATAATTAGCATTCTGATCTTGTGCCCATTAATACAAAATTAGTAACAAAGTATGAAAATAAATACAAAAAGTGCTCTCAATTTGTAATCTTATCTGTGGACTATCATCCTCTTCCCATTTACCAGAAACTTAAAACAGGGGGCCCTGTTTATATTTAGACCATATGGAGTTCTTCAGACTATTTCTGCTTCTGAGTACTGCTGACCACCCTCCAAGCTTCACTTATGGAGAAACCACCCACCTGATTACTCAAGTGAGGTCTGCAGTCCTCCACAACAAACCAGAAGGGAGTGTGGCTGTACCATTCTGGCCTCCTCACTAGTAGAAAATGCCCGAGATATTTATTAAATACTTGTCCATTTATTTGGGTAGGGAAAAAGTCCATCTGGGATGCTTTCATTTATTCCCCCATACAATTGATCAGTGAAGTACAAAAATACAAGCCTAAGTCTAAAGTTTTGTGTTAGATAATTTCTGTTCAGCTGAATAGGCTTAATCAATGATCCTGTCCTAGCCATCACTCCTGACTTCCCCCTAATCTCTCAATATGCATAATGAATGAAAGTCAACAGGGTGAGACCATTTGCTAAGTGGATGAAACTGGAGCACGGATAGCACTCAGCTGGAGCTCGCTACACATTTATGGCATCCCTCATTCCCACTCTGTGACATCAAGTTCCCAGATCAGCAATGCTGAGACGACATCCAGTCATGCAGAATCTCCAGGAAGCCTGTGGCCCCATCCTTACAGCTCAGGGAAGTTTATCTCAATTGTCAAAGTTAATGCCCTGCACAGCGGGGACCAGCATCAGGTGGGGTGGTCTCCCGGGGAAGGAGGGTGCACAGCTGGCAAACATTCAATCCCCCAGTTGACCCACAGTGTTAAGGAAAACAAAACTGAAGCAGAAGTTCAATCCTTGGATGTATGTCTCTGAGCTCAGTTACTATGAGTCCTTATGACAGTTCACATCGTACTTACTTGGAAGTGTTTTCAAGTATTCCTTTGACCTCATTCATTTCTTCCTTCCCAAAGTAAACAACTGTGAGATGAATTCTCCCATCCTGTTGGATGCACATCTCCCTAGAAAACAAAACACATGTATGTCTGGTCCTGTGTTCACAATAACAGGCAAGGTCCAAACAAATACCTGTTTTGTAAAGTGCAAAAGGTTCTCAAAGTAAACTGAGTGAACTACCGAAAGAGCAGAGATGGGTCAGCAAGCCATTTCTGGCTGGCCATCACAATTACCTGTATTGATATGTATCTTACGGAGAAAACAATGAAATTTATTTATTTTTTTTTAATTTTTTTAACGTTTATTTATTTTTGAGGCAGAGAGAGACACAGCATGAACGGGGGGGGGGCAGAGAGAGAGGGAGACACAGAATCGGAAGCAAGCTCCAGGCTCTGAGCCATCAGCCCAGAGCCCGACGCGGGGCTTGAACTCACGGACCGCGAGATTGTGACCTGAGCTGAAGTCGGATGTTTAACTGACTGAGCCACCCAGGCGCCCCGAAAACAATGAAATTTAAACGTGCAGATCTAGTAAATGAAACTCAGACACAAGAGGCCACAGGTCTGATCTGCCACAGGCTTAGCCCATCGGGGTCACCTAATGTCATGGAAAGGTCACTGGAGCCTTATTACCCTTCTTTGCCGTAAGAAGTCCATGAAGTACAGAAGACATAAACATAGATTCCATTTTACAGATGAGAAAGCTAAAATCCAGAGAAGGTGAGACAAGAATCCTTGTCTATAAGCTTTCCTGCGTGTGCCAAACACAAACAGTCTTCAAGACTGAATGAGCAAAGGTAAAAGATTCTTTCATGTAGGGCTCCAGAAACCTTTCTTCACACCTCAAGGGAATGACCAGGCTGGAGCGCAGCTGCTCTGTGCACCTTCCCTGGGTCGCACCTTCCCGAGCACCCACAATCACCTGCACTACTTCCCTGTCTCTCCTCCCTGTGACCAATTGTCCCAGGTACTTGGCACCTCAGGCTCCAGGGTCCCGACAGCCCTCTTTGGGCCAGGCTTCTGGCTCTGGACTGGTCTAGACCTACTTTCTCCACCAAAGCTTATTTATTTGCCTATGTCCTGCTCTCTAAATGGTAACACCTAGCTAATCTGGTAAGATACTCAGCTGAGGGTTTACTGCATATACAATTGTGATATGTGCATAAATTAGGTATGTGTATATGAACATATATGTGTATATGTGTAAGTACATGTGTGTAAATATGTGTGTACATGTATGTGTACACATATACGTGTGTGCACAGTTTAAATAAGAGTTTTCTGGAAGCAAATTAATGAAAGATTCTACTGGTTGAATATTTTGTGATATTTTGACATTTTGCATGTCCTTCCTTTTTATTCCGTTTGTCTCTATATTCACTACTTTCCTTAACCCCCCAAACAACAGTCCACATAACAGCTTTCTGAAAATCCCTGAGCTCTAACTGCAGAGGCTAATTTATTCAACGTTTTGTTTTTTTGTTTTTTTGTTTTTTGTTTTTTTATAATGCCATCAAAAAGGAGTGACTGCCTCGCTGGGAGAAATCCAAAGATGTAGGAGATCTGGTTCCTCTGCTCAACATGCTTGGGAAATAAAATGAACTCAAATAAAATAATAACACCTCATGGCACAAATAACAAGGAGACAGTTCAGAAAACACAGCAAATCCTATCAGCTGGAATGGCTGGGGCCTGAAGGAGGGTTAGGGTAGAGGAAGAGAAGAGGAAGAAGAGAATCCCAGATGGAAGAAATATCAGGGAAGATGATATTGACCCGAGGCTAGAAGCATGCAGGACTCTTCCTGGTCACAGGCTTGGTTCTGAGAATCTGTTTCTTTCCCGTGAATTAAAGGTAAGAGCTGCCTCTGAAATGCAGTCTGATGGCAGAGCTCTTAGACAGACAAGGAACCAGGAACAGAGGCCCAGCATGTGACAAAGTGCTTCAAACTGAGAGCTCCCTCACAGCCTCAGTCCCTGCAGTCTAAACCATACCTACTGACAACAAAATTCTCTTCCATAAAAGATCTCTTTTGCTAACTTGCCAGATAATGCTTTAACTTTCTTTGCCAGGGTAGAATAAAAGAACACACAGAGAGCCAAGCACCAGGAAAAATGTGCTTTCAAACTGCATGTGTAGTTGGAAAAAATTTATCCCAGAATCAGGAGAGGGTCACCCGCTGAGCCTGCATAAAAAGCATTCTTGTTTTTGTAGTAACATCTTTGCTGGCATTTAAAAATCTATTCAAAGCACTTCCCTGTTTTCAAGGAATAAAACAGAGATACACTGGCCCTTCACTCTTCATTCGCCAGCTGAGGCTTCCCAAAAAGGCAAAGCAGAATTGGTTCTGAGGTGCTCCTCCAGGGTTCCATTTCATTTACTCATTTTTTCCTTCCTTCCTTCCTTCCTTCCTTCCTTCCTTCCTTCCTTCCTTCCTTTAACAAACAATAACCAAACAAGCAACATACTACGTGGCAGATGCTCTACCAGGGGATCTTAAAAAATGAATAAAACATTTCTGCCCTTGATAAGGTATCTATCTACTGTACATAACTAAAACTACCTAGAACACAATAAACAAATGCTCTACGAGAGAATGAGCACAAGTACTATGGAAACACCATCACCAATCTGTCTGAATGTGTGATTTTTATATTTTTCAAAATAATTCTCACTAGACTCCATCACCTGGAACAATGTGTGTGAGAAAATAGTGTGTATGTGGGTGACTGTGTATGTGGAGATGTCTGTGTTTTGGTGTGATTGTTTATGCCTGGATCCTCCGAGCTAACTTAGGTGCCCCTGAGAGCACATCTCTATAATGACCATGGTCAGGTTACAGCAAAGCCATATAAGTGTCAGGGAACCCCAGCTTCCTAAGAACACTTCAGGGAAGCTCTTCATTTCACATGGATGCTTTCTTTGTATTAGCTCCACAATCCTACTTACAATATAGTGTACAATATAGTGATTAAACAATTCTACACATTCCTCAGTGCCCATCAAGATGACTGTACTCTTAATCCCCTTCACCTATTTCACCCATCCCCCCCCCACCTCCCCTGTGGCAACCATCAGCTTGTTCTCTGTATTTAAGAGTCTGAGGTTTTTTTGCTTGTCTCATTTTTCTTTGTTCATTTGTTTTGTTTCTTCCACATATGAGTGAGATCATATGGTATTTGTCTTTCTCTGAGTTATTTCACTTAGCATAATATTCTCTAGCTCCACCCATGTTGTTGCAAATGGCAAGATCTCATTCTTTTTTATGGATGAGTAATATTCCATTGTGTACTTATACCACATCTTCTTTATCCATTCATCTATGGATGGACATTTGGCTGTTTCCATAATTTGGCTATTGCAACAATGCTTCAATAAACATAAGAGGCACATATCTTTTTGAATTACTGTTTTCATTACTGTTTTATTTTGGGGGGTAAATACCAGAAGTGGAATTACTGGGTCATATGGCAATTCTATTTTTATTTCTGGATGAACCTCCACATTGTTTTCCAAATGCCTGCTCCAATTTGCATTCCCACAAACAGCCCATGAGGATTCCTTCTTCACACCCTCACCAATACTTGTTATTTCTTGTGTTTTTTTTATTTTAGCCCTTCTAATGGGTATAAGGTGATATCTCATTGTGCTTTTGATTTGCGTTTCTCTGATGTTGAGTGATGGTGAGCATCTTTTCATGTGTTTGTTGGCCATCTGTATGTCTTCTTCGGAAAAATGTCTATTTCTGGTCCTCTACCCATTTTTTAGTCAGATTATTTGTTGTTGTTGTTGTTGTTATTGTTGTTGTTTTTTGGTTTTGAGTTGTATAAGTTAATTATATATTTTGGCTATTAACCCGTTATCAAATATGTCATTTGCAAATATCTTCTGATAAATGAATTCAGTAAAGTAATAGGATACAAAGTTAATATATAGAAATCAGTTACATTTTCATACACTAATAATGAAGCAGCAGAAAGACAAATTAACAAAAACAATCCCATTTACAACTCCACCAAAAATAATTAAATACCTAGGAATAAACTTAACCAAGATAGTGAAAGAATTGTACTCTCAAAACTATAAAATACTGTTGAAATAAATTGAAGATGACACAAACAAATGCAAAGATTTCTATATTCATGGATTGGAAGGACGAATATTCTTAAAATGCCCACACTATCCAAAGCAATTTATATATTTAATGCAATCCCTATCAAAATACCAACAACATTTTTCACAGAACCAGAATTAATAATACTGAAATGTGTACGGAATCACAAAAGACACTGAATAGCCAAAGCAATGAGAAAGAAGAAAAACCTAGAGGTATCACAATCCCAGATTTCAAGATATGCTACAAAACTATAATGATCAAAACAGTATGGTCCTGGCACAAAAATAAGACACACAGATCAATGAAAGAGAATAGAGCCCAGAAACAAACCCATGATTATATGGTCAATTAAGCTTCAATGAAGCAGGAGAGAATATACAATGGTAAAAAGACAGTCTCTTCAACAAATGGTGTTGGGAACACTGGACAGACATGCAAAAGAATGAAACTGGACCACTTTCTTACTCCATACACAAAAATAAACCCACAATGGATTAAAGACCTAAACGTGAGACCTGAAACCATGAAACTCCTAGAAGAAAACACAGGCAATAATTTCTTTGACATTGGCCACAGAAAAATTTTTCTAGACATGTCTCCTCAGGCAAGGGAAACAAAAGCAAAAGACTACACCAAAATAAAAAGCTTTTGCTCAGGGAAGGAAACCAACAACAAAACAAAAAGGCAACCCACAAAGACCTTGTCTTTTTAAGACATTTTTTTCCTGGAAAACAACAGCTCCTTCTCCCAGAGGATATTGTACCACAGAGTACAGGGACTAATTAAGATATATTTGCAGTCAGAAAACACATATCCTAGTCACTTACACACCTATATTTTTATTTCCCAAGAGGCTAAAAGCACATCACAGTCTTTGAGTTCTGTTACTAATCTGAACTGCAGTGTGGAAAGAGGTAGTTGACTTTCGCTTACACTCTCAGTACATAGGTAAAGAAAGGAGTTCGAATGACCTGCCCAAGCTCTGGAGGCAGCCAGGCATAAAATCCAGGTTTCTTAAGGACCAGCCTGATATTTGTATACCTAAGGTTACCCTAGCAGGATGAAGGATGTACCTATGAAATCTCACAGCTTTGGTCTTAATCGGTCTAGGACTCTACCACAAAGCTCAGTGAGTTTGTGTGCCCAGGAGGAGCATGGAGGAACCCTCAACAAAACTGTAAATTGGCCATGGGGAAGGACTGTTCAACTTGCATTCCTGATGGGAGTAGTCAGATATGACTGGGCAGTCTGGTGGACTGGGGGACAGGGTAACCCAAGGCCTATGTGGACGAAGTGCTGTACTCTTAGGGAGAGAACTCATCCCAAAGGGGTTCTCAACTTCAGCACCACTGACATTTTGAACCAGATAATTCCCTACTGTGGAAGGAGTTTCCTGTGCATTTCAGGATGCCCAGCAGCATCCCTGGCCTCTACTCACCAGATGTCAGTAACACCCCCAAACCCCCACCTCAGCTGTGACAACCAAAAATGTCTCCAGACTTTACCCAACATGCCACAGTAGAAGGTGCAAAATAGCTCCCCTGGTCAGAACCACAATCTTAAGGAAGAATCAGGTTCAGTAAAACACTTGAGTCATCAGAGGTATGTGATTGTGAAACAATGTGCATCCCCAGTGTTATCCCTGCTCTTCAGCTGGCTCCTGTGGACTCATGGGTGAGTCCTAGAAAGATATGGGGCTTCAGGAAACACTGAAAGGCTCTCTTTACAGAAAACAAGATTATGACGGGGTGTCAGGAGCTCAAGCCAAGGACTTTTGGGGAATAAACATGGCAGTGTTGGCACAGTGATGGCTGCACCAGCAGCTTCCGTGGCATTAGTGAGTGCCAACAACTCTGGCTGTTGTCAGAGCAGTGAGTTTGCTTCATGCAGCTGATGCCTAGGCAGTCAGTGGAAGCTGAACTTATATTTGAGGATATGTGAAACGTCCCTGAGGGATTACTAGAAAGACTGGGAGTGCATAAGAGGTTGGACATCTTGCCACAGAAGATGAAAGAGAGAGACAGAGGAAGACTATGTTTTCATATAATTAGGGGTACTTGTTTTTATACCTCAGATTAAGTGGCTAGTGGAAACATGGACTCAAAAAGATTTACTGAGTAACTTTGTTGTGCAATGCATTATTCTCATTGGAATAAGATTTTTTTTAAAAACAATCATTAATGGTGCCTGTAGGGGGACCAACCACCCAGGTTTGCCTGGGATTCTCCAGGTTTTAGCACTGAAAGGCAATATACCAGGAAACTCCTCAGTCCCAAGCAAACTGGTACAACTGGTCACCCTACTTGCCTCAGGGATCTGACAGCATATTGGAAAGAATGAACAGCTGAAGAGTATAAGGCAGGATGGACTCTCTGCAGCAATACTTTGGAGGTCTAACGAGTCAAGGGGCTGAGAAGAGTATGATTAATTCCTATTGAGTGATGGAGAAGGGGTATCATGGAAGAGGAGTATTCAAGCTGAGCCTTGACAGGTAAGAGGCTCCACACAGGTAGAGAGGAGCAGAGAAAGGGTTTAATTGGCTAAGAAGGCATAGATGCAAGGAAATTATATCACTATTCTTTTCTAAGTCAATTTTCTACTCAAATATATCAGGTATGAGAAAAAAATCTATTATTTAGCTTTAATTATGTCCCATGCAAATGAGATAATACATAATGGCCCATTAGACTCCAAATGCTACCTAAGGTCTGCACTGACAACAAGAGGAAACTGCTTAGCCAAAAGGCATTAGAAAAGAAGACTACATTCTATCCTGAAGAGGGAAAAAGTATGTGATGGGGGCCTTCTGAAATCTGGCTATAAAAAATAATATTCATCTTTGGTTTGGTGGGTCTTTTCCATCCCCTCACCTCGAGCTAAATTACTATACAGTTCCTGGATTTCATTATTTCAGTAGTCTGATCAGTGTCACGAAATGAGACTGATTTTGACTTTCAACCAACCAATTGGGTGCCCATTTCAGAATAGCAAATGAAATCATTTCCAGCTGATCATTTTCTAGTCTTGGGTAGATGTTTTCACATAATCTGTGGCTCAAATGAAATAAGAAAGAACCCCTATTAGATCCCCAAATAGACACTTTTCTTCAAGTAAGGTGAATGATGTAGATTACTTCTTCTCAAACATACAAACCCTAAAACCTTCCTGGGCGCAACACTGGTGTGTGAATAGAGAAAGGGTCCACGGGAGAGGTACAGGGGCATGAGTGGGAGGGAGGATGATACCGTGGAAACTACATTAGTTTCCTATATTCCTATATTTGATGATGACTTGAAGCCTTTCTGTTACACTCTAAAGTCTACCAGCTTAGACCTACCCTCAAGGCTCATTTCACTCTCAGAGAGTCTCTAGTCATTGTTTTTTAAAAATCCAGAAATCTCCAGGACCTCTTCAATGATTCTAGGCAGAAAAGGGATTTAAAAATCATTAAAGAAAATTTAAGTAAAAGATTTCCCTGATATTTCCTTAAAATATAAATGCCTAGAGAGGGATGAGAGAAGAGTAAGAAAGAAAGAACATAAAACAAAAATAACTACTAAAGTCTGAGGAGAATCATAGCAACACGAAAAAGGGTTCTCAGACCAGCTGGAAGTAGTCAAAATAAAAATCAAGCAAACTTGAAATGAACTGGGAAAGATTTTTAAAAATCATAAAAAAATCATTTGAATAAAAATCTATTTTTTTCTGGGACAGGCTCAGAAATAAAGATGCAAAGACAATCTAAAGCTTTGTTATTATGAGTTTCTTCCTGCTATCACTAACTACACCATGAAATAACTGATGAGCTTAAACCCAATAACCCAGAAGCCAAGGGAAACTAAACAGCCAAGAAGCAAATACAAGAATAGTTTCAAAGGGAAATCAGGTGATTAAAGAAAAAGAAGAAGAGCACAAGGACAAGGAAGTGGATGGAGGAGGAGGAGGAAGAGGAGGAGGCATCAGGTTTTAAGTTAACATGCTGTTGGTCAAAGGGAAACAGATACAAACAGGGGCTAAATGTGAAGCAAGGTTCCTGCGTACGCTCTCTCTATTCTTGGCCACAGGTAAAGGAATCCTGATGATGAAGTCCCCCAGACCCCAGGTGAGGCATGTGGGGCATTCCTGGGAGGGAAACAGCATGTGGAAACCGTGAGGTTCCCCCATGGGCCAGGACTAGGTCGACAGCAAGGGAGAACAAGCCTGCCAGGGTAAAAAGGCATCGCATCTCCATGAACAACAGTGGAGTCACTGAGCACACCAGTCACAAAGCAGCAGCCAGCAGCCAGATTGGGGAGTTGTTGCTCCTGTGAACTGTACTCCTACTCAGGGAGATGACAATATTGAAGCTCTGGCTTCATAATTTCTTGTAAATCCTAGGAATATCACTCATTTAATGCTTACTGCCTCTTAAATAAAGACCATTAAGATCTAGTGCTAGGAAGAAGCTTTTCTCCCCCAACAAATAACACCCTTCACTCCAATAACTACTGAGGGCTGAAGTAAACTAGCCTCAGTTTTCCCCTCTTTCCTTTGTCTACCAGCAACTTTGGAGCTGACATTTTTGACAATCTGCAATCTGTCTTTAGTCCCAGCTTCCAGGTACATTCTACATTTTTAATGAGTCTTTCTCCACTGACCTTTATAAAAATGGTTTTATTGAATTTTTAGTTTTTGTAAATACAAATAATTTTTAGGGTTAGTTGAGATGATTAAAATAATGAGACTAGGGGTGCCTGGGTGGCTCAGTTGGTTAAGCATCCGACTTGGGCTCAGGTCATGAATCTGCAGTTTGTGGGTTCAAGCCCCACGCCAGGCTTTGTGCTGACAGCTCAGAGCCTGGAGTCTGCTTCAGATTCTGTGTCTCCCTCTCTCTCTCTCTGTACCTCCCCTGTTCACCCTCTGTCTCTCTCTCTCAAAAGTAAATAAACATTAAAAAAAAATTTTAAATAAATAAAATAAAATAATGAGAGCAAATATCTTAGTCCATATACTCTATGTACCCAGGAATCAATTTTGTCCCCAGGACCCATACCCAACACAGGTCTGGAGCATGAAAACTTGGCCTTTGTTCCTTGCAGATTCTACCCCATGCTTGGTCATCACCCCAAGTGATCTGATTCCTCAGACCCAGTCTTCCCTACAGGCCACTCTCTCTGGGGAATTCCAGGTTCTACATCTCTTTCTTCTGTCCAAGAAGGCATATTTGTTATAATTCTTAGCCATTTAGGTCTTTTCTAGGTAAGTAATTAGCAAAACAATGCTGAAGTGAAAAACAAAACAAAGCCCTAAATCTATGTGTCATAAGGAGTGTCAGGGCTGCAAGGGGATCCATCTGGACCAGTACTTAGATTTTACAGAAGATACAAAAGCCTAGATATATGAAGCAACTTGTAAAAGATTCCTCATTCAAATGGATCAGGACAAAGGGCATTTACATTTTAAAGGGCATGCAGTGGAAGGATAATGTTTTAAATAAATTAATCTCATATAGTGATCACTGCAAACCAGGTACCAAAAATAGTGGCAAATATCAAGTATTGCTACCAATAAATGACTAATGAACATGACAAAATCTTCAAAGACGACAGTGGAAGAAACGGAAGATTCTATTCTCCCCTCATGTGGCTTCCAGTCCTAGACACTTCCTCCAGAAGAGCTAGGGAAGCAGCCAGGGCAGTGATAAAGTGGCTCCAGGGAATGGCTGGTCTGGGGAGAGACAGGGGGCCCCAACTCCCACTTCAGGATCTCAGTGAAGGAAGAGCCAAAGCAGAATACGTGGTCTCTCCACATTGTGTGGAAAGTAGAGAAGGACGGTAAGGCTGTTCTCATTACACTTTGTGAACACCTGTAAAAAAGGTGGAGTGGGCAGGAGCAAAGGAATAAAGATGACCAGGGGCACCTGGGTGGCTCAGTCGGTTAAGCGTCCAACTCTTAATTTAGGCTCAGGTCATGATCTCACGTTCGTGGCATCAAGCCGTGTGTCAGGCTCTGCACTGACAGGGTGGACTCTGCTTGGGATTCTCTCCCTCTCTCTCTGCTCCTCCCCTGCTTGTGTGTGTGTGTGCTCTCTCTCTCAAAATAAATACTTAAAAAAAAAAAGGTGACCACAGTTAGTGCAGATCCTTCTTAAAAGCAGAAAGAGGAGAAAGGATGGGAGATGCTGACAGATGAAGCATCTTACATGTACCCCCACAACACAGATACACACACACACACACACACACACACACACACACAGAGCCAATCATTAAACAAAAGGCCAAAACCTTATCTTCTTTCCTCTTTTTGATTTGTGGGAGTGGAAAGAGCTGCTGAAGACAATAGGTGAAGGTAAGAAAAGTAAGCAAAGAGAGCTGATTCTCTCTGATGTTTCAGGCCTCAGCCCTCCACTGAGGGCCTGTTCTGAGAGCCAAATCATCTTCCACTCTAGTACAAAGACCCATCCACCACTAGACAGAGTGAGCCTAGCACAGCTCACATCCATCCCAGGGCACAGAAGAGCCACAGGAATTGGGAATCTTCAACAAAAGCTGTACAAAGCCTCCACTGAGTTCTTTCTCTCTTCCCGTGTTCTTGGGAGACTGCAAATACAGCAAATAAAACAAATACACTACCCTCAGAACACAGCCAGGAGTGGGATACAAACAGTTCTCCATCAAGTTGGGGAGGTAGGCAAGGAGAACCCATCCACACAAAGTCAGAGCAAATGGCCTGTGTGGCCATCTGCATGCCATGCAGAAGGAGGCTGAAGAGACACCTCACAGAAACCGTGCTTCAGGAACAGTAACACAGTTTAAGGAAGAAAGAAAAAGAGATTACTAAGAAAGCAATAGCATTAAAAAAAAAACCTAGTCTGGAAGAAAATACAATTCAAACAGAAGAAAACGTCTTACAAATGTTTCACACTTCCTTAATAATGTGAATTCAATAAAAAATTCAAAGAAGCAATGATAAAAACAACATATTAAAAGGCACATTCTGTGCTGAGAAAGTGAGTTGAGAGCCCGAACAGACAAAAGTGATAAACTAAAAATAGCAAGGTACAAAATAGAGACATCTGAAAACCAAATTACTCACCTAAAAGGAAAGGCTATGTAAAAGCAGATAATAGACGAAGGATTACAAAACAGAGAGAAGCTGATAAATGGGGGAGGTCTGTGAAATACGCAACCGTGTCTGTAAAGCAGAGACACCAACAAGCTGAGCAGGAGAGGTATTCACAATTAAAACACCAAAAAATTTTCCTGACATGGAAGAATCCACAAAACAAAAAAGAAAACTCGATTAACCACAGGAAAATCTCAGAAAACAACAGACACTGAGAGGAGACCTGTCCTGATTAAGCTATTAGGATTCAAGACTAAAGAAGGAATTCTTCAGGCAAAAGGAAGTCATTCTCGGGAGAGACCAAAAAAGTCGTCCTGACGCTTCTCCACAGTATCATTGGATGCCAGAGGAATGTCTACAACGTCCTGAGGAAAGAGTATCCTGAGGATTTTAAGTCCAGCCAAGTGATCCTTAAACTAAAATGACCACAAGCAGACTCTACTCTCAAGCACTTACAACCCTTCCTCTTTTTTATAATTTTTTTAATGTTTATTTATTTTTGAGAGACAGAACAAGAGCAAGGCGGGTGCAGGAAGAGAAGGAGACACAGAATCTGAAGCAAGCTCCAGGTTCTGAGCTGACAGCACAAAGCCCAACACGGGGCTCGAACTCACGGACCACAAGACCATGACCTGAGCCAAAGTCAGACACCAAACCAGCTGAGCCACCCAGGGGCCTCTAATTTACAATGCTTCTAGAAAACCTTTCTTGCCTGTGCACCATAGCCAACCATGACCTCAGGACTGCAGCCACTCCTGCCAGGGCTGCTGGCAAGGACACAAAACCCACCCAAATACCAGCTCTGTGGTTGCAAAACAGAATGTAAAGGCTGCAAACCCTGATGAGGTAAAAACAATAAATGGGATGTAGGAGAGGGAGAAAGTATAACTGCTCATTTCCTCTTGTTATTGTAACTTTTCAGTCAATCTGTTCTAAAGTTAAAAATACGCAGCAAAAAAATACATAGTAATTCCAATATTTTCTGTTTTGCGAAACCTTTTTTTTAAAAATTTTTTACAGAGATCTCTTCAGAACTAATTACCTCTTACAGCAGAAAAACATTTTCTTTTTGTTTTTTTTGTTTTTTTTGTTTTTTTAAGTTTATTTATTTGAGAGAGACCAGGACAGCGTGGGGGAGGGGCAGAGAGCAAGGGAGAGAGAGAATTCAAATGAGAAACATTTTCTTAAAGACCAGAAATTTCTTAAAAAAAAAAAAAAAAAAAGACCAGAAATTTCTTCAGTTATACTTCAGATTTGTTTCTATAAATTAAGTCAGGTAAAATTGTAATTATTTATTTACAAACAGAATATATAGTATATCTCATGTTATATTAAATTATTTCTAGTTAGCAAGTTATTCTTCTATGTGCATATATTCAAAGAAAAGTACCTATAATGGAGTTTAATTAATGTTAAGAATGATTAATTGGGGGAGGGAAGGCTGGGAGTTTTTAAATAATTCATTCCTTGTGTTCTGTATTGTTTAAATATCTTATAATAGCTATATATCACTTTTATAAACTAAAAATCCATGTTTAAATTATAACAGCCAAAAATAAAATCTTTCGTTGAATTTTTAAACAAAACATAAAACATATGGTAACTACATAAAAATTTACAAACCAGAATTCAAAAGAAGGAAACAAAAGTCACTCATGATGCCATCTTCAGGGCCAACCAGAGTTAGTATCTTCTAATCTTGGGATGGAAGGGATTTCATAAAGACAATATCAAATATTTAATAAATAGACCCTTGTATTTTCTCCAATACTCTTATATTTATATTAATTCTATTTAAATATTTAATTGAGCGGTGTTTACTTTGAGTTCTGGTATGCAATAAGAATTAAATTTTTTCTGCTATGATTAGTTGTCCTAAGGTCATACACTGAACAATCCATTCTCTGCTGGCTGCTTTGAAATCCACCTCTACTAGTTCTGACACAGAATTAAATACTCTCAGGATTGAGTACCCTTTCTCATCTCATTTTTTCAGAGACCCAACACACTCAGAAACCCCTAGAGTTTCTGAGTGTCCTCTGTCCTGGGAAGGCTTTCTTATGGCCCACTGCCCCTGGTCTCCATTTCTCCTGGAGCTCCTAGCTCCCTTCAAGTGGATGCTAGTCCACCTGAATGCAAGCACCATCTCTGGAGCTCATCTCTTTACCCCTATATCTGGTCAAGTGTCTGGCACACACAGGCCTTCCAAATACCCTACCCAAGTAGCAAGCCTTCCCACCCACCCTCTCCTGCCTATGTACCACATTTTAAAACATTAACTAGATATTTTAACTAGAAATGTAACATTAACATTACATTTCATTTCATCATCTCAATGTTGGAGACTGGTAAACTAGTCATTTTATCTTTTTCAACAATACTTCTCTTCTAGTTTTATTCCTATTATTAAATATTTGCAATCCAGTCATATATAACCAAGAGAATCCTGCTACTCCAGGCCCCAGAGTCCCACGCAGAGGACTGAGCAGACACTCCTTTAGCACGAGCTCTACCTTGCCAAGCCCAGCACGCACAGTGACCGGCCTTCATGACTGGATGACACAGATTTCAGGGCCCATAATCTGGCAAGCTCTAGGCAGCTTCCTAGCCAAAGAAACTCACTGTCAACTAGTGCTAGAAATGGGCACACCAGCTGCTGGGAGCAATGATTTGACTTAATGCCCAGTGCCAACCACAGGTTCAGTCCTTCTCAGGAAATCATGCTTAATCAACCAGCAGCACTCTGACATCCTAAAGAGAATGCAGGGAACACAGAAACACCGAAGGAAGGCTGCGAGTAGCCAAAGCTCCATAGACACTTTACTATTGGAGTCAGAGGACACTGACAACACTCAAGTGATGGTTGCAGAGGGTACCTACAAATCAGGAACAGTTGAAAAGATCAGCCCACCCTACTCTGCATGGTGTCACAACTGAAGGCACAACTCCTGAACCTGGAGAAGAAAAGACAACAGACATTCTGATAGCTGTCTTTAAAGATCTAAAAGCCTATCATGTATAAGAGGAAATGGATTAGTTCAGTCATTTCCTCAGAGGCTAGAACTAGACCCACAGAGTATAAATCACAGGCAGGTGGACTGCAGGTCCAAATAATAGCCAGCTTTATATCTGAAGCTGGTCAACAACAGAGCAGCCTGCCTGGTGAAGGAGGCAGTTACATGGCACAGAGAACATGTGTCAGGGATGACCAGGTGATTTACAAAGGCCTCTTCTAAAACTGTTGAATTCTGACCCTAAAATTTATTTAGAGAAGGGCTGGTCTTCAAATGTAAAATTTTAAAAAGACTTCATTCGTTATCTAGAATTTTGAGAAGTATCAACCACACCCTTCTACTGAGCATTACCAGCTTTTAATAATGTGAATTTAATGATAAAAGATTAAAAATAAATTTTTATCTTCCAAGATTATAATTAGACACATATTAACACATATAATCTTTAAAATAAGCTGGCTAGCTAAGTGAGCTAATTAATCCTGACCAATGTAGGAAATGTTAGTCGTAACGGCTTACAAGAGCCAACACTGCACAATAGAGAGCTTGAAGACACATATGTAAAAACTACATTACTGCATCTGAAAATAAAATCGCACTTCGTCTTCTTGAGTAGCTACAAAAATGAGTGCTTGGAAACTTCTTGGCATAATTCTAAATTTAATCTCTGAGGAGATGTAGGTTAGAATAAAAAATGGATTCTGATTCAACCCATGGCAGCCGCTGCAGGAGCAGGACAACTAACTAAGGCTTTCTGCAGCTGAAGGCGCACATCCTCTATCCAAGTCCACGGGCCATGGGGATGATGGCTTTCCAGAGTCTGGGAGAGGCCTCACTCATGCCCCTGGCTGTCCCCAAACCTGAGCCCAAACTCAAGCTAGGCCTGAACACAGCAGGCAGTGAGCCATCTTTGCAGATCCTGATGAAAAGCCACCCTTCCGAATTTTCATTTCTTAAAGTAAATCTGCTTGTCTGGCAGTTTTCTGGTTGCTTTAGGGAAAGGCAAATACAAATGATAAACTTTATATGAAGAAAACAGTTGAACAAGAAGAGAAAGGGGCCTTTGTATTGGGCAGGGGAAATGCAGGAAATGCCGGGAAATGATATCAGCATTAAACACACACCACAGTGAGGAAGGGAGGTATGTACCAACAAACAAACCTGAAATTCTGCATGAACTGCCGGAACTTGTCCGCCCTCTTTGCCAGTGGCACGATAACGTTGATGAGTGTGTTGGCCATGTTGAGCTTTTCTTGTTTTACTTTCATGATAGGGCCAAATGGTCGAAACAACACAAGTCGTCTGAATTCGTGCTTCTGCTCCCCTTTGAAGGTGAGCTCATACAGAGTGCCTTTATCCCTTTCGGTGCGGTAGATCCCTGTCAACAGAAATACAAGGATAGTTTCAAAAATTAACCTTGGCTGCTGAGTGTTTTTTATAGCTGAGATCTAGCACAAAATGCGCCTTTGAAAACATTAAATTAAGATGAAATCTCTACATACAATAACTATTAGAAAACCCCAAATGCTCCCGTGTTAAAAAATCCCCAAAGAAATCAAAATCCCATCAATTTAAAAATCACATTTCTGAAGAGCTTCATAAACATGGAAAAAAGTTTGTAATGTCAGATACAAAACTGTATTTATACTAGAGGCATTCAAAAAAGGACTGTAAGGAAATATGCCAAAATAAGATTGGCTGTGATGTGGAATGGCGTGCTTTTCTTTTTCTTTTCTGCTATTATCCACACTTTCAGCAAGATGACTAGATAAATATTATAATTATTCTACCTACTTAATTTTAAAAGAATGTTAAAATTATCTCTTAGATATTATAGCCATTTCAGATGAACTGACCATAGCAATTTTGGGGGTACTTTAGAGTGGCGCTGTGCAAGTTTCTGGAAGCATTAAAGCACACAACACATAAGATACCCAACACAATGGCAGGTGCACATCTTATTTAATTTCATATTGTCCTTCCTAACTCTGAGGAGCAGCACAGCTCAGTGCTCCAGAGCCAGACTACTTGGGAGATCTATTTACACCCCGCCCCCAAATAAGCTCTACACCATGTCACTTGTACTAAAACACCACGGTCTTATTTGTCAGGTTGAAGTTGTGACCTGTCAACTCTCAGGGTGAACCTCCTAAAGGCCTGATCCAACAGAATTTTTCTATCAAATAAGCAAACGATTCCCTGCTGCCTAGGTCCCATTGCCTGTCCAACATCACTGGTAATTGTGGGTGTTTTTCCTATAGTCAGAAGAATCTTGCAAAAATCCAGCCAATCACCAGATAATCTCCCTTATCTTTCACCTCTGACTTGCCATGTTTTCTATTCCATCTTTCTTCCCTCCTCTTAATCCCCACATTAGCTAGAATGCACCTTCCAGTCTTGGGAGAAGCTACAAAAGTACATCTCAGGGAAATACCCGCCTGCGGGGAGTCATAGCTCTCGACGCCTCTGATAAAGCACCCCTCCTTTCTTCCTCACTCCCTCTTCTCTTGTGGGCATAACAGGACTTCTCCACAAACACTGCTGGGTTCTCTTCCTCACTCTCTGCAGAATAGGAGCTTTTCCTTTTACAGCCCTTTTCCTGTTTACAGCCTCTTTGATCCTGTTCAAAGTCTGGATCTCCTTCAGGTGCCACAAAGAGGTGGAGTTTGGTACTACAGATTTTCAAGGTAGTCTCATTTCTCACAGCTGTCCCAGGGGCCTGCCTCAAGATTCCAAATGCGCAACCTGCTGGCAGCCAGTCCGGATGATTTAAGGACCAGAGCACAGAGTTACAAGGACTGACTTCTCTTCGGAAGCCTCCATCGCTTCCTTGGGTAACAGGGCATACTGCTCAATGGCTCTGAGAATCAGGGCAGCTGAGAGAGGTTTTGCTGAGCTCATGCTGGAACAGAATCCAGAGTCCCTTCAGGGGTCATTCATGGAAGAAAGAAGAAGGTTCATTTCTTGGGAAGCTCAAAGGACTTCTCTGAAAACGTGAAGTGGTTCCTTTCAAAGTCTGTTAATTCTTTCAGGCAATTCGTGCTTGTGGAGGAAACAGGCTCTTCCCCACCTCTAACTGTTGTCTACAGCAGCTGGGGAAACCACCAAATTCCAGGGCAAAAATAAGGCTGGGCGAGTCAGCAAGGAGTTGCATTTGCTAATGGAGTGTGTCTGCACAGCTGAAACAGGCCTGCCAGGGGTCGCTGGCTGTGCCTTGTCAAACTTCTGTTATTGGGGTCAGCAAGCATACCTTTTTCACACAGCAAGAAACCTGCAAAAGGCTGCTGACAGTTTAACATGCAGATAAAAACGTATGTGAGCCAAAGATTGTTTTTTAACTGAGTCACTTTCTTTCTCAGCATTAGATAGGGATAAGAATCATAAAACATCTGAACCCACATATTTGAGAATACAGGTAGAAACATACACAAACCCATCTGAGAAGATGGACATCTACTTACAAAGAACCCAGAGAATGTAATAGTTCTTATCATAATGATTCTCCAGCACATTAGAGGAGCTGCCTTTCGCAGAGCATGTATCATCAGCCTGGGTGCGACAGGGTGGCAGCTTTGTTAAAATGGTTTCCAGGCCTGGCACTCCTTACTGGGAAGGCCAGAGCAGCCAGGCTAATCTTGCTCACCACAATGTCAGCTGCTTCCTCATCGTCTTCTACATCCCATGACTCGAAACAGTTATTACATCAACTTTTTAGCGTATTTCCCCATACTTTGCCTAATTAAATTAATGATGTCTTATAAATCTGATTCAGATCTCTTAATTCCCTCTATTTTAAATAAGTTATTTAAAACTCTCTTGCAACCTGTGTCCACTAAAACCCACACCTAGCCACCCACCCACCACACCCGCAGGCACATCCTCCCACACCTGCACACAGGCCCCCTCAGTCTGATTGTAACACAAAGGACCACTCCTTAATAGATCCCTGTGCCTCCTGGAAATCTTCAGTGGTGGAAACACAAAGGGGCTGAGAGAAAAGGGGGACAGAAGCCTTCTGAGACAGAAATGATTTTTCAGCCAGTGAGGTGGCATGCACACCAGCAAATGCAAAGCAAACCAGTTTTGCATAGGATTGCATCATTTTTATGCATTATGTTAATTAGAGATCAAAATAAGAACTTCACAGCGAGCTTAGATTTTGGTTTAGATACCCTAACTGGCACCCTCTTTCCCCTTCTTTCTCTCCCTAGATGCTAAGTTTACTTTCAGTTTGGTGTTTCTGTTTCCTGAGCAAGGTTCTTAGTGCTTTTAAGTAAAATCTTATTCTACTCAAGGACACCAGACTCTAGGATGACCAACTACATGGGGATACCTCCAGGCATCCAAGGTATAGTTCCCTGGTCTGCAGCAAATGGCTGTCCCTTTAGCAGGCCAGGAGCTAACCAGACATAGGCCCCCTCTCTAAAACCTGTCCTCAACATAGGACCTCAGAAATCAAGATGCTGGAGGTCAAGGAGGTACAACTCCTTACCCTCACACTCCTGCTACCTTCACTCAATATATGTGCATAGGTTGTGGCCCAGTCCTGCACTGCTGATCCCAGAAGTTTCTCCACTGTCATCCCTGCCTTTCCTACCTTCCCACATGGAGCCTGGGTCAGGTCTCCCAGCACAATAACTACAATCCTCTGCCAACCCGTGTCCTACTTCCAGGACCCAATCCATCCTGACATATCCTGTGGCCCTCAGCCTTCCTACAGTACCATTCTAATCCTGCTTCTCTCTCACAAGCTTCTTAGAGCCTAGAGAATAAAGTACCAACCCCATGTCCAGGCCTTCAAGACCCTCCATAATGTGACCTCAGTGTGCTATCCTAACTGCAGGCCTTATCCCTGCCTCACGAGAAATATGGGCTCTAGGCAAGCTGCTTCACAATGAGCATTTACAACTACTTTTTCCCCTTGGAGAAACTGGAACCCTCCTGAAAAGCTGGTGGGAAAATGGTACAGCCACAATGGAGAAGAGTTTGGCAGTTCTTCAAAAAGCTAAACATGGGATCAACATATGATCCAGCAGTTCCACTTCTGGGTATGTACCCAAAAGAAATGAAAGCAGAGACTTGAAGAGATACTTGTGCACACATGTTCATACACACACTGCTTATAATACCAAAAGATGGCAACAGCCCAAACCTCAACCAAGAGATGAATGGACACAACACAGTAGACACACACAATGGACTATGACCCAGCCTTAAAAAGGAATGGGATTCTGACACATGCCACAACATGGATGAACCCTAAACCACGTGCTTGGTGAAATAAGCCAGACACAAAAGGACAGATATTGTATGGGTCCACTTATATGAGGAATCTAGATTAGTCAAATTCCTAGAGACAGAAAGCGGGCTGGTGGTTACCAGGGATTGGGGGAGCAGGAAATGGGGAGTTAGTATATAATGGGCACAGAGTTTCAGTCTGACATGATGAAAAGGTTCTAGAAATGGGTAGTGTGATGGTGACACAATAATGTGAATATGCTTAATGTCACTGGACTGTACACTTAAAAATAGTTAAAATGGTAAATTTTACGTATACTTTACCACAATAACTGCTGAAAAGGCCTTGAATTTTCTCAAGACACATTTCCCCACCAGTCTACCATTTTTGCCCTCCTAAATCTGACCCTCCTCCTTTGGGAGGATTCCCATGACGTTCTCAATCCAAAGTGGCCATTCAATCCTCCAAACACTCTGGTCTTCAGAGATTTTAAACTTTTCATTGCTGAACTAGTTTTTTGGCCCCTAAGGACTTTGGAGATCATCTAGGCCAGCCTTGTCATTCTACAGGTGAATAAACTGAGTCACAGGGCAGTTGTGATCTGCCTGTGTTCACCACACTTTTTAATGCCTGACTGGAACATACCATGTGTGAGGGTTTGCTCCCTAGAGGTCACTTTTCATATTCGACATTAACAGCTCAGAGCAGAGATGCAGGACCATGCAGAAGTCAGAATAAACAATATAAAGTCTGTCATAAAAACCACTGTTTGGCTCATTTACCCACAGATAATCTTCACATCCACCCTTAGAACTTTTCTTTTACTTTCACGCACAATTGTAACAGTTATTAAACAATAATCATCTAAATTCATAGTCTACAACACATTCAAAGTAGTAAATTTTAAGAGGAATTCTCATAAAAAAATCTTTCTACCAACAAAAGAAGAGTGTATGGGAAAAGGGAATCTAGAACTGGCAGAAACGCTGACAGTAGTACCTAGTGGTCTCCTGACAACAGTGCGGGGGAGGCAGAACATTATTTGTTTTTAATTAAAATGTCTGAGATGCTGAATATAAAGAAAAAACACTCATGTAACTTGCCTTGAATATATCACTGTAAGAGCATATTCTCCTTACTCCTATTCAAGAAGACAAACAGAAATACCCGAGAAAGATTTTACTCCTAACATTAATTTTTAACTATTCTGGTGCTTTAGTGATTTTCAGTTAGAAAATTCTGCTTAGCAGGAATATGTACCTCATTCCCAGACCCTGTGGGATAAACGAGACATTATTACAGTGCCATCTGTTGCTGGCTCTGTTTTCTTAGGGAAAATAGTAGACATCTGACATTGTGAAAGAGATGTTCCTGAGAGTGCCCTGAACCTTCAAATGCTCAGGTACTCTACGTAAGAAATTCTCCCCATAAAAACCGAATAAAAAGTGACCACTCTAAAGCTCTTCCTCAGGTAGGGTAATGTCTGTATGAGCCTTGCTTTCTGCTGCATCACAGTGCATCCGTTCACAGTAACTTCTGGATGTGTCCCAACGCAAGTTTATTGTGGTTTTTGGCCTTCACCAAACATTTCTTTCGTCTGATAAGAAACAGTTGCACTGACTGATGCCCTTGCTGAAACAACTCCTGAATTGCCTCGTCTTACTTCTATTTATTGCATTTGGTATGTATTTGTTCTTGTTATAGAGCTATGCAAATTCATCACCTGGTCCTTAATCTATCAGAAATTTCTAAGAATCTCACTTTACTTAGAGCTCCTCCTTATTTTATCACTTCTACTAACAGTTGACTTTCTTTTCAGAGGCATTTCCCCCCCCCCCCCAAGACTACAACCTACCTGTCACTTCATGAAACCTCCCAGATGTCAGACAATAAATGGAAAGCAAAGGCATGTTATGATTCCAGCGCCCCGGTGGGCTGGGATCCTCACCAGGTCCCCGCCAGCCTGACAGGCTTCATATTCATGTGACATGGTTATTTTGATCCTTACTGATTTTTCCTATGGGTTATTTACTGTGGATTGTGTTTTATATTAGAAATATAAAAATGAACATAATCGCTGTGCTTTCAGAGAGAAAGGTAGATAGGTAAACAGCACAGCCATAAATGTATGATAAGCACCTAAGAGAGTCTACCTAAGGTGTAAGGGAACAGAAAGGAGGAAGTGTCTACCTGCCGGAAGGTGCGAACAGTTTGATAAAAGATGTTTCACCAGAACTGAAGACTGAGTGGGTGTTTGCCAAGACCGCAAAATCAGAGAGGGCATTCTATGGATAGATATCAGCATAAGCTAAGAGATAGAAAAAAGCAAAAACCAATGTGTTATGTATGGCAAACCTAAGGCAGTTCAGCAAGGCTGGAGTGCAAAAAGCTAGGTCTGGGACAGAGGTAGGAAGTGAAGCTGGGGGGACTCAGGTAGGGCACACCATGCTGGCCCACTAGGTCATCCTCATGGGCACGAACTCTGACCTGAAGCTCAGGGTTGTTAACAGGGCAGACGGGGACCACTTCAGCACCATCACCTTACAGCAGCGGGGTGGGGAGCAGAGCATCGAGGGACCACAGGGATTGAGATCAGATTGCAATGAGGAGAGAAGCACAATGATTCAGCAAGAAATGACAAAGCCCTAAATTGTGACAGTGCCAGGGGAGATGATGAGAAGTGGAAAAAACTCAAGAAAACGTGGTTAGAAAATGGGACAGCAAGTGAGGGAGAGGGAGAAAGGCAGTGTGACTCCAACCACAGGTGAGAAAAGGGTTTTGAGTCAAGCTTTGGAAAGGCTGATTTCAGGAGCCGCTGGAGGGGGACTGAAGCGCAGCAGACTGGCTTCTCTGGGACACACAGAGGTGGGTGTCCCCAGCCTGCAAGCTGAAGCTGTGGGTGTGGGTCAGACCATTCAGGACGTCTGTAAGGAGAGGAGAGGGAGCATGGGATGCAGGCCTGGGGTGTCCCAACCCCACAGGAGTTATGTGTGTGCATCAGCAAGGGAGGTGGAGAGGCCAGGAGAAGTGAGACAAATCACAGAAGGCAGAAGGTGGCACAGGTAGCCAGCGAGTGCAGGACTGCAGTGGTGCAAGTCTCATCAAGGTTAAGTATGACAAGGATGAAACTGACCCACGGGATGGCAAGTATGAGATCACTGGTGACCTCACCAATGAGGGCTTCAGAGAAGGGACAGAGCTGCAAGCCAGACATGAAGGATGATGACAGATGAAGTGGCAGGAATGAGTTGAGGGAGTTGAACATTTTCCTTTCATTTCCTTCAAGTTGTTGAGTTACTGTTGCCTGTGGACCTTTGCCCATTCTTTCCCCTCTGCCTGGGATGCTTTCCCTCAGGCCAGGGTACAACTGGATCCTTCTCACAAAGCCACCTCCTCAAAGAGGCCCTCTCTAGTCTCGCTCCCCACTCCCACCCTGCCCCATCACTCTGCCACCTCTCATCCATCACCTGCCTATTCATTACTGTTCCCACCACTAGAAGGTAAGCACCAGGACAACCAGAATAAGTCTGCATCCCTAATGGAAATCCCTTGCAAAGAGGAAGGGCAGGAAGGAGGGAAGGAAGGTGCCTGGCTAAGAAGGGAATGAATGCAACAGAACAGTAACTAAGGGAACTTACAGAGTTGACAGTGTTTTCTTTTGTTACAAAAAATAGGAAAAAGAAACAACCCTTCATATGTTGAGAGGAAGGAACAAAGAGGAGTAGGCAATGAGGATACACAGATGGAATGAGAAAGTGGGAGGTATGTGGGACCAGCAGCCTTGAAAGGACATGGCCTTGGACAAAGCAGTATCACCTGCTCTCCAGAGCAGGGCAGAAATAAGAAAGCAAAGGGGCAGGTAGTGCAGGTTTGGGGCAAGAAGCCAAACAAAGGCACGAGAACTAACACTAAGTGAAGTGGGAGGGAGGCCAGGCCTCCCAGGTCATAAGGGGACCAAGGGTGGATATGGGCCCTGAGAGGGGTGCTGGGAGCCTGGATGGTGGCCAGAGGATGGGAGATAGCACAAAGTGCAGCCGGGCTGGAGATCAGAAATTTGTACTGATATCAGCACACATAGACCTTCAGGGGCTTTCCTCCAGCAGCACGAAGGACAGGTGGAGGAGGGGGCAAGACAGTGATCTAGGACTGGGCTCTGCAGGACAGGTGTGGAGGGCTGGGAAGAAAGTGGCCAAAGGAATCCATCATGGACTCCAGGCTAGAAAGGGAGGAGTAAGGCCTAAGGAAAGGAAGGTCAAAGGGCACGGAATGGCTCAGACTATGAATGAACAATGCGGAGAGTGAAGTCAGAAGTAATAATAGAAGTCATGGGGAAAAATGGATTTCTGATGATGTGTAAGTTTAATGAAAAAGCAGGGCTCTTCCAGGAGATGACAAGGCCCAAGATGTGGCTGCCCTGGAAGTTGGCCTCTGCACTTTCCCTCTCTCTATGCCCTTGAGTTGGCCAGACCACATAATGTGCCCCTCGAGATCCCCAACTACACAGATCTCTTTTTCACCCTGAGTTCTTCAAGGACTGTGGCCTGTTATGAAGAAATAGTAGATCCATCTCTTTCCATAACTTTAAGAAACCAATGGTGAAAAATTACACAGACTAGATGTCTCCCTGAACTAAAGACAGTTTAAGGGGCTAGACAACAGCAGTGAGGACTAAGATAGTAGGGAGTTCTGCAGGGATTCCAGAACAAACATCTGAGGGAAGTCAGAGTGGCCATTGTTGGGGCACGTTTCTGAATAGCTGGGGAACTTCCTGCCAATACACTGTACATCCAGGATGCTGTGGAAAAGCAGATATCTTTAGATATAGGTAGCAGCAATGAGAAGGAGTTAAAAGGTTAAAGAGCAGAGAATATGTGACAGTGTTACTGTCTCTGGTCAACCGCTGAGCTTGTCTGTACACAATTACTTAAGTGACTTACTGCCAAAATAGAGGATGTACTGCATTTACATTCCCCAACCCATGTCTATTTCTCAAACCACATTCACAAATTTCATCTTAGTTCTAAAAAAGTCTCCTAGGGGCACCTGTGCGGCTCAGTTGGTTCAGCGTACAACTTGATTTTGGCTCAGGTCCTGATCTCACGATAGTGAGATCTAGCCCCTTATTGAGTTTGAGCCCCACGTCAGGTCTGCCCTGGGTGTGGAGCCTGCTTAGGATTGCTTCTCCTCCTCCCTCTGTCCTTCCCCAACTCACACTCTTAACCTCTCTCAAAAAATAAAGACAAATAAAAAAAGCCTTCTAATGAGGTAAGCCATTTACCCATTTCCTTTTACAGACAGGTGAACTAAGACCTTCATAGCAGTTAAATAAGGAGCCAGTTCAAGGTTCCAAATGGTATGCTCGAAGATGATGGGCAATCACTGCATTTCAAAGCATGTCATGGTAAGTCTCTTTAAAGGTAACTTAACTTTACCATCAAATGGGTGTTTATAATTCTTTCTTTTCTGTTCTTCCTTTCTTTTCAAGATTGACTATCAAGGACAGAAAAACACCAATAAAGATCACATCAGAAAGCTAATCAACTTTCCAAAGTATATCAGGAAAGTCAGTCTTAAAATTCACCTTTGAAGATTAGTGTATTATTGATTCATTCATGGACAGCAATTTCCTCATCTTTAAGAAATGGGATTAATACCTATTTCTTCATAGAGCTGTTGTAGAGATTAAATAAATTAATACATGCAAATATGTATGCCTGGTACATGGGAAGTACTCAGTGATATCAGCAATAGCAATAACCTTAATAACTGTCATTACTACTATTATATTATTATGTCATCCCACTCTGCCCCATTAGCCATTTAATGCATTCCTGCTTTTGGTCAGACAGGTCAGGGCTCTGGTGCAAGCCCCACTCTTGCTATGCTCTACACTGGTCTTAAACATGCTTGGAGGCTGAATCTAATCACTCATTTTTAGAAATCATCATTGTGGATCCAGAGATATGAGGATTCTTGAATATTCTGGTAAAAAGCCTGGTAATACACAAATTAACATATATAATATTTAAGTCAAGGAAATTTTTAGAATATTGCAATAGGATTTTTTTAACTGTTGCTTGAGAAATCCATTTATTTTTTTTATTTAAAAACATTTTTTAAACATTTTTATTTATTTTTGAGAGACAGAGAGAGACAGAGCGTGAGCAGGGGAAGGTCAGAGAGAGAGGGACACACAGAATCCGAAGCAGGCTCCAGCCTCTGAGCTGTCAGCACAGAGCCTGATGCGGGGCTCGAACTCACAAACTGCGAGTTCATGACCTGAGCTGAAGTCGGACGCTCAACCGACTGAGCCACCCAGGCACCCGGAGAAATCCATTTCTAATGCATAATAACGACTGGAATTTTTAACACATTGATCCCATAGCCCTTTATCAGATACCATGACCTTCAATTTGACTACAACCACCCCCTCATAACCTTCCTGGTTAGCAAAGCCCTTTACCATATCACACCTACATCCCAATCACTAACATAATTCATACTTAGAACACTTTCCTTCCCTCTGCCAGACACACCTAGTCTCCTGGCTGTCGCTGACAGCTTCTGTGTTTGGCCAACATCTATGCCAGAGACTCACGGTCTAACTCTGGCTTCACTGTTCACTTTGTGCCACCTTAAATAAGATATTTAATGACACAGGGTTCCTACTTCCTAGTCTTAAAAATTGAATCACAGTCTATGTTCAAAGCATCAGCATCAACTGCTTTGTGCTTCAGGGAAATTGCATCTCCTGTAAGTATTTATTCTATTTGACTAACTCATCTAATTAGTCAGTGGTAAAAATTCATTTTAGCTTTACAAAATAGGCTGTAAGAGTGAGTCATTAGACATTTGGGGGAAGATATGTATATTTCTGTGGAACTTCTGAACTACATATAAACCACAGCAGGCTGAAGAGCAAGAAAAGAATCAGAAGACCTACAATATAGGTCACAATATTCTACCATAATAGACACGAGTTGACTTGTATTTGTCTATGCCAGTAGAAACTGGAAAGCTTTAGAAAATACAGATTCTAGGGGCGCCTGGGTGGTTCAGTCAGTTAAGCTCCCATCCCAAGGCCCAAACCTTGGCAGTGAAATCTGAATGATATATCATGTCCTCCAAACATTCCAGGGACACAAGGGTAGTAAGTAAGGGGAAGAGTATAGTGAATAATGGGATATGCTTCTGTTAACCCATAAATTCAGTCACTCATTCCTTCAACAATCCCTCAAAAAGCACTTTCCACTATTGGTAAAAGACTACAGTACATAAAGATGAATAAAACACTGACTCCCAGAAACGAGCAGCTACAGCACTGTGGTTAAGGCCAGGGGTGATGGTGAGAAACCCCTACTTCTGCTTGGGAGACTTAAGAATAGCTGCCTGGAGAGGCAAGCATCTGAGCGATGTTGAGGAGGAGAACGGTGTAGTAGGCAGACTCCATACAGGATGTGCGAGGACTGGCAGGCTGACCAGCACATTCAATAGTGTACAATAGCACAGAAGAAGAATATGGTACATTCAGAAAACTACACAAGTTCAGTAAGGCTGAGAGAGGGGCCAGGTGAAGGACACAGCAAGACATGAAGCTCAAGGGCAGGTTCCAAATCACAATGGCCTTGTGAGTTACACTAAGGAGGACTTACTGTTTGGCACCACAGAGATTTTTCGGTTTTGTTTGGATATTGGTTTGTGGATTTTCTTATGTTTCAGGCAACCACTGTCAGAAAAATTTAACAATCTGAATCTTAAACTGTAAAAATGTATGTTCTATTCAGTGTAAAGTTTTGAAGACCCCCCCCCCCATTGAGGTTAGCTTTCAATTGGAAGACTGAATCCTATGCACACTTTCCTCCACGTCCTTACAAACACACACAGACACAGATACACATCTCCACTGATCACCAAGGGAAAACACAACATGTAATGAGAGAGTAAAAAGTGTTTTCCCTTTGGGGTAAAAAGCACACTAAGAAACAACTTTAATACTAGTGGGAGCTGTGAGGTTTGTCAGCCCAACAGGAGCATCCTTTTTAATATACTAATCTGCTCAGAATGCCAAGCTGCATTTTGGTCATACTGAACCCCTGTGAGGTAGCAAGTCATAAAGTGACACTTGATAACAAAGCCAGAGAAAGATCTTACAGAGATAATCTGACCCAAGAGAGAGACAGACATGAATTTTAATTCCATTCAACCATTAACTTGCTCTATGACTTTGGACAAAGTCAATTCTCAAAGCTTCAGTTTCCCCAAATGTACAACACAGGCACTAAACAAAACACAACTCACTGGGTCCACGAAATAACAATAAACCAAAAGAAATACAATTTTTTAACCAGTTTCTATTTCTATTTCCTAATTTTTTCCATTTCATTCTTATGTATACACTCTGCAGCAGAAGATAAGACCTTAGCTCTGTTATCCTTTCCCATCCTAAACATAAACAAACATGTTTATATTCTTCCAATACACTTATCACCCTTGTTAGTTAAATTAGTATGTGGTTCAGAAAAAACACAATTGTAATCTTAGGATTAAGAGAGCCACTGTCTCTATAAAATTCCTACAGCAACTTTAGTAACATATCATAACACTGATGTATATTGAAGCACAGAAACAATTCCATAGGAAGGCAAAACAATGTGCTCTATAAGACAGGCGGTTTTCCAGTGACAGTTTAATATAAGGAATTTTTTTAACTTAGAAAATCTATAAAAATAGATAATATTTAACGTATGTAGAAGGTACTCCCTAAATATTTTTTCTCAAGTAAGTCATGATGGATTATTTGGTCTATGCTACTGTACCCCGCAGCCTTCAATCTGTGTGGGTCTGTGACTGCTTTGGTTAAGAGAGCACATGAAGTGATGTGGTTTCCACTTTGTTTTCTGGAACACATAAGAAGTTAAACTACCCTGAGGTTGCCATGCTATCAAGAAGCCACACTGCAAGGACAAGCCATGCATAGGCAATCCAGTTAGCAGTCCTGGTCCTCAGGACATCATAGCCCAGCTGCCAGACCTGGGAGTGAATGAGCATTCAGATGATTCAAGTCCATTCAAGCCCCTACCTGTCAGCCCCAGCCTTCTAGCCTTCCTAGATGGAGCCCCAAACATGCTGTAGCAAGACAAGCCATCCCCACTGTGCCCTTTCTGAATCCCTGACCCATATAATCTGTTACCACATGAAAATGATGACCTCAAGCAACTAAATTCTGGGATAATTTGTATTGCAGCAATAATAACTGGAACATATTTCATAATAGCATGTAAATACATAAATGTGCTATGCTGCTCACTAACAGCACATGAAAACATTATCAGTTACTGTGCTCATAGTATTACTGACATCCCCTTGTGACTCACTAGGCATGTACCAGAATGTAAGGCCACTGGACCTGAGTATGGAACTGGGCAGAAGGAGTTCCCCAGATAGGACTAAAATTTTCCTCAGAAAGAAGTTCTTGGGGGCTCCTAGGTGGCTCAGTCTGTTAAGTACCCAACTCTTGATTTCAACTCAAGTCATGATCTCAGGGTAGTGAGATTGACCTGAGTCCCACACAGGGCTCCATGCTGGGTGTGGAGCCTGCTTAAGAGTCTCTCTCTCCTCTTCTCACTCTGGCCCCTTCCCTCCCCCACAGGAACACAGGCACAGCTCTCTCTCTCTAAGAAAAAAAAGGAAGCTCTGGGTCCACAAAACACATGGACAAATGTTGGCAGCTGAGACCCCCAAACCCCATAAAATTCAGCATGGCTACAATAAATTTAACCTAGAAAACCTTTCAAGTAGATGATATAAAACTTTTACTTCAGCTATAACATCACACAAATAAACAAAGACCCCTTGGTTAAGTAGCTACTGATACCTATTTTGCATTTAATCTCTTGGTGAATTCTCTAAAATAAAAATGTACCTCGGTTATATAAATAGTTAACTTGAGAGACAGAAACTAACATATCAATAATTATCTTGAGTCTAAGTAGTCCACATACCAGGTAAAAGGAGAGACTGGCAGAGTGGTTAAGAAACAAACAAGCACAACGATAGGCTGTTTACAAAAAACTCACTTCAAATTCAATAAATGACTTAGGTAACTTGAAGGAAAAAGGATGGAGAAAGATATATCATGCAAACATTAACAAAAAAGGAGTGGCTATGTGAGGTAAAGCAGACTTCAAGAATGAAGAAAATTACTAGAGACAGAGGGACATCACAAAATGATAAAAGGTTCAATCCACGGAGAAGACACAATGATCCTACACGTGTGTACCCCAAACAACAGAGTCTCAAAAGACAGAAGAAAAACTGATGAAGATGAAAGGTGAAAGAGACAATTCTATAATTATTGTTGGGAACATCTATCCCCTTGTCAGCAACAGAGAGAACCACCAGACATCCCAGGTGTCCTTCTGTCTTTCAGTGGGACGTCGTCTTCATGGCCAGGGTCTCGCTGTTTCCCCCACCATGTGAGGTGAATGGCTGCCTGTGCAAGTAGACGGAGGCCCCAGGGCACATGGGCCCGATGGGGAGGCTGGCCTCAGGGCAACACCAGCCAGCTTGTGGGACTGGGACACCCTCATTGCCCCAGAGGGCTGGCATGTCCCTAAACATCTGCCCTGTGCAGTGGGCTGTCAGGAAAGCATAGGTCACCTGTGGCTCCTTCAAAGGATTCCATGGGCCCCAGAGGGGTCCTCTTTCTTGCCGGCCCATGCGCCACTTTCTCCAATGTGGGAGGGCACTCAGGTTGATGTCAGAATCACTGAGGCCCTTGGAGGCACGCGAGGTGCTGCAGTGGGCATTGGAGCCACCCGAGACCTCCCGTGGGGAAGAGTTCCCGCCCAAATTTCCCATGATGGGCATTGGAGGAAGAGGCTGGGCCCGGGGCTACTTGGCTGGACACTAGACAGCTTTGGCATAGCGGGTAGAGAGTCCCTGAGGAGTGCTGGCAGCTTGGCCGGGATCCCAGGTGGCACACAGGGCTCGTGGCTCCCAGCTCTTCCTGATGGGCCCACTCCTGGTGGATGCGTGTCCTTATGGGGCCACGGGGTCTTCCCCCAACTGGATAGGGCTTTGCCTGCCAATGGCTTCTTGGTCAGTGCCCCGACCCAGGGCATGCCAGGGTTTTTGTCCCATGCACCCTCTTCCCAATGAGGTTGAAGTCGCTGGGGAACCGTGCTGGCCCCTCTCCCTGCACTAACCCAAAATCAGGAAGATACGAACAGCACAATCAACCAACAGGATCTCATTCACAGAGAATATTCCACCCAACAACAGCATAATACACTTATTTTTCAAGCACCCATAGAACATTCAATAAGACAGACTATATCTTGGGCCATAAAACAAACCAAAAATTTGAAAAGAATTGAAATTATACAGAGTGTGCTCTCTGATCATAATGGATTCAAAGTAGAAACTAATAATGGAAGATAAGAAAATCCCTGAACACTTAGAAATTAAGTAACACACTTCTAAATAATCCATGGATTAAAAAGGAAGTCTCAGAGATTTTGAAAAATACATTCCAGTAAATAGTTAACTTGCTCTAAAAGGTTGTTAGATATAGAAGAGATGATACTCAGAACATCTACCAAGGATAATTATTTTGAAACAATCGACTTTATTTTTCTGACAGTGGTACACAGTCTGGTATCTGTTAAGCCATACCTAGTTCAATAATAAAAGTGTAAGTGTGCTTCAACATCCTAGATTACTGCCTGGCACATTATAGGTGCTCAGTAAATTGTTGATTCATTCATCATTGAATGAATCAATGTTCACTCTCTCTGTGGGGACTGAGAGGCAGTAGACAGCAGCACAGACCCCAGAGCCAGGGTTCCCAGGTTCAAGTTCCAGTTATGTATTCCTGAGCAAGCAACTGAGCCTTTCTTTACTCCTGTGTCCTCACTTGTAAAATAAGGATGACCAGAATAAAAGACCTATCTCATAGGGACTGCAGTGTGGATAGAAGTACATGTGTAACACACAATATCTTACCTGGGGACATTACCTAGAGATATTACCTAGGGATGTGGGAAGAAAGACTTGCATTCTCTCACCCCAACAAAGGTCACGTACTAGTACCTTTGAGAGGTCAAATATATTTCATGATGTTCTACCAAAGAGTATCACAATTTCCAGGAACCAGCCCCTGGAACAGGTACTGGTTCAAGAACCATTCCTTGAAAGGCTATTCCAGCTCTAGATCTGCCAACTCCTTTAGAGCAGTGGCTTATAACTGTGGTGGCACACTGGAATCACCTGGGGAGCTTTAAAAATACTGATGCCCAGCCCCCAACCAAGAGGCTGATTTAATTAGTCTGTAGTGCAGCCTGTGCACCCCAAGAGATTGTAATGTGCAGCCAAGGTGAAAAAGCACTGCTCTAGGGGAATATAATTTCAATGCTTCCACATCCAGGGATTCCCAAATGGAGGCAAAGTCATTGACAGACAGTCACGGGGCACTAGTACTCTTCAGAGTGATGCTAGGAGTTAAGTAATGACAGAAATAATGCCTCCCCTTTCTCCACCATTGAACTGCTCTATTACTCCAAACTGCATCAGTAAAGGAGTGTTAATGTTGCAGAGGCCTAATGTGACACAGGTTTTTATCCCTCGAAAGCTTCATAGTCAAATGAAACTGGAGTGAACAACATGAAACCAGGAAAGAACCAGCCCTCTGCACTTGTCATTCTCCTTAAAAGGGCCGTTAAGTACATGGTGCATCTTTGCCATGTGCTTACCAGTAATGATCTTGATAAGCCCTGGTGTTCCCTGTTATATAACATCCATTTTAGGTGGTTAGTGTTTGGACAGTGGACACTTCCATGAAAAAAATGTGAAGACGAAATACTGGCAGCATGAGAACATCATGAGCATGGTCTCAGGCATGACTGCTCTTATGAGATGGGGTTGGTTATGATGTAGAGATGGAATGGGGAAGAGACAGGTGGAAATACACTTGGAGACGGGCCCATCTATAAAACATGTGTAAAAATTGTCTTCTGGGTCCAGGGCCCCGTCCACTCCAATAAATATGGCAGACTTCACAGCTGTCACTGACATAGATAAGGCACCTCAAGGGCCACTGCTATAAAAGACTCCAGGCTGTCTTTCTTCATATGAGTCTCTTCTCTGAGTAGACCAAGAGGAAGGCCTCTAAAGACTGGAGGACTCAATCCATGGTGAGAACCAGGGTTCTCAAAGTGTTATTTGGGGGTCAGTGGTCCAGGTGCCCTGTAGCCTGGTCTTTGGTTTTATTAATGTCAATAATTTGATACAGCTGGATTTCTTCTTCTTTCTCTTCCATTATTATTGTATTGTAAGATCTGGATATTTCATCCCTCTGATTTTTCTCATTAATTCTGTCTTATTCTCCTACATTTGCTTATGATATCTTAACTGTAATAACTGAGGCTTACAAAGAAATTTGGTGCCACACAAAAGGAATACAGTTCAAAAGCGTAAGAAGTAAAATTATAACCAAGCAAATACCCAGAATGAAGGGATGTTCATGCAGATACAGATACAGAAAACCTGGACAGTTAGTATTCTGCATTAAGTTCCCTCAGAAGCTATGAAATTTAACAAGAACCTGAAGGCAGAGCCACATCTCTTGACTTGGGTGAAGAAGATTCCTGTCCATGAATCACACTAATGCCTATCTTCAGGAGTTTTCTTGCATACTGGGACTCATAAAGAACAGGTGTGATATAAGCAACAGGATGAGGTACCTCTTTGTGACAGAGCCCTTAAAGAATAATTCTCAATATTGTAGGCTTACTTTCCTAAGTTTGAATTATAAATAACTACAGCAATGCATATTTCAGTTGCCTCCTTAAATTCTGATAGTGTATTTTATACAAACCTAGCAAACAGCTCAGATGCTGAAGCATCACTGGGTATCTTTAATTCTTTAAGCTAGAGATCTGACATCTAGCACTGAGGAGAAAAATGAGTACAAGCAAGGGCTCGTTCCTCTTGTTTCACATCCCACCAAGTCTACCCCAGTAGTGAGATCTGGACCTGACCACACTGGCAAGGCCAAGGGGGAATCTTTACTCCTCTTAAATGGTTAAACTGAAGTTTTCACACAGCATCAAGTGCAGGCAGGAGCAATGCATCCCACGCCCACTCTCCACTGCTCTGGGTCTTGCTCACTAATTAGAGGCACACCGGGCCATGCGCTTGGTAGGTTCCACCTGCAAAGGGTCATCCCTGCACAATCACCTAAAATGTTTCCCATTGCTGGAAACATCAAAGTAAACTTCTTTTTCCAAATGCTAAAGGCTGTCAGTAATCAGACACTAGCCTTAGAATGTGACAGATTCTCACGCGTGGCTAATAAAATCACAATGACTCTTACAGTCACATCTTTCTCCCATCCAGCCATGCTGACCACTGCTCCAGTCTGCTGAGCCCCTCTGTGCTCTGGATGTTCCCCCTCACAATCTGCCCCATACTCCCAGTCAGCACCTTACTGATCACTATCCTGTTTTTATCTTTGTGTGTTTACAATGTCTTTTTCCCAACTAGAATAGGGGTTTTGTCTTATTTTAAAATTTTGGCTACATCCTAGGCCTAACAAATGGGGAGGCACTCAGCAACTCAGTAACCACATGTGGACAGGTATGACTTAGGGAGTGCAATACAGCTGGGGATATAGCATCACAGACCTTTAGCTGATTACCCTGACCAAGGACTTTGGCAAAGCTTCCCTAACTCCCCTTGACTCCCAAATAACAGTGTGAGGAAGCACCCAAGTGGGCCTAGGAAGCACCCTTGGGAAAGAGAGTGCACATCTGGGGACATAAATACATTCTCAGTCAAAATTCATTTCTATATCCTCGACAACCAGCACAGTAGCTGGAGCATGGAAAGTGCTCAGCTCATTTTGCTATGTGATTATGGAATGCATTACATCACTAGAACACTGGTGCTCCAAAGCAACTTGGAATTTGTCAACAAACATATATCAATCCCATTTTATGTGCAAAGTTACAAATTATGGAGATACAGGGATTAAACAATATTTTCCCTTCCTACGTAAATTTTTAACACACCCTGATGTATTCAAAATAATTAATTCCTTAAGGGTAAAAAATGCTGGTAGGAGTGGAGGGGATCTTTTTCTGTACACTATACCTGATAGGACAGAGGTAAAACACATGCATTGACACATGAGCTCTTTCCACCAGCTCTAAATATCTTATGTTGCTCACATTAAATACACACACACACACACACACACACCTATCCCTGTACACATATACACAAAGTTCAGAATTAACTACTGCTCTGTTTCATTCTCTCCTTCACTGCTCAGCATCTAGATCAGCACTGTCAAACAAAATTTTCTGCAATGACATAAATGTTCTTAATCTGTGCTGCCAAATGGCTACTGGGCACTTGAAATGTGGCTAGAGAAAGTGAGTAACTGAATTTTAAATTTCATATAATTTTAATTTTAAATAGCCATATGTGGTGAGGGGCTACCCTGTAGCACAGAGCAGTTCTAGATCACATAGTCTATATCCACAGACTCCATTCCTCTCCTTCCTTTCCTCAACCCACTGCTATCTGATTTCTGCCCTATCATACCACTAAAAATGTTTTCACCAACCCAGGTCATCGATGACTTCTTACAGCAAAATCCAGTGGACACCGTAAGTCCTTATATTGCTCTATCTCTTGTCAACATTCGAGGTGAAGGCTCACTCTCCCCATCTAAAACTGCTTTCTTTCCTCGGCTTTCAAGGTACTACATTCTTCTGGTTTCCTGCCTACTTCCTCTTTAGTCCTGCAAGGTGCCCTTATCATGCAATTGTGGGTGCTCCCGCAGTTTTGATTTCAGGTCTCTCCTCACTCAAACATTACCACAAAAGAGCCTCATCCATGGCTGCAGTTTAAATTTGCATCAACCCCCTAACAAGTCCCAGATCCAGCTCTAAACTTGATTTGTCTTGAACTGCAAACTCATATCCCAACTGTCTCAGCCTTCTCCCCTTATGTATCCCAGAGACACCTCAAAATCACCCACCAAAACTGGTCTGATCATCTCCCCTTGTCTGGCTCTGCCCCTCCAGAGGAGCAGGGAATGGCACCAGCATTAAATGAGCTGCCCAAATCTAAGACTCATCCTTAACACCTTCTCCACACCATGCCTGGTATGCAGTGAGCTTTACATAAATGTCAGCTATTATTACTATCTAGCCGATCATCATCTCTGGAATTGCACAGCTCTCTTATCCATAATTCTGCTACAACACATCAGGCTAACATCACCTCAGCCCTGAATAACTCACTACAATAGATCTCTGTTCACCTAGGCTGAGTCCCTACAATCTGTCCACCACAGATACTGCAGCCAAAGCAGTATTTTCTACATTCTGATAGTGTCACCATTCTGTTCAGCCCCCTTCAGTGGCTCCCTGGTGTCATCGAGGGCATGTAAAGCTAACACGTTTTGTCATGTGGTTTTCAGTGACATCTCCAGCCTCATATCAACACACCCTGACCCCAACTCAAAGTCCCAGTCAAAATGGATTCTGGGCCCAATTCACCAGGCTGTGCCTTATCCCTAGGGCTTTGTATACCAGGGGCCCCAACCCCTATCCCCGATAGTCTATCTTTTCCCCTCCCTCTTCAACTCCCTTTCCTCTGTGAGGACTTCAGCACAGAATATCTTCCCCTGGGAACCAATCTTCCCCACAATCTACAAGAGTGAGCTTGATGGCTTTCCTTCCTAGTATGCTTGCTTTCAAGTAGTATGTGTACAATATCTGTGATCTAAAATAGCACCTTATCACTGTCACTGATCACTGCGAACTTGGCTGCCCACTGGAGTAGGGAAACTCTTTTATTCTTGCTTCAGTGCCTAACTCATCATAAGTACTTATAAATTACTGAGTGAATGATATGTGTGTGTGTATGTGTGTATATATATACTCATATATAAATAGCATTTATTCCAGTTCATTGTGTATGTATTTTTTAGGAAATCTATTATCAGAGTATGTTTTTTATAATTTTCTCAAAAAATAAGCTTCATGCAGTTTAGACAACTGAAAGACACTATCTACAACTTGCAAAACACGCCCGTTTTCCCCCAACACACACGCGCAACACACACACTCACTCTCTCTCTCTCTCTCTCTCTCTCTCTCTCTCTCTGTCCAGCCACAGTCTTCCCATCTCCATTAACAGCAGTGCACTGTTCTAGTTGCTCAGGCTAAATTCCCAGTCATCTCAGACTCCTCTCTTTCTCTCATCAATCCATTAGTAAACCATCAATCCATTAGCAAACCATACTGTTTCTACCTTCAAAAGTATGCCCAGAATCTGACCACTGCTAACCACTCCACTATTGCCATCCTGGTCTGGGCCACAACCATCTGCCGCCTGGGTACTGTAATACCACCTAATGGTCCCCTGCTTCCACCCTGCCATCCCACAGCTCACTCTCAACACAGCATCCAACATAACCCCTTTAGAACTTAGGTCAGCTCATGTTACCTTTCTGCTTAAAACTAGCCAGCATGTTTCCATTTCACTGAGGGTAAATGGCCCACATGATGCCCCCCCCCCCCCTTGACTGCACCGCCTCCCCTCCTCCTCCCTATCCACTCCGCCCCAGCACATGTGCCTCTCTTGTGTTCCTCCAGCACAGAGGCAGACTACTGCCAGAGCCAGTGCACCAGCTGCTGTTTCTCTCTGGAATCCTCTTCCTCAGTGCATGAAAGACTTGCTCCCTTACCTTCTTCAGATTTCTGTTCAGATGCCTTCATCTCAACAAGGCTTCGTCTGCCTTATTTAAGATTATAGTATTTCCCCCAGAAGTCCCCATTCTTTGTAAACTCCTCCATTTTTCCCATATAAAGGCACTTACCTTCTCTTACCATACATATAATTTGCTTACTTAGGTTCATGTTTAGTCACGTCCCCACCTGGAACATAAACTCCATGAGCCTGGCTCTTTGTCTGGGTGCTCACTTCTGGATCCCCCATGCCTGGGGCATGCCTGGCACACAGCAGGTGCTCAAGGTTGTTGAATGAATGGGAACTAAAAAGGCTATCTACTAGTCAATACTTGTGTGAAGGGGTCTCAGGATCTACTACATGTCCCCTTAGGAAGCCAAGGCAAAGAAAACACCTCTAACTATTCTATTTGGGAAAGAAAATGAACCTACATTTAGATGCCAACTCACACTTTCCTATGATGCTTCCCTTCTGAAGAATTACCTCAATTCTTCTTCAAGCTGACAACTCTAAAGAGCTTAAATTTTATTCCTGAAAGCTTATGCTTTAACATTTACTCATGTTCTGCCCCAGAGACTCATCTATCATGTTAATATTTGAAAAGCACTATGAAAAAAACTATATCTTAAAACACAGTATTGCTTTAAAAAGACAAATGATTTCACTCCAACCAACACCCAAGAGAGATCACCATTTCACCTCCCAACAGTAGCTATGGTATCTGGAAATAAAAGGAGGAGTTTCTTTTCCTGCTGCTCTTGCTTAGTCAAGCTGCTTCCAGATCCAAAGCACAGCCCACAGTAAAGGAAGGGGCCATTATGTGTCGGGATTGGCAGAGTCTACACTGGGTGCAAAGGGCAAAACAAATGAGTCCTGGGCCAGGGAAACTAGAATCTAATAGCAATTAACATGATGAATGGAAAGTCAATAAGAATAATGGTAAACTTCCAGATAAGAAAAGTGATCAGCCTTTGAAAGACTCAGCTGTTCATAAACTCCAAAAGGCAAGAAGCCACAGACCTAACAAGTCTGCCACTTCAGCTACGGGGCTTGGTACATGTCCACGTTCACAGCAGTTCTCAGCACAGAAGTGTCTCTTTGCATGCCAACTGTGATAACCTTCCCATGATATCCATGTCTTAATAGGATTCTAATTAGGAAAACACCGGAGGGACCAGGAAATCACTGAGCTTTCTAGCCAAAGCTAGAGAATGTTGCACTCCTCCCCACACATCTTGCCCTATGCATGTCTTCTACCTGCATGTTCATTTGTATACTTTATCGTATCCTTTTATATTAACCCAGTAATCTAGTAAGCAAAACGTTTTCCTTCAGGTTTTAGACTGGAACACTAGCTCAGAGAAAGAAACGAGAAAGGATGAAAACTCACATTTCAAGATATACTGCAACAAATGTGAATAAATATTGATATTCATCTTAGATCCAAAATTCTCCATACCACGTACTTCTCAAGAGATACTCCCTCATTTCAACAGATACAGTATGCACAAAAACTATGATTAACATACTATAGACATTTCAAATATTCCCACTGATACCCAGCACATTAATGCTGGGTTAGATCAAAATTCTACCTTTGTGACGAGAACTTCTCAAAATTTCTTTGCTGAAAAACTTTTAATTTTGTTTATATTAAATGATATTTTGAAGATGAGTCAAGAAAAGGAAATGAACCCACTACTGTCTCCATGGTGTCTTAAGGAAAATCATCTATAATTCAAAAGGGCATGAGGAGCCAGGGAGAGAGCATAAAAAATTTCTGGGGCTATAAAATTACTTTCCTCGGGCCTACCAAGATACAACAAAAACAGTAGTCATAATTATTAACATTTATTGTGTCAGGCAGAGCTATAAAAGCAATATATTACCTGTGTTAATACATATATTCCTGCAACAACCCCAGGAGATATTAATAATGTCCATTTTACAGATAAGAGAAACTTGAGGAGCAGAGGGGGAAAGCACCCTGCTGACATGACACACTTAATTGCTTCAGCTGAGATTGAAATCAGGCAGCCTGACTCCAAAGCCAAACTTACAAGAGAAGATAGCACAGGGGTAGGATTGTCTAATAAATGTTCCACTTTGTTAGATAATAGAAAATACATGTATTGGTCTCTATCCCTGGTTCCTGGCACCCTTGTAAATTCCTACGTGATAGGAGTGTCTTTTATTTATTTTTTAATGTTTATTTATTTTTGGAGCAGGGATGGGCAGAGAGACAGGGAGACACAGAATCTGAAGCAAGCTCTAGACTCTGAGCTGTCAGCACAGAGCCCAACACGGGGCTTGAACTCCCAAACCATGAGATCATGACCTGAGCCAAAGTCAGACACTCAACCCACTGAGCCACTCAGGCGCCCCTGTCTTTTGTTTTAGTGAGGTGACTCTGGATGGGCTCCTGGATGAGGGGTGGTCACCAGAAAGACCAAGCCATGATTAGAAGCTTAGAATTTTCAGGCTGCCCCCATTCTCTTGAGAAGAGAGAAAAGCTGAAAATGGAATTAATGATTAATCATGCCTATGCAAAGAAGCCTCCATAAAAATTCCCAAAGCACATGGGTTCAGGGAGCTTCTGGGTTGGTAAACTGGTGGAGGTGCAGGGAGAGTGGGGTGCCCACAGAGAGCAGGGAAGCTCTGCACTCCTCCCCACACACCTTGCCCTATGCATGTCTTCTACCTGCATGTTCATTTGTATACTTTATCGTATCCCTTTATATTAACCCAGTAATCTAGTAAGTAAAACGTTTTCCTGAGTTCTGTGAGCTCCTCTAGCAAGTTAATCAAACCCAAGGATAGCTGGTCAGTCAGCAGCACAGATGATAATCTGAGCTTGTGACTGTCATCTGAAGGTGGGGGGCGCAGTCTTGTGGGACTGCGCCCTTAACCTGTGAGATCTGATGCTATCTCTGGGTAGATAGTGTCAGAATTGAGCTGAACTGTAGGACACCCACCTGGTATCAGAGATCTATGTGTTGGATGTGTGGGGAAACCCCTCACATAACACAGTTGAACTGGGTTTAGAACCACAAGTCACAGCAGAATTGGAGGGTTCACATTTTACAGAGTAGGATTATTGAAAATGAATTATAAGCAGTTATGATTATGAATAAACATGTCCAAGAAGAAACAATGGCCTCCACGTGAAGGGCAGGAGATGTATCTCCTACAGGTACAGTATGAAGATGAGAGATGGAAAAGCCAGGTCACTTAAGACAAGCTAATGGCAGAGTGGTGTGAATCACAGTGGGACAAGGATATCCTTGGAAGAAAAGGAAGACTGACCATGTGGGAAAAATAAGATGATTACTAAAATAGAAATGGCAAATGCACAGTGAAATTAGCTTTCTACTTTAAAGATTCAAATAGAAATACAGAGATATGGAGGAATACAAGTCCCGTATTAAATCATCACTGTCAGAAATTTATTGAATAGACAGTGATTATTTTTATGTGTTCAGACCTTAAATTCCTAGTCTCTCTCCCAGAGGAAAAATCAGATAAGCAAAAGTTCACTCATCGCTCTGCAGAGCCATTCTTTCCTTCGGTCTCAAAGGAAACATTCTCTTTCCTCTTGGGCAAGGCCAATCTCTCAACCTGTGCTCTTGTTCCTACACCCTCTGTGAATTCATTTATTCATTCAACAAACATTATTTGTCTGTGTCTGCACACCAAGCATCCTGCTCAGTAGTAGGGCCACAAAGTGATATGAGAAATGGTCCCTCATCTCAGTCCAGTGAGGGACCCAGAAACCTTAGCATCAAGTGTCCTGTCTTGTATTTTCACTTTCCCTAGCCCTATTGAACAGAGTTGAGTATCTCCAATTTCAAATTAAAAGCAAAACAAAACGAAAACTCCTCCCATCTTTTTGCAAGGAACCTTTCACTTGGAAAGCCGAGCTGAGTTGCTATCAATCCACTTGTGTTGATTCATTTACACACATTTCCAAGACCTAGGAGTTCTCACTGTAGCCTCTGTCCACAACTTGAATCACACAAACAGAAGTGAAATTCTGCTCCAAGCTCAGAAAATGACCACTTGCCTCCATGGACTAATTACCACATGGGCCAGCTGCCTTCACAGACCATCTGTTCTCTTGATATCCCCAAAATATCTCTCTAACTTCTGGGATTCGAGGATAAGAGCCAACCCCGTTCAGAAGCCATTCCTGATCAATAGCCTTGCTCTTCCATCTGACTTTCCTGCTCCTCTTTAAATAGCACATGGAACATGACTAATTTAGACATTCTAAATATATGGTGCATAATACAGACCGAGCTACAGATGGAAGGCCACATATGAGAGGCTGCTACAGCTCACACTAGTTTTTACAAACTGACTGCAAAACATATTTTTGGGAAAGAAGGGAAAAGGGAGAGACAGGCTAAAAAAAAAGGCACCATCAACAGTAGGGTCTTTTTGGAATAAAAAGAAGAAGAGGTGTTTTGTTCTCTTCCTCTTGCCATTTAAAATTCCCATTCCTCTCCTGGGAGCACTAAGAGAATTTTAAAAAGAAGAGAGCATTTATTAGAGAGCAATGGAAGATGCCATGAAGAAAGGGACTCAGACAGAGACCACCTGAGCAGCTGGCCAGGTTAGGGGAGAACAGGTTCTGCCAAACCTGTCTGGGGGCAGAACTAACTGATGAGGGCAAATCTACACCCACTTGGAGCTTTATGCTGTACTGTTCCCTCTGGCACAGGGAGGGAACATTGATCATGATGAAGGCAGAAATGGGACTCAGGACACAAAGAAGCAGTGCTGGAATTTCCTCCAAGAGGCTGATAATCACCTTCCTAAAAACAACTCTCGCCTTTGCAGGGTGGCTGCTACCTCCAGCCTTCGTATTTAGGGTAAAGATCTGTCAAGGCTGAGAAAGTGACCTACAATTTTTTTTCTTCTTCATTCTCCAGATGGACGAGGAACCAAGAAGGAAGTATACTAATGCCACTGCTCTGAATTCTGTTTCCACCACCATATTTTGTCACTTTTAGGAGATTAAATACTATTTTCTTTTTTAATCATGTCAATATGATTCAAGCAATGGTATATTTTTTTGCAAGTGTAAGACTAACAGATTTTCAAAGCAGAATGTCTGGAAAACACAGCATCACCTATAATTGTACCACTTAGGCACAAAACCCTAAATGCTTTGATATAGTATTTTCATCTTCTCAATCATTTTTCTTTACATAGATATACAGATAGATGTAAACTTTATTTCACAATTCAAATTACAGTTTTTTCTCATGGCATAGGCTTTGCCCCATCTTATTGAATAAATGGTTTTTAAATGCTGTGCAATATTCCACTATATAAATGCTGCATGATTTTACTAGTCTCCTCTTGTCAGACATTTGGCTTGCTTCTATTTTTTAACTATTATAAATACTTCTTTGATGAACATTCTTGGTATAAATATTCATAGGCATTTCTGAGAATAACTTTTCAGAAATGAAAATACTGGGGAAAGGTAAGAATATTTACAGGTTCTTGTACAAATTACCTTATAGAATGGTTGTACCAATTTATACTTTCATTACTTAGTGGAAATGTTCATTTTACCTCACCCTCACCATTGCCATGGACTGCCATTTTTAAAATTATGGAAATTTGATATGTTACTTTTGTTTTCATTTTATCTATATCTCACTTTTCCCCTAGTATAGCAGACACTTGTATCTCTTCCTTTGTGATCTGCTCATGTCTTTTGCCCATCTTTCTTTCATAATGTTTGTCTATACTTAAGTTTAAGTACAAGAAGGTGTATCATGCTCATGTGTATCTTTAATCAAATAAAGTAAGGACTTTTTAGATTTCACTCTTAGCATTTCATGTGTCTCTCTGTTGTCCAATAATCTGCAAAGAGCATGACTGATTCTGCATAAATTTGGTACATAATTGAAGGGTATTAAGACATACTTTTATATCCATACACTTTATATGAGGTCACATAGTCTGCTATTTTTCATGAATTCCATGCAAGTTAGTTTGTGGGCAGAGGTTACAGAGATTAATGATTTCATTACACATGGAAGGAAGGCCAAAGAACACTCTGTACTATTAATAAATTCTATTTACTTATTGATCATAAACATATTCATAATTTGAGGAGATTCAGCCATGAACTTGAAAATGAATAATGTGCTTAAACTGCAGCCTTACAGGAATTTTGGTAAATACTGAGATTCCTGTAGAAAATGTCTAGAAATTTATAGGATTTAAGTAACAAAATATTATCTACATGAGAAGTACAAAGGCTCCTTTTCAGAGAAGTGTAAAACCCTCATCCTGAGATCAACCAACACACCCTTGGGCTATTTCTGACATGCGGTAGACATTCAATAAATGTTTGTTGAATAAATAATCATCCCAAGGTGGTAAACTCACTCATCTCTTCAGGTTCCAGCACACTGCTCCTGAGCTCCTGAGCTCCTGATTCAGCCTGCATCTCTAGCCTGTTTCCTGGGGCACAGTTGAACCCTAAACCTCTACTGGTGTCCAGTCTCTTAAATGCTGCTTGGGCCAGCCTGCCAACTAGCGCCACGCCTTGCCTATGTCGGGCCTGATGCCCCTGTCTGACTTGGTTTTGCCCTAAAGGCTTTCACGATAATGGCATCTTCCAGTTCAACACCAGCTGGAGGCCCAGCTGTGTTTTGGTCTAGCTGTTCCATCCTGCCAACCCAGCTCCTGGGCCTCCATGCTGACAGCCACCCACCCAGCAATGGCATACATGCTTTTACTTACTATGCTTGAATGTTTAGCCTCAGACTAATGACAACATGTTCGGAAAATTATTTACAAATTCGAAATTCATTTTTAAGGCAATCAGTTGACAATCAGTTGGCAATCAGTTTTTTATATTTCTGTCTGTTGAATGAATCTTATAGTAAAAATAAGATTTGGGTCTTCCTTCTTTCAGCCTCCGCTCCACCTCCCTTGCCCAGTGTCTGCCCATATTTGTGTCTTATATAAGAAGGATATAATTTAGCACTTACATAAGTAGGAAAGAGATTTGACATCAATAAATACTATAGCTGCCTTAAATGTTTTTTTTTTTGAAAAAGCCAAAATAAAAATAAGTATGTTCATAGTAGCTTATTCATCAAACACACTTGAGAAATGTCTGTGGAAAAGCCTAAGATTCTATGGTTAGGTCTAAAGTATTGCCTTCCCCTGGACACACTGAGCATTGCTCCCTCCCTCCTATCCGTCTGCAGTAGCCTCAGTTCAGGAACCCTCAGCACCTCAGCTAATTTTAGAGCTTATCAGTCAACAAGCCTTCACTTTTTTTTTTTTGAGGACACAGAAAGTGTTATATTTATTTTTACTTACTTATAAGTGGCTTTACTGAGATATAGTTCACATGCCAAACAATTCACCATTTAAAGTATCAAAGTCAACTTTTTCACTATATGCACAGAGTTGTGCAACCATCACCACATCTAATTTTAGAGCATTTCACATCTCCCTAAAAAAGAAACCCTTACCTCTTAGCAGCCACTCCCCATCCCCATCCACCACCCACCCGGAGTCCTAGGCAACCAATAATCTAATTTCCGTCTCTACAGATTTACCTGTTCTGGACATTTTGTAGAAAAATAATTATACAATATATAATCTTTTGCATCTAGATTCTTTCATTTAACATGTTTCCAAGGGACATCCATGCTGTAGCATGTATCAGGACTTCATTTCCTTCTATGGAGGATAATTTTCTGCTTTATGGATATGTCACACTTTCTTTATCAATCCATCCATTGATGGACAGTTTGTTTCTACCATTTGGCTACTATGAATGTTTGTGTACGACTTTTTATGTGAGTATAAGTTCTCATTTCTCTTGGGTCTATAACTAGGGTTTATGTTTGTTCTTTACATAGGGTAATTCTATGTGTAACATTTTAAGGAACTACCAAAATGTTTTCCAAACCTGCCTCTATTCTTACTTAACCCACTCAAATACGCCCCATGCTGCTATCACCACCCAGACAGAAAGTAAATGTAAACACAATTTAAAAGTCAACAGTGGGGCACCTGGGTGGCTCAGTTGGTTGAGCGTCTGACTTCGGCTCAGGTCATGATCTCACGGTCCATGAGTTCAAGCCCCGTGTCAGGCTCTGTGTTGACAGCTCAGAGCCTGGAGCCTGCTTTGGATTCTGTGTCTCCCTCTCTCTCGGACCCTCCCCTGTTCATGCTCTGTCTCTCTCTGTCTCAAAAATAAATAAACATTAAAAAAATTTTTTTAAAAAAGACAATAGTGCCAGGGTGCCTGAGTGATTCAGTTAGTTAAGTTAAGCATCCAACTTCAGCTCAGGTCATGATCTCATGGTTTGTGAGTTCGAGCCCCGCATTGGGCTCTGTGTTGACAGCTCAGAGCCTGGAGTCTGCTTCGGATTCTGTGTCTTCCTCTCTCTCTCTCTGCCCCTCCCCTGCTTGCACTCTGTCTCTCTCTCTCTCAAAAATAAATAAACATTAAAAAAAAAATTAAAACAAAAAGTCAATAGTTCCATATCCCCTGTAGGGTAAACTATAAACCCTTAGCATATAAAACCCTTTATAATTGTGGCCCTGCCTAGTTCTTCTGGGTCTTCCTCTCATCATGCCTTCTTTTCCCACCCAGACTTATCAGGTTTCTGCTGAACTCTCCAGAATTACCTGATTACCTGTTGTTGCCTGAGTCGACAAAGCTTTTACAAGCTTCCATGTTTTTCCCATGTTACTCCTGCTGTCCAAAATTCTTTTCTCCCCACAGCACATACACACCTTGGCCTGAACCAATTCTTACTCATCATTCAAAACCCTGTTTAAAAAGGAACAAAATCAACCCTGTTTAAGGGTAGCCTTCCCTTTGATGCCTTCTTACCATGCCAACCTATGGCCAATTCTCTTCCACTTGTCCAACCTGTTTAAGGTGTGACTCTGCTGTTATCACCTGTGTAGTGGGAATCCCTCCCACTAGACCATGGGGCTCACAAGGTGATAGGGACTATGTGTGTAACTTTGTCTTCCCCCAGCACTGACAATGCCTGATGCATAGGGCATGTGCAATGAATGAGAAGACCACAGAATAGCCAGGTCTTTAAAAAACTCAAAGCATATGTCTATTGTCTCCCATTACCCATCTGTTCCTACATTTAACAAGCTATGAAGTTTTAAGTAGTGCTTAACCTAATTGCCTCCTCCTGCAATTTAATACCCTCTTGGCTCTGTTTTCTACCATCAGTATCCTCCCTTAAAAAACCTTCAGGGGCGCCTGGGTGGCGCAGTCGGTTAAGCGTCCGACTTCAGCCAGGTCACGATCTCGCGGTCCGTGAGTTCGAGCCCCGCGTCAGGCTCTGGGCTGATGGCTCGGAGCCTGGAGCCTGTTTCCGATTCTGTGTCTCCCTCTCTCTCTGCCCCTCCCCCGTTCATGCTTTGTCTCTCTCTGTCCCAAAAATAAATAAAAAAAAAAAAACATTGAAAAAACCTTCAGATGAAGTCATCTCTAAGAATTGTATTTTCCATACCAATTGATAAACCAAACAGCACCCTCCAAGGTTGGAAAGGTCTATTCCTTCTCTTCATCTGTGTCCACAGCAAAAACAGCAAGCTGAGGACAGAAAGAGAGCCAGGTAGGATTTCAGCAAGCATTTCCATGATGGACCATTCTTGGTGTTTCCCCCACTCCCACGTCAGCTCCTACATGTCCTATACTGAGAGTAAAGTCATCTGGACAGAAGGCCTAGCAGATCCTCCAATATGAAAAAGAACAAGGCTATATCTCTCTGTGGATACTGACTTCTGATCAGAAACCTCAATGGACACAGAGGGAGAAAGGAAAGAGACTTCATAGACCCTATCTCTTGCTTACAGTCAAAATAATCTCATCACTGCCATCCACATGCTCCCTTTCCCTGGATAAATCAGACAGATTCTGACTTTCAGTGCAAAAAAACACTGGCTATCACTGACAGCAACATTCACAATGCAAAGAAAATACAGAGGGTAGTCCTGTATTTACAAGTAGGTTAGGCTCAAAAGCGTAAGTCACTCAGAAGGCACAATAACAATATGACATGTTGTGGTTAAGTTCTCACACCAGCCCACAAAAACCTCTTTCACCCAGTATGTGCCTGTGGTATAGCATTTATCGTGCTATATAAATCAGCCTGAGCACATAACTGTGAAATCCATTCATGTCTATAACTTCAAAAGTCAGAATGACATTTTGAATAGGACAAGGGACTATCCCTCCCCCATAGGACAGGTGAGGACTGGAGATGAGGGAGCTCTAAGTCACTGGTTAGGGCACAGGTTCCAGATCTGGAGGATAGATGCAGGGAAGGAAGGAAGCAGAGGTGATTGCCTGGCACAGAGCCCCAGAGGAAGGATCATGACAGGATTCAGAGGTAAGGCATAGCCTCATGCGGTTTTAAAGCCTTGGCTTATTTCCTAAGCTGAGGGTTTGTGTGGGTAGTGTAAAGAAATGGGGCAGCTGGTGTGGACATTTCAACCACCAATGTGTCTCCAGGCCTGCAGGGGGAAGGGGAAATGCAGGAAAATTGTGGGTATTTGAGGTGAGAACAAGATATTAACTTTCCATTCCCTCTACTACCCTATTAACTCCCCCAATCCTGTTGCCATAGGACTGACATCAACACCGGTATGAGGATAATAGGGATTCTAGACTAAGGGAAAAGGAAGAAATGGATGGAAAATAATAAACCCAAACTCTGGCAGTGAGCTGGGGTTCCTCAATACCACCAGTTTGAGGAAGTGTATTTGTAAGTTGCAAATTGTCACAATAAGAATAATTACACTTCTCATGATAATACATTTGAGGAAAAAAATCCAGGTATCCAACACTTAAACATTAAAATTTAGGGGCACCTGGGTGGCTCAGTCAGTTAAGTGTCCAAGTCTTAGTTTCAGGTCAGGTCACAATCTCACAGTTTGTGACTTTAAGCCCTGCATCAGGCTCTACACTGTCAGCAAGGAGACTGCTTGGGATTCTCTCTCTCTCTCCTTCTCTCTCTGCCCCTCCCCCACTTGCTCACGTGCTAAATAAATAAATAAATAAATAAAACTTAAAAAAAAACTAAAACACATTAAAATTCAAATAAGGAATAGTTATATGGTACAAGACAGGGTTTTAAGCAACAATGCCATTTCTTTGATGGTTGGCCACAGAAAAGAGATCAAAGAATTCAAGGTTTTCACTCAAAGTAAATCTTCCAATAATGGATTTCCAGATTTGGGATGTTATCACAACATTCTCACTCCAAAAAATCAAGATAATTAAGTTCTTTTAAACTGTTGGATTGTGTATGATGGTTGAAACTAGATTTGAGGAGAGATTACTGATTTGTAGAGAAACAGAAGTAATCAATAGGTTTTAAATTATTTTAAGAAGTGGTTTCACACTTCTGCTTCCACTCCAGGATATAATGAGCTTGAAGCAGCATCACTTATAATGAAAACAGAGCTGACTAATTTCAAATGCGAGACTTTTTTGATTGAGTGGAGAGCAAAGTTCACAGAATAAACAGCTGGCCTAAAATCTAAGGAGAGGCCAGGATCCCACAGGTGGAGAAGAAACCTAAGCACTCATTTATTAGGGTAGATGCAACCAACACTGGTAAAAAGAAATTAACAGAATGATGGAGGCTAAGAGTAGACTGGCAAAAGAGGGAAGCCACTGGGGTTCAAACAGTGGAGAAGTCTGTACTCTCTTGCAGGCTCTTTCTCCATGAACAGCATTGAGTACTCAAGGAAAAATCAGAGCCTTAAAGTATCCATATGGTCAACAAACAAAGCCCAAGTTCAGTAGAAGGAAGGATATAATAAATATCAGAGTGGAAATAAGTAAAATAGAGACTAAAAAAAAAAAAAACAACCATAAATCATCAATGAAACTAAAAGCTGGTTATCTGTAATGATGAAATTAATAAACATATCAAGATAAAGATAGCCAAAATAAATAAAATCAGAAGTGAAAGAGGAGGTTACAACTGACACCACAGAAATACAAAGGATCATGAGACTACTACCAACAATTATATGCCAACAAATTGAAAAAACCTAGAAAAAGTGGATAAACTCCTAGAAACACATAACCTTCTAATACTGAATCACAAATAACTAGAAATTCTGAATAGGCCAATTACAAGTAATGAAACTGAATCAGTAATTTAAAAACTCCCCCAAACAAAAGTCCAGGACCAGATGGCTTCACAAATGAACTCTACCAAACATTTAAAGAATAATTAGTACCTGTCCTTCTCAAATCATTACAAAAAAAAAATTGAACAGGAAGGAATGCTTCCAAACTCATTTTGTGAGGCCAACATTACTCTGATTCCAAAACTAGATAAGAACACCATAAAAAAGAAAGAAAATTATAAGCCAATATCCCTGATGAACATAGATACAAAAATCTTCAACAAAATATTAGCAAATTCAATAATACATTAAAAGGATCATACACATCGTTCAAGTGGGATTTAGTCCAGTGATGCAGTGAAGGTTCAATATTTGCAAATCAATCAATATGATACACCACGTTAAGAAAATGAAGGATAAAAACCATATGATCATCTCAATAGATGCAGAAAAAGCATTTGACAAAATTCAACACCCACTTATGAAAAATAACTCTCGGGGTGCCTGGGTGGCTCAGTCGGTTAAGTGTCGACTTTGGCTCAGGTCATGATCTCATGGTTTGTGAGTTTGAGCCCCGTGTCAGGCTCTGTACTGACAGCTCAGAGCCTGGAGCCTGCTTCGGATTCTGTGTCTCCCTCTCTCTCTGCCCCTCCCCTGCTCACATTCTGTCTCCCTCTCTCTCTCTCAAAAATAAAAAAATGAATAAATAAACAGAAAAATAATTCTCAACAAAATGGGTACAGAAGGAACATACCTCAACATAATAAAGACCATATATGACAAACCCACAGCTAACATCATACTCTGGTAAAAACTGGAAAGCTTCTCCTCTAAGACCAGGAATAAGACAAGGAAACCCACTCTCACCACTTCTGTTCTACATCATATTGAAAGTCCTAGCCACAGCAATTAGGCAAGAAAAATAAATAAAAAGCATCCAAATTGAAAAGGAAGAAGTATAATTGCTACTATTGCGGATGACATGATTCTTTATATAGAAAACTCTGAAGACTCTACCAAAAAATCTATTAGAACTAATAAATGAATTTAGTAAAATTACAAAATTAACATACATAAATCAGTTGCATTTCTATACACTAATAAAGAGCCATCAGAAAGAGAAATTAAAGAATCTACTCCTGAAATTGTTGTTGCACTATATGCTAACTAACTTGGATGTAAATTAAAAAAAATAAAATAAAAATAAAATAAAATAAAAAGAAAGAGAAATAAAGAAAAAACACAATAAGAAAGAATAAATAAACTTGGGAATAAATTTAATCAGAAGATTAAAAATCTGTATTCTGAAAACTATAAGATATTAATGAAAAAAATTGAAGATGACATAAATAAATGGAAATATATTCTATGTTCATAGATTGGAAGAACTAATGTTTTTAAAATGTCCATACTACCCAAAGAAATCTACAGATTCGATGCAATCTCCATCAAAATACGAATGGCATTTTTCACAGAACTAAAACAAATAATTGTAAAATTTGTGTGGAACCACGAAAGACCCCAAATAACCAAAGCAACCTTGAGAAAGAAGAACAAAGCTGGAAGTATCACACTTCCTGATTACAAACTATACTACAAATCTATAGTAATCAAAACAGTGTGGTACTGGCACAAAAGCAGACATATAGATCAATGGAACAGAAAAGAGAGCAGAGAAATAAACCACACATATATGGCCAATTAATCTATGACAAAGGAGGCAAGAATATACAATGTGGAAAACACATTCTCTTCAATAAATAGTGTTGGAAAAACTGGACATCTACATACAAAAGAATGCAACTGGAACATTATCTGATACCTGGTACAAAAATAAATTCAAAATGGATTAAATACTTGAATGTAAAACCTTGAAAACATGAAACTCCCAGAAGAAAACATAGGTAGTAAACTCTTTGACATCAGTCTTACACAATATTTTTTTGGACCAGTCTCCTCAGGTAAGGGCAACAAAGACTAAAATAAACAAATGCGATGATATCAAACTAAAAAGATTTTGCACAGTGAAAGAAATCATCAACAAAATGAAAATGCAACCTACTGAATGGGAGAATATATTTGCAAATCATATATCCAATAAGAAGTTCATACCCAAAATATATAAAGAACTTATACAACTTAATATCAAAAAACAAAAAACCTGATTAAACAATAAGCAGAGAACCTGACAGATATTTTTCCAAGGAAGACATACAGATGGCCAACAAGCACATGAAAAGATTTTCAGTATCACTAGTCATCAGGGAAATGCAAATCAAAACCACAGTGAGATATCACCTCACATCTGTCAGGTTGGTGATTATCAAAAAGATAAAAATAACAAGTGTTGGCCGGGATGTAGAGAAAGGGAACCCTTGAACACTCCTGGTAGTAACATATATGGGTGCAGCCACCATGGAAAACAGTATGAAGGCTCCTAAAAAAATTAAAAACAGAACTACCATACAATCCAGTAATTATACTTCTAAAGAAAATAAAACCACCAAAGAGATATATATGCTCCCCTATGTTCACTGCAGCCTTATTTACAGTAACCAGAAGATGGAAACAACCTACGTGTCTATTAATAGATGAACAGATAAAGAAAATATGGCATATATACATAATATATATAGAATGAAATCTTGCTATTTTTGACAACATACGTAGACATAGAGGGTATTATGCTAAATGAAATATCAGAGAAAGATAAATACCATGTAATTTCACTTATATGAGGAATCTAAAAAACAAAATAAATGAACAAACCAAACAGAAATACTCATACACACAGGAAACAAACTATTGGCTCCCAGAGTGGGGAGGCAGGCAAAATAGATGAAGGGGATTAAGAGGTACAAACTTCCAGTTATAAAATAAATAAATCACAGGGATGTAACATATAGCATAGGGAATATAGTCAATTATATTGTATAACTTTATGGTGACAGGATCGTTTTGTAATGTATGTACACCTGAAACTAATAGGATATTGTACACCAATTATACTTCAATTTTAGCAAAGGAAGAAAAAGAGAAGGGAAGGAAGGAAGGAAGGAAGGAAGGAAGGAAGGAAGGAAGGAAGAAAGAAAGAAAGAAAGAAAGAAAGAAAGAAAGAAAGAAAGAAAGAAAAAAGCAAGAAAGCAAGAAAGAAATAAAGAAAGAGTGAGTTTATGTGGTGCAGGCCCAGGGGAGAGGGCAGCATCCATGTGGGAAGGGGCAAGAAACTCCTCCTGCATCATTCTCTGCTGCCTCCTCTCTGTGGAACAAAAGCTTATTGGTGGGGAAAGGGCAACAAACATTCTCACCCTCAGGGAGCTGGTGAAACGCACTGTAGCTAGGGGAAGGGAGAAGTAAAAAGCCTTACCCCTGGAGCTGGATCAGGAGAACACCTCAAGACCTAGGACATGGTGCATGTGTAAGATTCAGTCAGAACACCAGGGACCACCCCACCCCACCACCAGTGCCCTGCAGGGCCAAGCCAACAAGCCTGAATAACAAGTAGCAGAACCTCTGGGATGGGACAGGAGAGAAATGCCAAAAGACCTTCTCTGAGATGAAAAGGGAAGATCTAAACTGCAGGGCTGAGCAGAGAATGCTCAGGCAAAACCACCTCCACCTCCAACACAAGGTATCTCTAAAGAAATCTGAAGGCTGTGGTGTTCTGGGGTAACCACAGCAACAACAAACCTCAAGCCCAGCCCAACTCCTAACTTGATTAACTTCCCCCCCACACACATACACACACACACTAAAGGCCTAGGAGAAGGAAAAGTGTGCCATTTCCAGGGAAAAACAGTACCTCAGTTTCTATTAGCTATATAAGATGTCCGGCTTCCAACAAAAATTATGAGAGAGGAAAAAACCCAAGACACAAAGCAATCATCAGAAGCAGACTCAAATATGACATAGATGCTGGAACCATCTGACAAGGAACTGAAAATAACTATGATCAATATGTTAAACACTCAAGTGGAAAAAGTGGACAAGGTGTACAACCAGGTAATTTCAAGCAGGGAGATGGAAACTGTAAGAATCAAATGGAAATGTAGAAATTTTTGAAAATACAATAATAGAGATAAAGGATGCCCTGGATGGCCTCATGAGTAACCCTCTCTCTGCTGAGGAAAGAATCAGTTAACTTGAGGCGGGTCAATAAAAGTTACGCAAACTGTAACGCAAAGAGAAAAAAATGAAAACAAAGAAACAGAACATCCAAGAGGTGAGAGACAATGTCAAGCAGTGTGACATACACATAATTTAATTCCAGAAGAAAAGAGAAGGAATGGGGCAAAGAAGTATTTGAAGAAACACTGGTTCAGAATTTCCCAAAATGAATGACAGGCACCAAACCACAGATCTAAGAAGTACAGAGAATACAAACCAAGTAGAAGAAGAAATACAAAAACAAAACAAGACAAATCCTAGGGATAATTTAGCTGTTACTCCTGTACCAATGTTATCTGCCTTGTTCTGACCATTGTACCCTGATCACGTAAAATGTTGGCATCAGGGGAAGCCGGGTAAAAGGTATATGCAGGAATTCTCTGCTATTTTTGTAACTCTTCTATAATTCTAAAATATTTAAAATTGAAAAGGTTTTAAAAATGACTTTACCATTAGGTGCTACATTCAGAAGGTACTAGTAATGCCTAGAAAATTAAAATAACTTTCTAAAGTACTCTCCATACCCGCTTATCTCCCACCTCTGGCATTTGTGTTCTTTAGAGTTTGTTTAGCTTTTATTTTATTTTTATTTATTTATTTTAAAAAATTGGGGAAGGTAACTTCCTTTTTTTATTGAAGTATAGTTCACACACATTGTTGTGTTAGCTTCAGGCTTACAACACAGTGATTTGACAAGTCTACACATTATGCTATGCTCACAAGTATATCTGTCACCATACAAAGCTATTAAAACACCATTGACTAGGGGCACCTGGGTGGCTGAGTCAGTTAAGCATCCAACTTCTGCTCAGGTCATGATCTCATGGTTCTTGAGTTCAAGCCCCACAATGGGTACTCTGCTATTAGCACAGAGCCTGCTTTAGATCTTCTGTCCCCCCCTCTCTATCTGTCCCTCCCCCATGGGTTCTCTCTCTCTCTCTTTCTTTCTCAAGATAAATAAACTTAAAAAAAACAAACCATTGGCTATATTCCCTATGCTGTACTTTTCATCATCGTGACTTACCCATTCCAAAACTTGAAGCCTACTTCTCACTCCCTTTCACCCCTCTTGCCACCACTCCATCCCCAACCTCCTCTCCAACAAGCACCAGTTTGTTTGATTTTGGAATTTAAATCAGATCTGTGGTATGTCCAAGGAACCCAAGTACTATTTACAGTATTATTCTATGGAAAATACCCCTAATCCAAACAACTAATTTACGATGGAACTTTAAGAGCAGAGCAGATTTGTGAGTATCCTGGTTACCTAGGATTTCAAATACACTTTTATTCCAAAAAGTTTAAAGCAATTTCTTTGATACATACTGATGGTGCAGTGTCTACAATTGGGTGGGAGCTGAAAGCTGAATGGGGCGTGGCTCTGGCCCTCCAGGAGTAGGTCACATACAAGGGGTAAAAAGAGAGTCAGGAGGCCAGGCTCCCCTCGTGCAGGCAGGCAGACCTTGGTGGAGTTAGACTTTCAGGCTCCAGCAGCTGGCTCCCTAATTGCAGTTCAGGCTGCAACTGTTGCTACAAGTTGTCAGTAAAGATAGGCTGATCTAAAGAAGAGCTATAAAACCAGATGGAGAAAGCACCATGCAGTAGGCTAGTTTGGGAAAAAGGAGCTTCAGTTGGAAGAATGAGAACAGATTTCAGAGAGGAACATCTGGGCGGAGAGGTTGGGAGCCCAGGGTTTTCTGGTGAAGGACTGTGCTCAGGGAAGGAGTGCCAGGGCAGGAGCAAGAGAATAAGGATTCGGTGGTAGGACAGGAAGCACAGGAGAGAGCAGCAGGAAATGAAGTTGAAGAGATAAGCTGGGATCAGATTGTGGGGTCCTCCAAGCTTGCCTACGTAAGGTCATATGTTTTGGAGAATACAATAAAAAGGTAAACCCTGTCTCTTAGGAACGGACAAGCATGCCAAACAGCTCCTCAGTGGCTTTCAACTAGTTGTTTTGAATTCAATATTCTCTCCTCTTTCAAATCTTTTCCCATAAAGTTGTAATAATTCTGAGAAGAAGCGCCTGTCTGAGCAGCTTAAATAAAGTTTTTTGTGCTAAAGGCTCCTGGACACTGCCAGTTCTGCCCTCGGTTACGTGAAGGATTTGTCTTTAGCTGCTTCTTCCTGTGTCTCTTTCTGCTTGTCTCCCCCAGGTGCTCATGTTTTTCCTTCTCTTCCTAGTAAAACTTCTTCCCAATTGTATACAACTCACCAGTGTAGGACACCTTGGACATGTTTTTAAAAGATTTCCCCACATCATTCTGGGACCAGAGGAGTGTGTATTGGGGTCAGAGACCTCAGAGGTGAGACACAGCCTGGTGAGGAGCCAAGATCTGAAGCTCTGGAACCTTGGCCCCAGCACCCACCAGATGAGTGACCTTGAGGTAAAATAGAGATAATGAGCATGCCCAACTGTCTGGGGGAAGAGAGGATTAAGTAAACTAGTGTGTGTGAAATGTCAGACATGGTGCCCAGTGTACCAACATAAGAGCAGCTGGGATAGAGCATGGCAGTCCCCATCTGTGACCACAGGGACCTCCAAGATGCTGAATTGTCTAAGTACTTGGGAACCACTGAAAGCAGGAAGAGAAGGGGAGCTATTTGGGACCCAAGAGCTGAGCTTGAGCTCACTGCCTCCTAGGAAGAATGGACCTTCTGACTCCAAGTCCAAATGATCCCTATTGAGCTAAACTCCTATGCCCAGCCCTCAGGACCCTTGTGAACTCCACTGCTAGTGACTCTCGGATCCTGCATGTTGGCCAGGCTGGTCTCTACACTGACCTCCTATTCTGGAGTCAGTCAGCTTTCTGGTACCCCTCTCCATGATACCAATCTGTTCCCTTATCTCATTCCCTTTCTGGTGACCCCTTCTCAGCTTCAGGCCCAGCCTCCTTCCCTGACCATCTGGCTTGCATCCAGCCACCAATTCTGAAGCCCACAGTACCAAGAGTACTCCGTGCGGGACACCCAGTCACTCAGAGTTTTGCCTCCCCATGTACATAATCAGTTCCTGCAGGCTGGGAGACCTAGCTTCATCCTCCTTTTCCAGCTCCCCAAACAGCTGGGGACATCCTGCACAAATAGCAGGTGTCCTATTCATGCATGTTAATTAAGCCTCAGTGCAGGACCTCACCCTTGACTCTATCAGGGGATAAGCCAGTGGTCTGGTTAAAAAACTACAGATCCTTTCTGTAAACACTGCTTCCTACCCAAAGAGGCTGAGCAGGCTGAAATCTGAACAGCAGCCCTGGCCATACATTCACATAAAGGGGCCCCTCACCCATGCGTCTCCCTTTAGTCTCCCCCAGTGCACGTTTTTCCACTTTATATGAGGCCCCAGTTCAGACCATCCCTCCATGGAGCCTTTGCTCTCTACTCCCACTAAAGCCAAGTTTGTCCATCCTGGGCTTCCCCCATCGTCACAAGTGCTCTTATAGCCTGTTCTTAATGGGAAACATAAGTCAGGACAACAGTGACAGCCTCAACTTCTGAAAAAATCCCTTGGGAACAAAACTGCTTTGCATGGGCACAATAAAAATATAATAAAACGGCAGCCTTTCCAGTTTCTGCAGTCTTGTGACAAAATACTCTGTACACATAGGATGTATGTCACACAGAGGTTCCATCTGTCCCAGCGCACCGAAGATCAACAGAGCTGACCCTCAGCAAAGGCGCCCAACTACACAGTTCACTGCTAATTCTATCTCCCTCTTCCTTTATGTTTCCCTCCTGTCCTCTCGACCTTGGAAGTGGGACTCACAACCTAGTTTGTAGGGCCTGGTGCAAAATGAAAACATAGGCTCCCTGTTCCAAAATTATTAAGAATTTCAAAATATCCTAGGACAGCAGAGCATTTCGTTTCATATGGGGCTCCTCCACTTGTCGTGCTGGGAGGCTGGACCCCTGCCCACAGGCAGAATCCAAGGCTAGTCCACTTTCTCTCCCTCCATCACCACAGGAAGAATTCCTGCTTCAAAGTGCAGCTTCAAACCATTTATTTGTATTTAAGCCTCTTATATCTATGATTTCAGGATAAAAAGCATTTGTCCCTCCTTAAAGGACCTTAAAGCATCTGCAAACAAATGAGGGTATCTGAGGTAGGAAGTGGGACAAACAGGATAGGGTGAGTGACAGAGGAACCCAGTGTCACGTAGGACTGCTCAAAACTTAAAAGTGAGCCAGCATGGTCTCTCCAGTGCACAGTGAGGTGACAGACAGTCAGAAGGGCTGTCCTAAGTTCTAACACCCTCACTGCCCTAGAGATGCTGGCTGAGAACCAAGGCCCAACTCAGCTCCTGAAGCCCTCCTGCTGTCCAGTCTGCCAGCACATCTCCCCACACCCCAAACACAGGTTAGATGCCCCACTGTGCAGAATCTCCCTCCCACTACACCCTAACTCTCCTTATTTCTGCACCAAGACCTCCTGATGCCCCCCAAAAGGCCCAGAAATGCATCTGAATGCCTGCCTTTACCTTTTTAAGTTTATTTAGGGGCACCTGGGTGCCTCAGTCAACTGGGTGTCCGACTCTTGGTTTTGGCTCAGGTCGTGATCTCACAGTTGGTGAGTTTGAGCCCTGCGTTGGGCTCTGTGCTGACAGCACAGAGCCTGCTTGGGATTCTCTCTCTCCCTCTCCCTCTCTTTTTGACCCTTTCCCACTTGCTCCCCACCCAATGTAAACTTTAAAAAAAAGTTTACTTATTTATTTTGAGAGAGAGAAAAAGCATGCCTGCCCTACCTTTTCAACCCCAAGTCACAAAGTTGCTGACAAAGAAGCATATCACCAAAATGCATGCTGAGGAAAGAGCCCACTTCCTGTCCTCACAGCCCCAAGCACCTGGCTCTCCAAGTACCCAGGACTTGGAAATGGATTTGACTTGTCCAAAACAGCTTTAGCAAAGTGGTCACAGGGTATCCCTTACAGCTTATAGTGAGACACAAACAATGGAGGTCAAAAACTCAGCATCTTCACTCTTTGCCTTAACTTCCCAGAAGGCACAAGGGGTTGGCTGTTGAGCACAGGAAGTTGGGATTTACTGTACAGGCAGCTACTAAGGTTTTATAGCAATTTCTATATCCCTTGATTTAAATGCATCTCAAGGTGCCCTCAAAATTTTCACTTTCTTGCAGATCACGGCTTGGCTCCACCTCACCACAAATCTGACCCTGCTCTTGCTACCACCAACCCTGCAAAAGCTGGCAGAGAGTGACAGAAGAGCCACCCATGGAGACAGTAGACACGACTGCCTCACACAGACTCACATTCTCAGAAGTTTGGATTATAAAAGAGGAATAATTTGGAAAGCTAAATTGTTTTATGGAACCATGTCAAATTTATGTTCAAAAGTTCTACTTAAAAATATGAAGTCAAAGCCAAAAGTTATGCCACTAAGACTTAAATAGGAGTCTGGATATCCTATAGTGAAGGAATAACTAAGCCACAAACAAAAAAAAAATTCTGTTCACTTGAGGAGATAAACATTTAGGCATCCTAAGGCACAGGATTTGATCACATTTTTCTACTTCTTTTCCCAGATAGTTATAAAAAAAAATCCATGCTATTATGTGAGAAACCAATGCGATAATCAATGCCAACAAAATGTCTAGGGAAAGGGAGAGGAGGCACATGCTGTTCTCTCTGTGTTTTAGAGACAGAAAATAATTACATCAATATCGATCATACAGTCACCAATGTGGTATTCTCCGTCTGCAAGCTTCACAGCACCCTAGAAGGTGGCCACGGTCAGGTCAGACCTGATAAATAATCTATCTTAACTCCTTCTTTCAGAGACAAGGTTCCCAAAGGGTCAGTGTTGTGTCCTGGTCATCTCGGAGAGTGTATGTCAGAGTACCCTCCAGGGACAGTTGTTTGGCAAAGCTGAGAAGAAAAGAAGTTGAAGCAGTGCTTTGCGTGTTGCAGAAGGTTGGGACTGGGTAGGGCCTTGGAGGACATTAAGCCAAGTCTCTTCGGAGAGAGGAGGAAACCGAGTCTTAAGGGGCTTGAATATATTGGTCAAAGTCACACAGCTCCCCGTGCTCATGTCATCATGCTACCTGCCTCATAGGTAGCTTTAAGCTTTGCCTAACTGTTATCATCTGGAAGCATTCATGTGTTTTTATTATTATTTCTTTAAACACAAAGAATCCCCATTCTCGTTCCGGGTTCAGCAGATCAGTTACCTTTGTTTAGAACTGAGTGTGGAAGACCTAAAATTTTCCCATTGTCTTTTACTAAATCACTCTAACTTCTGGACTACTGATACCCCAAACACAAAATCAATCTCTCTACGGTTATAATTTAGAAACCCAAATAAGTTACTTCAAAGACCTATTTCACCCTTATAAGGTCTCATCACTTGTTCTAACTCATAGAAAACAGATTTCAAATCAGACCTTTTCCATTGTCTTCTTTCCCCTTGACTGTGTGTAGATCAAAGAATCAGGAACCAGGATTACAAAGGTCCTCAAATGTAATCCAGTCCAGCCACAACTCTGATCCTAGAATCATGAATTATAACCTCCTGACCAAGTGGCCATCCAGTTGGTGACCAAATTCTCACAGTAACAGGATTCCCACTTTGCTCTGGAACATCACTATTTGAAAGTTGCTCCATATGTAGATTTTGACTCGACCTTCCTGAAGCTTCCTTGGACTAGTGGATTCTTTCAAAATACCCTATTTCCTGAGAATACAAAAGACTGCCACCACAATCTTTTGTGGTAAGAACAAAAAAAATGAAATAAATTGTACTTATGACAGTTAAATATGTATAAATGTATCTAAAGTGTGTGTCTATTCACTCATCCTAAGAAAACAGCCTACTAGACTTTCACCAAATCTGGAAGGTATGTGTGGGTTGATCTGCCTTAAAACACAGGCTGTGTGCTGCACATGTGAGCAACACTGGGTAGCTAGGATAACAGTGTCTCTAACAGAAAGTCAGCCATATCTCAAAGCCAATAAATTCAGGGGTAGGGGGCCTATGTCACCGCTGACTGAGAATAACAGGCCTTGTGTATCAAGACACTGTACACAGAAAAGCAGAGGTTTCAAATATGAATGTATATGAAAAATCACAAGGGCCAACATTCCAAATGGCAGGCATTAACTTATAACCAAGTTCTTTTGAAAGTGCTTTGTATGTGGGCAGCTCTTGTGGCATTCTCCAGGGCGAGTGGCAACCAGGATTTTGCTTTTTAAGGATGTTTATGACTTTCCCTGGGGGTCCACCAGTAAGATATTGTATGTGGAAACATTTCATAAACTTCAAAGCGCTATAAAATGTGCTGCTACGACATCATGATATTTTGAATTCTGAGTGCCCAGCATGTGCTTGTACTTGCTAGCTGCCAAATGTGCTAGGTATTTTTCATACCTCATATAAATGAGTAACAACAAAAACATCCTGACGACCAAAAAGCTTGATCTTGTACAAGATATCTTTACCTGGCTCTAGGTATATGAAAATGATTACCAAAATTACATGAGTTTATGGTTCACATATAAAGTGGAAAAAAATCGTAAGATGGGGAAGTGTCCAAAGAGAACAGGCATACATAGCAGTGAAAGCCATTTTGATATGACTAAACAGACTCTGTCTTACTTGCAGGCAACAAGAGGGTCGTTATATAACCAAAGTTGGGAGTAAGGTAATAGTGGACACAGCCACACATCTGAGAAGTTGAAGTAGATTCTCTCCAGAAACAGGAGGGAGAGGTGGATGCCCTCGGAAGTTATTTCCTCTCCCAAATTATTAGTTGATTTTTGCCCCAGTAACAGTGGAAAAGTTGGCAAGAAGATACTAATGAAACTTCCAAGAAACTAGACAAGGCCAATTTCTCCTCCAAGTAGACACAATCACACACAAACTAATATTTGGCTGTTCTGTGCCCATGAAAAAAAAGCTAAGCCATTCATGTCACTAGTTTTCATGTGCTGTGACTGTACAATATAAGCTAGTGGTTAAGGATGGGGACTCTGGAATCAGACTTCCCAGGCTCAAATCCTGGCTAACTGCACAACCTTGGGCGATTTACTTAATTAATCTGAACTCAATCTTCATCCCTCCTCATAGGGTCATTAAGAAGAAAAAGTGAATTAGTAAATATAAAGTTCCCAGAACAGTGTCTGGCAAATGTTAAGTGCTATAGACCACGTGTTTGCAGTTCTCCTGTTCATGGGCCTGATACCCAGGCCAGATCTCCAGGAGAAGGGCCCAGGGAACAGATCAATTAAAACTGCCTATCATCCTCTGTTTGGGTTTCAATATTTTTTGTTTCTATTTCTTTTCTTTCCTTCCTTCCTTCCTTCCTTCCTTCCTTCCTTCCTTCCTTCCTAATGAACACAAGAACTCCCTTCTTCTGCCAGGGAACAACGAACCTGTCCACTCAATAAACATGGCTTTCATGAGAAAGTAAGTAAAACGGCCGTCTCTGAGAAATACAAACCCACACTATGTGCCTTTGCTGTGGCTCACCCTCTGCCAGTCATTGCCAAAGCCAGACGCCCGCTTCCCGCCACGGTGACCCGCCTGGGTACCTGGACCCAGATGCCCTTCCTTCTCCTTCCCACCCCAATCCACAAACTTGCCAACCTTCTATGAAATCCGAGGCCGAGTAGGGGCGCCGACTGGGGCTGCGGTCCGCAGGGCCGTTCAGGGTCTCCACCGCCGATTCAATGGCTTCCACCAGTTCATCCCGCTTATCTTTCCTCACGGGTTTCTCTTCGGGGTGGCGGGTCAGGCCCGTCTCCAGCTGGTACACCTTCTGCAGAGTGAAGCTATCGAAAGGCACAGCGGCATACTCGGTGGCCAGCTTGACGCCGGTGTGCACCTCCGCCTTGTCCACCTGGGAGTGCAGGAAGGCCAGAAGGTCCGCCTGCGTTTTCTCTGGGGGGCCCTGCTCCAGCCCCAGGCCCACAGCGTCGCTGGGGTGATACTGCGCGTTCTTGAGCCGCTCACTCCTCTCCTGCAGCTCCTCCTTGAGCTGCGCGATCTGCCTCTTGAGACTGCTGATGTAGTTGCGATGCTGTTCCTCCCACTCCTGCAGCGCGGCCTGGTACCCCTCCTTGCCCGTGGGGCCGTTGGCCCTGGGCAGCCCCAGCTGCTCCTCGTCACCCTTTGGAGTGCAGGCCAGCATGTAGAGGACGGAGACGGCGCAGCAGAGCAGCACCAGCAAAAGCACTACCCGAGACACCCACGCAAGCAACCCCCGGCGAACCATCATCACTCAGGAATTGGCCATGCGTCCAGACCTGGAGACATTCCAGAATGCCAGGGCGCCTCAGAAGGGCTTCCCTGGACTAGACCGCAGGGAGCGTGTGTCTGGAGCCCCCAAGCTGCTTTCATCCATTTCTTTCTACAATGTGTCTGGTCCCTTGAAGTCAGCCACCGCGTGGAGCACTTTTCCTACTTCTAAAGGATGATCATCCAGGCAGGAGCAACGAGTTAGGTGAAGCCTCCAGCTTTTCACACTCATTCCCATCATAGCCTCCCAGACGTGCAGCAGACCACAAGAGGGGACCTGGGAAGAGACCAAATGACAATAACTCTTAAAAGACAGTAACATCTTTATGCTCTCTGCGGCAATCAACATTCAATAGACTTCCCATGAGGTTTACAGAAAATGTTTATGCCAGGGGATTAAATATCGTTAAATGTTTCTAAATCAGAATACAAACATTCATTTGTAGACGAGTGCACATAAAAAACAAAAGATGCAGGAAAAAGACTGGAAGGTAATATGGCAAAATGTGAATTCCCTCTGAGTGAAAGCATTAATGGTGATTTTCCTTGCTTCTCTAGATTTTTCTGTATCTTATAAATTTCCCGCAGTAGCACATATTATTTTGATGGCTAAAAGGGGAAAAGCTAGGGGTGACTGGGTGGCTCAGTCGGTTGAGCAACCGACTTCAGCTCAGGTCATGATCTCAAGGTTAATGAGTTCCAGCCCACATCGGGCTTTTTGCTGACTGCTCAGAGACTGGAGCCTACTTCGGATTCTGTGTCTCCCCCTCTCTCTGTTCCTCCCCTGCTCACACTCCATCTCTCTCTGTCTCAAAACTAAATACAGATTACAAAATAAGAATAATAAAAAAATAAAATTATAAAAGCGAAACTTTAATGAAACTGAAATTGCAGGCAGGGCCCACCCAGCACTGATGGAAGCAAAAGGTGAGCCTACATGCTCTCACCTGTGTGCACTCATTCTTGGCAGGGCTGAAAGCTGACAAAATGGTCTTCAAACTCCCTGATGAGGAGGTGGGGAAGAACCTGGAGCTTGAAATATGCAAATAGTAAATGTGGATGATAACATATTAAGATGGAATCTGGGACCATTGTTCCGGCAAACTCTCCAATCATGCTTGCAGACAGGGGATGATAAGTTTACCATAGAAAGGGATAAGGTTGGGAGAACAGAGACCAGAAATACCTGTCTTGTCGGGACTCAAATCCCAGGCATGTCTCTGCTCCAGCCCCTAGAAGGAATTCTGTGTCCTGACTGATCATCAAGAATACCCAGACAGATTGCAGAGCCTTCCATTTGAATACATGCTCTGCATCTCAACTCCAAGCCATTTGTAACAAACGAGAAGCCAACCTAACTTGCCTTCTCCATTTCCCCCAGGCTCCCTTCCTTCCTCCTCCACCCATTGTGGACACCCCAGAGCACACTGCTTCAATGTTCTCCCTTCCTCCTCAATCCCCTTTGCTCATCTCCCCCTACCCATCTATCTGAGCCAGAAAACAGAGAGAAATAATGGTAAGTGGAAAATAGATCAAATAAACTTTCTGTCTTAGGGAGATATTTATAAAATCTTCTCAGGTGCATCTTTTTATATAACTTATCTTAAAAGCAAGCTCCCTGAGGGTACTATGTCCTGGCCATTTTATAAAAATTTGACATTTTAAATAATTCCCACAATGACAAAATTATTCTTTACAGAGTCTTCATCCAACCCAGAAAATCCAGATTCTGAGTCAATAATCATCTAATTTACTGGTGGTCTGTCCCATTTACTGACTGGAAGTAAGACTCCTGTCGATTAGCAACTTCAGGACCCCTGGGAGAAGACAGAGATGTTCCTTCTAGCATTCTCTCGATGCTGACAATATAGTAAACAATAACAGCCTCATTGACTTTATCTGATATTCACCTGCTATGTCTCATGCACAAAGAGAATTCTTCTTCTATTACGCTTGTGATGTGCCTCTTACATGTACCATTATGTTACCAAAATAGTTTGTTTCTCAATTTTCCTTAAAAATTCAATTCCAATATTCCCCTTGGCCCAAGGAGTCTCTCTCCTATAATTTAGAACAATACACAGTTATTAGTGCTAAGTTTAAAGTGTATGTTTAGCCCTGGAAGCCTTTTCTGTCTGATGAAAATCTTGGGATTTGTATAATTACTATAATTCTGTGATTAAAAACATCTCAGCTTTGGTATTCAGGCACCTTGCTGTTTTTAATGAAATCTCTCAGATGAACTCATTATATCCAAGTATCAAATTACCAGTGAAGACATGTTATCACGTTATTCTACCATTTTAAAGACTTTTACTTTACATGGGTGTCATTAAACACAAAATAAGCAAATCAAAAAACAAAAATGAGACATTCAACATTACTTATTGTGCCACGGAAGCAAAGTGGGTCATCTTTCTAACAGATTTTTTTAATGGAATAATTGCTACATTTGCATAATAAATTGAAATCATTTGCTTAACAATGCAATATATTAAAGCCATGGCTAAAGAAATTTAAAACTGTACAATAATTACTTTGTTCGGTTCTGTAAAGCTTTTTGAAGTCCAGCCCAGCTTTTGAATTTCACTGGTGTAAATTCCAAGGTTATTTGAAATTCCATTCTTCAAGATGTAAAAGGACAAAAAAACAGATCCTAGGAAGAAATAACTCTTGAAAAGAAATAACAAAAAGCCATAAAAATTACTGCCAAAGAAGAAGTGATGAATTTTTCCTTTTAAATGTCAGGAGCAGATATTACATGTCAGAAACAAAGTTCTACATCCTTTAACAGACAAAATGTTTTCTAACTCTTCTTGCGATCTAATCCATAATCAAAACAGTAACAACTGGTGAAACTGTAGAGGCTCAGAGTATACACTTCCTGAAGTCAGGAGGCTTATGCCTCTTGCTTCTCCGGAGACTTCAGCATTTTCATCTGGCAGCACAGAACGTCATTCATAAGAGCACATGTTACTTTCACCAGCTCTTCCACATACAGGAAAGAACACCTCAATGAGACCAGACCAAACCGTTGAGCTAAACCTGTAGGTAAACCAGACCCAACATCGAGCTAAAAGGCACCTTGCAATGTCTCCCTATCTCTACAGGGGTGTTAGGAGAATTAAGAGTTAACATTTATCATGTGTTTACAGACCTACAGATGGAAAGCACCATGTAATTACCAAGGACTACTACAAGTTAGAGGTGACAGTGAAAATATAGCTTTATGTGATCACAGCAGCATTGTTCTACTATTTTTAAAACTTAGAAAAGGCATCCAGATTTTAGACTAGTTCAGTCTTTGGGGGTATATGGGAACAGGGAAGGAGTGGAGAGCAAGTTGGAGTGCTGTCAATAACCAATTTTAGAATATTTGGGGGAAGAGAGATGCGTATTCTTTTTTTTTTAATTACAGAAGATCCTGTGTTCATCAGATTTCTTGCCACTGACATTTTTTAAATCTTTTTTTTAAGATTTTATTTTTTTAATCTCTACAGCCAATATGGGGCTCAACCTCACACCCCAAGATAAAGAGTCACATGCTCTACCAACTGAGCCAGTCAGGTGCCTCTCTTACCACTTACATTTTTAAATGTCTGTCTTTACTAATTGCTCTCCTCAATACTTTCCTGGCCCTGGTCAACTCCCCAAGGATGATTCTGTGATACATCTTGTCCAAAACACTGAATTTATTGACTAGAATGAAGGGACTATCCAAGCACAATGGTCTTGCTTGACCAAGACTACCAGTATTGCAATTCCTGGGCAACAAAACCACAAGGGTAAAGGCTTCTTTGTAGTCTACTGTAAAGGCGAAACAATGCTGAAGAGCAACACTTTCTAGTATCCACCCAGGTCTGAGCCCACCTAAAGCAAGGTTATTCCCCAAACTCTCAGAATGGAAGAGCATTCTCAGTGCAGACTGGTGTTCCATCATCGATGGGCCAGAATCACCCTAATAGCTTTCTCCCTGGAGTATGTAGATGGAGGATTGTTTACGGAATCTACAGCACTTTCTGAACGTTTAAGCCAGAGAGCCCGAAAGACATACCGGGCCTGTGCCAAGGCATCCAGCAATGGAGTGGGTTTCTCAGATTCTAGGTACAAGTCATCTGATGGCTCTGACATCCTGCTGGGACCAGAAAGCATCCAGGACATCACTCAAATCTCCAAATAACCCAGCAGTAGGTCAGAATCACGGTGTACTCCATCTACGATACTGCTGTTACCATACTTAAATAGTTATTAAGCACCCGCTATGTTGAATGCACTCCTATAAGATGTTACAGGAAAAGATGAACGAGGCATAAATTCCAACATCAGCAGGTTTATACTGTGCTTAAAGCTTTCTTAAATGACTACAAGCCCCAAATAGGCAAACACCATTAAAATAAATTAATGCCATGCTCCCACCTACCAAATGTATATGGAAAACAGGAGTGTTGAGAAGAATAAAATAATAAATTTTAAAATGACAAGCTTCAGTAGCGCCTGGGTGGCTCAGTCGGTTGGGCGTCCGACTTCGGCTCAGGTCATGATCTCACGGTTCGTGGGTTCGAGCCCCGCATCGGGCTCTGTGCTGACAGCTCAGAGCCTGGAGCCTGCTTCAGATTCTGTGTCTCCCTCTCTCTGTGACCCTCCCCCGTTCATGCTCTGTCTCTCTCTGTCTCAAAAATAAATAAACATTAAAAAAAATTTAAAAAAAAATGACAAGCTTCGAGCTTAAAATAAATGGTAGAATCAACAATATTTGTTAAGATAAGATAGCCAAGTGGCTGCGGGTTATCATTTCATCTTAGAGCAGAAGCTCTTGGAGGCTAAAACCAAGACAAGCCTAACTTTGGGCCAGAGTCCAATACTTACTCCAAATGGAGACAGTGGAAATTAGAAATTCTATGACTAGGACAGAGTGGTTATTAGGATGGGTATGTGAACTTCACTCTACAGATTCCAGTGAACACTTTGGTCATGAGAGCTGTATACTATGACAGAGAGCCTGCCAAGATGTGTCTATTAATGGCCACAAGATGCTTATAAATCACCAAGGACTCCAGAACAGGCCCCACTGATGAAATGCATTCAGGGTCAGCAGAGGCAGAAAGGACAGTGGTTTCATGGTGAGACCAGGTCAGGCAGCACTATACACTACAATGACAGACCTTGTGAGTGATAAAGGAAACTATTCAAGGAGTGGCAATAAATTCTACAAGACATCCCCACCCTGTGTGCAGGCACAGCCAAAAGGGTTGATGGGGGAAAAAACAAGCAGTGTCTACTGGGCCAGGAAGTGGTAGACCAAAGCCCCAGTGCTGCCGTGTGAGTCTCTTCCACTCTGGGACAGACAATCAGCTCTTTCACGGCAAGGGCATAAGCTAACCTTCGGTCAAAGGATTAGCCGTACTAATAGAACACAAATTGAGGTTATATCTCTTGGATAAACATACCATCCTGGACATGTGTGGAAAAGGCATCAAGTACAGATTCTTATTCAGAGAGCTTCCAAATGCTCTAAAAAATGTGTATGTGATATAAATGTATCTAACACTGTAAGCTTTACTCAAACACATGGCTTCTTGGTAATTTCTTCCACTTCAGGCTAACTCTTCTGTGCAGGGCATGGTGGCCAGCTTCCAGTGTGACCCTCAACATTGTCTCCCTCTGGATTTTCATAGCTCTGTGTTTGCCTCCTACATCATACTGTGGATTTGATATGAGTGACCGATAACATATGGCAGAAGTAGAGCACAATTCTGCAAAATTCAACAGAAAACAGATAAAAGCCGTTAAGAGAGCTGAAAAACCCTAAAGCTCACAGCACCTCCTCCCAGTCCATTCTGTTTACAGACTTTTCTAAGTTTGTTCCATCTGCCTTCTCTTAAAGGAAATGAGGATATACAACTCCTGCAACTGTTTCGTTGAGTCCACAATCATCTGCCTCTTGAGCACAGTTAGTTTAGGGTTGAGGTACTTGCAAAGAAGTTAAAATGGCCTGAAAATGAGCATAAGGGCTCAGAATCTCCCTAAACCACATCCACCTGGAAGTGTTAGAGCAAGATTTCTCAGGGGTCAGAGCTTTCTGGAATGCAGGTTACTTTTTTCCATGGGTCTTTAGTCAGCACCTATTCTAGTGCCAAATGCCGAGGATAACCTCAGCTATGTTCCTGATAGTGAACCTACACCCGAAGCAAGGAGAGAAGCAGGCCGGTATCACTGTCCAAGAATGAAGAGGTGCTGAAGCCGAATCCCAGAATGGGAACAGGGCTTCCACGCCAAGTTGACAATCAAACACCCAGAGTGATCTGTCGAACTGGCCATGAAGAATCTGAAGCATTTCTCCCTGACACCGGCTACCTGGCCTGGGCCTGGGACTATGCCTTCACACAAAAAGGAGTATACATGGACTGTGGCCTCGGTCATGCTGGCAGCTTTGCTGCTCTCTTCCTCTGATCTTGGCACTCAAGATCAGCAGTCTCCAAATTTATCAAACGTAATACCACATTCCAGGCAATAAGTAACTTTTGACATATATGTAAGTATGGAAAATTACTCATTTAGAAGTTACATACAAGTTTTACAGTATTGTTGTATTATATACTCCCAAAACAGTACTCTTAAAATAATGAAATATAAAATTTTTTGTTTTCTCACCTTGATGACCCTTCCTGGGCACCTGCAGGGACCTTGCTCCTGATTGTGCTTCATTTCCATGGGCTCCAGTCAACAGAGAATTCCAGAGCCCAGGGAAGCCTTGCTGTTCCCTTCTTAGAGGGACTGTCCTGCCTCTGGACCACACCGACTCCATCCCAGGGTCCCCAATACCTGCCTCCAGACCACATGCCCAGACCACTGCCAGGTCTCTGCCAGGAACACACTTCCTTCTCTTCCCAGAGAACTTAGACTTGGCCTTCAAGATGACCCTTGAGGGTCTGTTCTGTGAGGTCTTCCCTATAATCTGGCTCTGAGAACACATTCTCCAGCAACCAGCACAGAGGGGCCAAAGGAATGGGGATGATTACTTATCAGTTGAAAACTTCTTAGTTGAGAGTACCCTCCCACCCTCTCAACTCCACATTGGTCTCCTAAAAGAATCATCCTGATTCCTTTTTCCCTACTTTGAAGCACAAAAAATGAAATGTGGTAAAAGAAATTGGGATCTGCTAGTCGGAAAAAGAAGGCACAGAAGTTAATCACAACTGCACATGCCAACAACTCAGGAAACAGGTCTAAGTCTCTTGTTTTGATTTCGGTTTATAATTTGCTGGCAATGCTTCGAAGAGAAGAACTGATAGAGAGGGGCTTCCTGAATATGCACAGATTTACCATTCTCCCTGCCCCTTGCCCCCCCTTGTTACCTCCAACCTTGTTTCAAGGAGAGTATCAGGGGCTCAATCAGCATAGGTGGCAGCCATGGAGCCTGCAGAGTGAGAAGAGAGAAGGGCCCTAGCACAAGAAGGCTATCCTCAAGGGACTCAGAGTAAGCCTAAAGAGAACCTTTTCCCAGCAGGAAGGAGTCTCAAGCATATATGCAGGGCTGAGTCAGCTGCCAAGATGCCGCAGAGAGAGACCTGCCTCGTCTCCCTCTCCGGCTCAGTCCCACAGGGCTCTCCGCGGCTGGGGGAGCCGCCCTGCACCCTGAAACCAGGCCTTCAATACCCTTCATTGCTCATAATTACAACCACTTACTGAGCATTTACTTTGGGCCAGACATCACACTAAGCACTTTATAAACATTATCTCATTTAATCCTCAAAATAATCTTACGAGCTAAATCATATTATCCCCATTAAAGATAAGGAAACTGAGACTTAGAGTAGTGAAGCAATTTTCCCAGAGTACACAGCTGGCAAGTGGCCCAGCCCGGTTTCAAATCCAGCTTGGTCTGGTGCCAAAACCCTGCTCTTACCCACTAGGCTATCCTGCTCATCACCTTTAATAATCCTGAACTGCTTGCTGAGGCCCGTTCCTCATTCTGCACCCAGCATATCCAATTTTTCTTGCTTCTTAACTCATAATGAGCCTTCTTATTTACGAGCTTGTCCAGCCCCTCAGATGTGCCATTAAGCACTGTTTCTATATAATTTTTGTACCTCCCCATTTAGCTGTGGTTTGCACTTCCACATCCCTTACCAGCTATGCAAACTCACACTATCACTAGAAATAATGCCAGTCCCAGCCATGCCCAGCATGAGCCTTGCTCTGGCCCCACAGTTGGGGCTGGGAAAAAATACCTCTGCAACACTCCAGTGCTTCCAAACAAATGCCAGGAACTTACAGCTACATATCAGGTTTAAGACAGCTCAACTAAAAAGCACTCTAGCAAGCAGAATTTTTAATCAACTGAAAGATGTTCTTCTTTGAAAGGAGTAAAAGAGACCATCTCTCGGTCAGTCAAGATGCTGGTGCTGGCTGGCAACACTATGGAATTCTTTCCTGCCAAACACTGATTTCTCACTTCTGTCCTCCCAAGCATGGCACAAGGAGATGCCCATGCAATGGCCATGCACCATGTGCCAACTAATAACCTCACGTGCAGGCCAAAGTCAGCCCTGGCATCAGTGGAGACTCAGGGAAACACACCTCCTAGGGAGACCATGTCCCAAGGTCACACAGCACAGCTTCCAGGGAAATGCACGCTGTTAATTAACAAGGAGGGGAATAATTAAAAGTGAGCAATGCTGGAAGCCAAGTACCTTCTAGCTAAGTAATAAGCATAGGGCCCTAAGCAGATGCCAGGCACAGTTGATGAGTGGTAAATATCAGTTCCGAGGTAAGGTCAGAGGTGTGAATCACATCACGCCATGCCATGAAGGCTGAGGTGGCTGCAGGGTGGGATGGGCCCCACTTTAGTTATAGTGAGGGCAGCACAAAGAAGGAAACTGGAGTTCTCTCCTTCCTGATAACATGATCCATGCACCTTATTAGCAGAGAGGAGAAGAAAGATGAGAAATAAGGTTTGCTAAATGTCTCTACCACGTACCACCTAACTGGCTTTAAAACATTTTTAGACACACAGCTCCCAGAGCAAGCTAAAAGTGCTCACCTGGGTCAGAGGCAGGGAACTGGTGTCCTTTCAGGCAGCCCTGGGAGGGGAGGGGGGGCGCCACTGAGGGCCACTGGAGAATCACTAGGCATCCTGCATTACCTGCTGTCTCACCTAAACCACATGTGAATCATCGATGCCTGTTCTCTAGATGACGAAACTGGGATTCGGGGAGACCGGTTACTTTCCCACATTAGGTAGCGAGCCCCACATCCCCAAACACCACCAGTCACCTACTTCAATCAGCCTGACATTGCAGGGTGTAGACAGAGCTATACAACATGTAGAATTAGATAAAACCAGCAAAGGGAGGCAATGCCCACAAGCAGGGCCACAGAGAAAGAGCAGGAAAGCTGAGAACACGTGCAGCAGGGGAAGCCCTAGAAAAGGACAAAACAGGCCTCTAAAGAGAGGTGGACCATAGATACCAGTCTCTCAATGTGCAAAATGGCACTGTGACCTGAAGGCAAGAGTTGGGGGACATACCCAGCACTGTCTCCCGTCTCCATCCTGGGCTCCTTAGTGGGGGGACTCCCTGCTTTAGTGAAAATAGCTATGACCCAGGTGCTGGCCAAAGCCTGTTTTTCTCTGGCATATGTAGCCTTCTCATGGCTAGTGCGTGCTGCCTTCTAGGGGAGGGAGGATCATTCTTCCCCCCACCCCCAGTCCTGGGCACCAGTCAGCCCATGCCGTGTGTGGCTCTGGTCTACTTCACGTCTCATGAAACAGGGGCATGCGTGCTGCTGGCTCTCCATCTGGCATCCGAAGGCCTGAAGGAAAAACCATTGGAAACACCCTGAATCAAAAGAACACCCTGACAGCTGTTCTCATGAATCAAAACATGAGTCTCATGTTCTGCTGGCATGTTTGGGGTAAGAAGGGTTAAGAAGAAAACTGCTACTTTTAGGCTGGATGAGATAAACAGCCTACCACCTTTCGGTTCTCCTCTTCCCTCCCCACCTGTAAGGGAGAGAGCAGCACACAAATGAGGGGCTTGCTTTTAGAAAGTGGTTATTACATAACAAGACTGGAGAAAGCACGGATTGTGCAGAATTATTTTAGAAACCCCACGAAGCTAGATCAGCAAAGCCTTCTCTCTTTGTGCCTTCCATCTCATCTGGAAATAGAACCAATAATAGAGAAAAAATTAACAGGAGGATGTCCAACATTACACAAATACAAGATGTACTTTTCACAAAAATAAAACCTTGTGCTGATGGCAGGTAGTTTTTTAAGATTCTGTCCCACCCTACCACGTCTATGAGCGCCTCTTCTAGCCTTCCCTACCCCTTCTTCTAGCTGCCCACTCCCAACAGCCAGTGCTAAGCCTGTCCCTGCTAGGGGGTTAACTGATTATTAAGATATTATTACCTAAAATCATTTCAAGACATTGCTCCGATCAAGAAAGTTACCTGCGACAGACACTGTCATATTTATACATAAACTAGATGGCACAGAGTACTTTCTTAATCCAAGTTTGTCTTCCAGTTTAACACTATGTAGCATTCTACTAACATGTTCTCTGTAGTACTCTTAAAATATTCTATGCTCTTTCTGTAAACTATTGCCTATCTAGGACTCCACTCTAAATGCATCTTCCTCCAACTTCTCTGATGTCTGCTATGAGGCAGTTTCCATTAACAGCATACCCATTTTGCACACATTGGGGCAGAAGTTAGTCATTTGCCCAAGTCACCTGGCCTGAAATGGCAGAACTGGGTTTCCAATCCAGGCAGTATGTCTCTGTTGTCTCTACTCTTGATCGCTATGCTACAAGGCTTCTCTATAGTTTGCTACATGCTCAACAGAGGAGTGTTCAAGGTAACAGGGAAGAGCAGAGAGAAGGCTGATGTAGGACCACACCGTTCACAGTGCTGGATGGGAAGGAGGCAGGAGAGGAGCTGGGACAGGTTTTATAACAAGGAGCCCCATGTAGAAGACAGCTCTCACCAGAATATGACCATGCTGACAGGCTGATCTCACACTCCTGGCTTCCAGAACTGTGACAAATCAATGCTTGTTACTTAAGCCACCAGTCTATAACATGAAATTTTATAAAAGCAGCCCTCACAGTCTATAACCAGCTCTTGTATCATAACAGGGGATTTAAACTTTATTCTATAGGTGATGGTTAGACAGCCATGTAAGTGTTTAGATAAGAGAGTCACATGATCAGAACTGAATTTTAGCAAATGGGCAGATAAGATGGGCTGGAGAGGGAAGACTGGCATTAGAGAAGCCAGGTAGGAGCCATTCCACCACTACAGTTTCTAAGGGATGTGGAAGCAGCAGCACTAAATATGGGGGAGGGAAGATTCAAGAAGTATCCCTGGGTACCACCTCCAGGACTTGGACACCAATCAGATGAGGGGGGAGAAAGTGTCCATCGAGAAGAAGGCCGAGGGTTTAGCTTGTGCGACTTGGAGGCTGGAGCTACCACTGCAAAAGCCAACACACTCAAGAGAAGATTTAGCAGAAAGATGAGTTTGGTTTTGAACATGCAGACATAGCCATGGAATGACAGGTAGAGGGGGAGGCCTTCCGAAGGAGGTCCCCGCCTGCGTTCTTCGAATTGTCTGCACAGGCAAGTGCCTGCTATGCCAATTCCTGTGCCTTGATAAGACTTCACATTTATGTTTGTTTTGACCCTCTGAAGCACTATCTCATCCCCTTTTACCCTATTGGTACAGCTCAGTGGTTGAGAGGACAGGTTCTAGGGTGCAGACTATTGAGTCCTACAGTTATTTGGCTTCTCCCAGCCTTTATTTCCCAAACACAGGAGCACAGAGAGGTCCGCGGTCCTTCTGAGAGTAAATGAGATAGTGCATGTGAAGTGCTCGGCATAGAGCCTGGCATGAAGCTAACATGAAATCAGTGTGAGCCAAAATAAGGCCGAAGCCATAGATATAAGCCTGACACTGACATTGTTTCACTGATGAGAAAAATTAACCAAGGAGGAATAGCCTATTTTATACACATTTACTGCACTGGCATAAAGCAGTCAGAAAGAACTAGGACCCAGGGTGCCAGACTCCTGGTCTCTTTCCTCTGAACTATACTTCCAAAGTTTCAAATCAAAGTAATTCTCTCACATCCTTACTATCCCCCCAAAGCCCAGTTTGTTTGTTTGTTTGTGTGTTTCTTTGGAGAGAGAGAGGGAGGGAGGGAGGAAGGAAGGAAGAAAGGAAGGGAGGGAGGGAGAAAGGAAAAGAAAGGGAAGGGAAGGGAAATCTGTAATGAATCTGAAAAGTTCTCCCCAAACTCCCATTTATACTAAATAGTACAGATCTCACCAGGTTATTAGGAGAGTTTTAAAAGGCAATTGCATTGCAAGGCTTAGGTCAGTGTCCAGGCACACTGGAAGGACACAGGAGTGGCTTTCTTTAGCTTCTTCAACATCGTTTGGGCCTCAGGATAACATATTTCAGGGCTGTGGACATGAGATCGCAAGCCACAAAGTTTTCTGACCAGAGGACTGACCACACGGACCTAACTTGACTATCAGACCTGCCAAGTCACTATTACAAGGATGGCAGGGTACTGTTTGGGAGAAATCTCAGAACTTCCTAGGATACTTTTGAAAAGCAATTTTCCAGTAGCTCCAAATGATATGAATCAATATGCTAGTGTTCTGGTTTCACCTGCTGGTAGTAGAGATATTCCTGGGGTTCAAAAGAAAACTTCAAATAACAATAAAAGCTGCTTCCAAAATAAGGCCTCAAAATGTCTCTGGTAAGAAGAGTTCCCTGATTCCTTCCTTTGACTATACATCATTACCATAACAGCTCTCAGTTCAAAGCTGCCCAAGACGGGCATTGAATGCTTCTTCCTGAAAGATAAATTGGAATATTATCCTTCTGATGATGTACGTGAGTCTGCAACAATTGCTACGGTTCCTACACCTGCACTACATAATGTCAAAGGAGCAAAACAAACAAGAGTTTCGTCCTAGGCTACAGCGACCCCCATCCCAGCAGGTGCCTGTGGCAGATGAGCAGCTGTTCCGAAACCACCATGTGTTTGGTCTGCACCCACCGGGCTTTACAGGAAAGGCACATGGGACTCTCGTAAGCAGCATATGCCCCATAACATCATGAACACAGAAAATAATTTTTTCTGAAATTCTGCAGTAATGTTCCAATTAAGATCAATTTTATCCACCCGTTCATCAAATGTGTATTGAATGTCTACTATGTGAAAGGGGCATGTAGACTCTGGTAAAGGATAAGGAAGAGGGTCAATTGTCCTCACAAGGGTAACGGTCCCCTGGGAGGGACAAGTATAAAAATAACTGAGATACTAGGGGACTGTGATCGATCATTAGTAACGCAAACAAAGTGCTGCTCTGGCTCAGAGCAGAGAAGGACTGTTTTGGTAGGAAGGGCCAGAGAACTTTAAGATGAACTTTTCAAGGTGAATATTATTTATTAGATAGAAAGGCGGACATTTGGGAGAATCCCAAATGATTATGGATATGAAATAGCAGATCTAATGAAGGGTTTTCTAGTCCCACCCTAATCCCACTACTAACGATGCACCTTGTCTTAATTTCAAAAAGGGAAAAATTTAGAACTCTAAATATTCACCATTTTATTGATGTTATTTAATATTTTTCTAAAATTTTTTTGATCTGATCTTGTTTCTTAGTGTTCAAATCCTTTTTCAGATGCCCCCAGGCAAGGTGAAAATAAATGCAGTAGAGCCTGCCACAGGCCTTATTTATTTTTTATATAGCTCCTTCTGTGTAGAAAGAAGACTTGGAATTCTTTTCTTGGCACCAAGCTAATGGGTCTCAAGATTGATATAAATGCAATTATTCTGTGGAGTAGTGAGTCTAAGGAGGGTTCAGCTTTTAATGAACATCACTTTATCTCTATTAAAAGCCTATAATGAGTTTAGATTTTTCAGGACTTTCCTCAGCTGCAGTGGGCTAACACTGTTGCTTGCCAACGCCTGGCAGATGTTTATCTCTAACTTTCTGGCTCAGTGATATGACTGGCATAAGCGAAATCACAATAAAATGAAGGGTACCTTTGTCACACATTCTACTGTTTAAGAATCAGACAAAAGCAGCCAAAAAGACCACAAGGAGACCATCTCCACTGCAGACACTTGTGAAGCAGCACGCCCACTCTCAGAAGTGACCTCAGAAAACTACAAACAGTGCCAAACACAAACCGGCCACATTTTCAGACCCCATTCTGAAAGGAAGCACCCCCTCGGTATGGAAACTGTGTTCTTTGTCCAATTAATTTGTCAGGCCCAAGTCTTCTTCCAGGGCACACAATCCTAGTTGCAAAGGTAATGAAATATAAGTCAATTTTTTTTTAAACAAATGTGAAACTGCTTTGCAGAGTACAAATGAAAATACTCACAATGGGTGGTTATCATTACCGCTTTCATCTTCATTATGACTGGCTCTAAGAACTTGCAGACATTTCAAATATTGCTCGAGAAAACCAAATTAGGAGGCGATAATCAGAAAAAACAAATCCTTGTTTACATAGGAATTGCAATTCAATCAAGTCTGTTTTCAGATCATTGGCACGTGCCTGTCTCTCCCAGCGATTTGCTCCTCCTGCCCCTTCCCCTCAGCAGTGCCATCCTACATACGGCACCAATCCCTTAACCTGGTGCTGGTGTTCTGAGGGGCCTTCCTCGCAGATCCCTGCCCAGACAACCACACTCAGCACTCTCTCCCCTCAGAGAGAGGAGGGACAGCTGGCAGAGACTGCTCAGCATGCAGGCTGGCTCTAAAAGATGAGCTGAGACCACCATAAGCCTGGATCAGAAAGTTGTAGTAAGAGACTGAAAAGGAAGTTGCCAACTGAGAGCAGGGCAGTTAGCCCTGACAGTGTAGCTGAGTCACAGGAATACTCAAAGCCAAAGGTCTACAACCTGAGCACCTTGTGAGCATCAGTGGGGTGAGACCAGAGGCATCACCTCTCTGCTGCCAGCAGGGCCCACTAAAGCCACTGTGGTCCACTCCCCACCTCCCACCCACCTGTCCCCTGAAATACCAGGGCTCTAGCAAAAGGACATGGGACTGAGAGACAGGAGCCCCATTTCTATCCCAGATGCTTGCATTCCCTTCACTGGGAGGGTGGGGTAGCCATTTTGCAAAGGCCCTTAACTTTAAAATCATAGATAAATTTATGATTTACAGATAAAAACTACAGACAAAATGAAAATGCTTACTTGGCTGATAATGATATTACTTAAACTATTAGGAGTCACAACCTGTGACACAGTTAGTCAGAAATGAAGTAAACCATTGCTGAAAATGCCACGTAATTTAATAGGAAAATGTTGTGTACTTTAGAAACTTCAAGCTAAATAACTACTTTACTGAAATGCCTCTCGAGTACACTAAAATATAACCAGATTTGAAAATACTTGGCTTACTCTTTTCAATACTAAAATTACCAAACCTCTGTTCAATCCAGGACCGGAAAAAATATTAAACAAAGTCTTTAGACAATAAGGAGCTTAACAAATATTTACTGAATATTCATTAAGTACCAAGTCTAATTCAAGGTATTAGATATCTATCTCTATCTACCAATATAGATAGACATCTACCCATGTCTATCAATATAGATATATATCTAACCATATACCTATAGATACATAGACATAAGATCAAAGTACAGATACTTAGATATAGATGTAGCTCAAGATATAAAGATAAATAAAGTAGAGTTCCTGACCTCAAGGAGTTTAAGATATTGTGAAGGAAACAGACACATGAACAGATAAATCAATGAACAAATTAACTGCTATGATAGAGGAACAAAAGGTAAGAAGAGATCAACATAGAGCAGGAGCATTCAATCCAGCCTAGAAGGTTCCAAAAAGGCTTTCTGTAGGAGATGACACGTGAGGTAGGCCTTGAAGGAAGAGTATAGCAACGAAGAAAAAGAGTGGAAGAGTATTCTTAGCAGAAATAACCGAATGGCAGAGCTTAAAGGCATGAAGCAACATGGCGCATGTAGAATGTGCAGGTGGATGGTGGTGGCTGGAATGTGGGGTAAAGCTGTAGGATCAGGTTGTGGGAAACTGGGATGCTGAATTTAGGGAGGAGATTATGAATTTGGCCTGGGTCATGTTAAGTTGAAGTGCTCTGAAACATACAGGTGGAGATGGGGAATAAGCTTATCAGAGAGGAAGTCTAGCCTGGAGATACAGATTAGGGTCATCAATATAAAATGGTCATCAAAACCTGAGAGTGGATGAGACAACTTAGGGAAACTATAGAGGGAGAAGCACATCTGGTTCAGAATCTGTAGAAACTCCAACTCTGAATGGCCAAGAAAGGGAAATGAACTTGTGAAAGAAGACCGAGAAGGAACTTCCAGAGCCTAGAGTTCACTGTACTGTCATGAACTTGGAGACAAAGGCCTTGAGTGGGTCGGCCTAAGCATTTCCAGTACAATCCATGATTGAGCAGGGAAGTCTGCCTATCCCTGGTCCAATATTAAGAAGCTCATTTTCACCACATTCTCAAACTACATTCCCCAAACTAACCTTATAATCTGGTACTTATAATCAAGCTTGTCTCCATCTGCCTGACTATCGTTTCTCAACTTGTTCAGAACTGAGAAAGGAAAATAAAAACAAGAAAATAAAAGAAAGAAAGCAATTCCTGATGTTCAGAAGCTGCCCCAACACTCTTATCAAGGCCACATATTCTCCTATTAGACATAAACCATCTCAAAGAATATCAGTCTCAGACAAGGTTATTCTGAGACCATGATAAAAGAAACAAAATAAGTCTACTTCATCATTTTGTCTAATCACAGACAAAAACAAAGTCAACGTGTCACCCACAAAATATCAAACACCTCTTTCTCAGCCAAAATGACTGACAGCTACTTAATGTAATGTAACTTACCAGTTACATTATCCTTATTCTAGCCCCCCATATAGGTGAGATTTATTGAGATACCTAATCAGAGAATTACCCCTGCTCTCTGACAGCATCTACCCTGGAGAAAATGTCCCCTTCTTCAGACTCTCTTGTAAATCATCCAACTAAAACCCAAATCCATATAATAGGTTCTCTCTACCTTTTACTGAGATACCCCATGATTCTCCACAGTGTGTGTTCTCACCTGCTGTGATGAACAATAAGCCCAGCATATCCAAATACTGCATTCCTAATGGTCTTTGGCTGGAGGATACTGATAGAACTCAGAGCTTCTAAGACCCCACAAACACCAAGATCAGCAGAGTAGTTACCTTGTAGGAGTGGAGAAGTTGAATGTGACTGGGGAGAGGAACAAAGCCTTTGGAAGCTCTGTAAGGAAATAAGTGTCAGTGCTGCTAGGATTTTATTTCTTAAACTGGGTGGTGAGTCTATGGAGTTGTCACACTCTTAATAAAATGTTTAAGTCTGAAAATTTTAACAATATACTTTTAAAAAGAAGGATACAAGATGAACCATGTCAGATACTGCTAAGAAATCCAGTAAGCCGAGACCTGAAAGCATACCACTGGGCCGAACCACATGGAGATCACAGGTAACTCTGTGGAAAACTCGTTTAGTGGACTGATGGGTATGAATGACATAGTGGTGTGGATTCAACAGTAGGAAGGAATTTGAGACAATGAGTACAGAAAACTTTTTCAAGAAGTTCAGTTGCACAGGAGAAGAGTGAGAAGGCAAGTAATAGCCAGAAAGGTGTGTGACGGGGGAGAAGCCCATGACATCCACCTGAGTGACAACACCGCCAGGCCTCAGCTCAAGGCAGGTGGCAAGTGGGCAGGAGCTGAACCTTGAAGAGGAAACCGCTTCCTTCTGCTTCATTTGACTTTAGGATTTGAGCCCCGAATAACACTTAATTGACTATCATCACAAACTGACCTTCCCCAGTACTGACTATAAGTATCAAGAATAGGAGTGAATGAAAAGATGATAAGGGAAAATGGTGTCAATGCACTAAACCCCCAAATGTATATGCATAATTTCATAATATCTGCAATTCTTTGCTTTACTAACACAAGTAAGTCATAGACTTTGCATTTATTTGTTCAGTCTCTACACTTATAAATTATAATGGCAATATATAAAATTTACCATAATTCAGATGCTAAACTGCTTCCAAAAAATTGTGGAACCAATGGTGAGGCTGAAAAGGGCAATCATCCACAAAGTTTGCAAGACTATACATCTCACCTCAAAGATATTCTGAGAAAGGCATTGGGGAAAATAAGAGTCACACAAAATGAGTGAGAAGAGCAGTTTTGTTCACAAACATTGCACTGCAATCTAGCATCTGTAAAGCTACTGCTTCCAGCACAGCTGGACTGAGGCTGAGCCCTACTCTCTTGTACTTCATGTAACTGAGGACAGCTGGGCTCAAGTTCAAGCCTGGAACTTTAGCTATGTTCTGGGTTCGAAGAACCCAAACCAGTGGTTACTTGGTAAAGCTGCCACTTCCTACTAAATGAAACGAAAAACCTTAGACTAATTCCATAAAGCCAGAAACCTGTCACAGACAAGGTTATTTTCTAAATCCTCATGACATGCTACTGAGGGATCAGATATGTATCGTCTTTATTTTAGAGATGAAAAACTTAAATCCCCAAAGCACAAGCTTTCTAGATGAATATAAAGTAATTACTTAATCAGCCTGCCAGAACATTCATTCATATCTACACACAATTAAGAAAGGAAATGGATGTCAAATGCAATAGATATTAATTTTTCCAGGCTGATCAGACATATACTGGATTAGTGAAGAAACTCCAGAAAGCACTGTTCAGCCCTAACCAGGTAATACAGCTTTGAGTGGATCACTTCATTTATTTAACTATTCTTATTTGGGAAAATTCTAGGGATGGACTAGATAATTTCTGACATCTCTCTGGACAAAAGTCATGGTTCAGTGGTATCTCCACATACCCTTCCACCACCGCATACCAACTAAGTAACCCTGGCAAATCACGGACCTTCTCTAAGTTTCTCAAGTATGAAATGGTGGTAAAAGCTTACTCACCTCCAGGCAACTGGCCTGAACACCTCACCTCTTCAGAGTGTAGCCAAGGTGAAATTTTATGTCAACTATGACGTGACTTCTTCAGAAGAAAAGAACTTTATTTTCTATAACTGAATTTAACTTTGCTTTCATGCCCCAAGTCTACATGGAGCAAACTGCCTATCCTATCCTGTTCTGGTGTGCTTACTGCAATCCAGTGATTCTTTTCAATCAGATTCAAATGTTTCTGCATCAGGCCCTGTCTAGTACAGAGCTCAACCCCTTTCTAGCAGATAGTGCCCAAAGGTTTCTCTCACCCACGCCTTCCCTTCCCCCCCCCCCCCGCCAAAGCACAGGTGCTTGGAAGGAGAGGAAGAGCCAATCCCCTCAGAACCCCTCTACTTTCTGGCTGCTGCCTGAGTTTTTCTTTTCTATTCTCAAGAAAACAGTCCTGATGTCACATCCTGCATGGACACTATGGTTTACTATAAATTCTGTGTTTAGACTGTCAGCTTTGACTCCTAGGAAAGCACAGATCCTTTTTAGTTGCTGTGCTGTTTCCTTCTTTCTCTCAACAAAGCCTTGCTTTTGGAAATAGAAGATGCTTGCTCTCAGATTATCTCCCTATGGATCTTAGAATAAACTTTCATTCTGATTCCAGAAGCCCAGTCATGGCTGTTTTATCCAGCCAGTATCCACCCTTCTCCAGAAACAATAAAGATCCCAGTTACAACTGATGGAAAGCTGTAGGGCAACGAGCAACAATTAGGGGTTAACTGGGAACAAGAACAGGTTCGTCTGGCATTTTCTAAAACATTATCCATGCTACAAAAGCCTTTTGTATATGTCCTCTCTTTTCTACTCCCTTAAACATCTCTCTACTCTAGGTTCTGATCACTACAAAAGAGCTTCCCACCCCACATCCTCCTGGACAGCTGCCGTTATGGTTTTACTAAACTCACAGCTTCAATCATGATTTTAAAAAACAGGGGCACCTGGGTGGTTCAGCTGGTTAAGTGTCTGACTCTTGGTTTCAACTCAGGTCATAATTTCATCATTTGTGAGTTGGAATCCCGCATCAGGCTCTGTGCTAACAGTGCAGAGCCTGCTTAGGATTCTCTCCTTCTCTCTCTGTCCCTTCCCAGCTTGTGCTCGCTCATGCTCCCTCTCTCAAAAATAAATAGCCATACATACATACATACATACATACCTGGAACCTCTTCATGCTGCCTTTCTATGTCCCTCCCATTTGGATTTCTCCCACCTGCCAGTCTTCCTACCAGAGCCCAGTGATAAGAATGCTCTGATGACAGCTGGTACCTCAAGAGGTGGTGAGCTCTCCATCTCCATGGCTGCACATGTTCAGGCTGGTTAACCGCTTAGCAGAGGTGGCCTAGAGAGTTAGGTATCAGCTCACATGCCTAGACTCGGAACCACCTCCCCCCAGGGTGGTGTGCACACATACCCTGCCTTCTCTCTAGTGCCACTGAGGTCAGAAACAAGCTGTTTGTCAATTGTACTGGGTTGTTTCCAAGTGCCACACCTTTGCTCACACTGTAATTTTGCCTAAAATGGTAGTCTTTTCTTTTTCATTCCCAACTTTTAATAGACCCTTTTCCAAATCCTACTCCTTCTTTGAGACTTAACTCAAGAGGCCAGATTCTTCATGAAGCTCCTCTTTACTGCTATATATTCTAACCCAATTAGTCTTCAAGCACTTTGATTTCATCTTTCTCAGGCTCATATCATGTCTCAGATCATATATTTTTATGTACTTCACATCTTTCTAACAGATGGTAAGCCCTTTAAGAGCAAAGATTGGATCTTGCCATTCTGTACATCAACAGCATAGAGGGTACAGAAGAACATTCAATTCTGATTTGTTGAGCAACTATATTTTAATTCTCCTTGCTGTGGGAGTATAGAAGAAAATTTTAAAGGAATATGCAATCTAATTGGGGAGGAAAGATTATATATATGAAAAACAAAACATAAATGGAACTTCTTCTGAAGAACAAAATGATAAGATGTTCAAAACCATGAGGGGAGGAAAAAGAGAATCTTCAGTATTAACCCAAATACAGCCTCCAAAAATTTCTGGCAAGTCTCCCCTTGCCTTCCCCCCTAGACCAAACCAATTGCTCTGAGGTACTCAGGTCCAGCATTTGGTCATCTCTCCTTTCAAAGGTCTAAATTTGGGGTAAGTATAATAATGAAAATGTATCCTTGTCCATGATGTGTGAAAAACAGAATAAATTTTGGAGGAAAAAATCACACCGGATATTAGTAAGTTCATAGCTGTATATAATATTCAGCTGCATAAGAGTAGTTATATAATAAAGAAGCAAATTCCAGAGGAATCAAATGCCACTCCCTCACATGGCTGTAGATGGTGGTGTGTAAGTGGAAAACACACCACCGATCAAGACCCTGCAGAAGTCATTAAGCCAGGGGCCAAAGACTAAATGAAATCCTCCAAGAACTATTTCTTGGCAGAACTAAAGGCAGGAGGAATAGAAAATTGAATCACAAATGGAAAAGCCCCAAGTGACCCAAACTCACTCACACATATCTAAAATGCACGGAAAATGACAGTTTAAAGAGGTATAAAAAATGCCTGGAAGAAATCAAATAATAATAATAGGCAGTTTATTGGAACTAATCCTGCATGTGGCAATAGTTTTTCCTCTTCAAGAAGGGAGTTTGTAATCCAAACAGTTTTGGTGATTATAACAACATATTTTGTGTATAACCACTACACTTCACAATATTTCCCCAGAAAAGAAACTTCAAATCCCAGAAACTTGCTAAAATATACGAGGTGGCTGACATGGCCAAAAGATGTGGCCAGGTTAAAGTAAGTCAGGACAGAGTTAGCAGCGAGGACCAGAGGAGTGGTTAGAAACAAGAATAGCAAGTGTATAAAGCCATCTGTGGCAAGGAAAGGAACATGTATAAAGAGATTGGTTTCTAATGTATTTGACATTTTTAAACCTATTTCCAAATCATTAGGCCTGTGCCTATTATCTACAAGTAAATGACATCATATAATCAATAATAAAAGAAATACTCTGTCTCATGTTTACTTTTATGAAATTATTAGTTAGGCTTTCCAAATCTCAAAAAGCCTACAAAAAAATTTTAAGGGTATTTTCTTAGCACCTCAAAGAAGGCTTTATCATCCAAGCTGCTCCTTAAACTATCTCCAGAATCAATGGTCTGAGACAACTTAATAATTTACAACTTCTGTTCCAATGAAAGCAGTAAAAATGGGATAAAGGTTGATTACTATTTAAATTTTTTTAATGTTTATTTATTTTTGACAGAGAGACAGAGCATGAGTGGGGAGGGGTGGAGAGAGAGGGAGACACAGAATCTGAAGCAGGTTCCAGGCTCTGAGCTGTCAGCACAGAGCCCAACATGGGACTCGAACGACTATTTAAAGCAGAACTTCTTGTAATGGGTAATTAATCAACTGAATTCTGATTAGAAGATTTAGAAAATATATATATATTCATTCTCAAAATCACTAGTTCAATTAAATGTCTATTAATAACAACAATAACATTTTAAACATTTCTAGTCATTTAGGAGTGCCTGGGTGGCTCCGTCGGTTAAGCATCCAACTTCGGCTCAGGTCATGATCTCACAGTTGGTGCATTCAAGCCCTGGGTTGAGCTTTGTGCTGATAGTTCAGAGCCTGGAGCCTTCTCCAATTCTGTGTCTCCCTCTCTCTCTCTGCTCCCCCCCCGCAACTCGCACTTTGTGTGTGTGTGTGTGTGTGTGTGTGTGTGTATGCGTGTGTGTGTGTCTCAAAAATAAGTAAATATTAAAAAAATTAACATTTCTTGCCACTTAAACAATAAACCTACTTTAACAACTAGAAAGTAAGACTTTGTTTCTTATGACTGAGGTAAACATAATGTTCTAATTCAATTTCTAGAAATTTAAAAACTAAACAGGATTCCAAATGTGGGATGGTGAGTTGAATTCATGTATTGAATCTAAAGTAATATACCATATTAAAGGCTATAGAAGGAAATCACATAATCTTATTAATTGATGCAAAAAAGCATTTGACAAAATTCAACATTCACTCATGATAAAATCTCTCAGGAAACTAAGAACAGAGGGAATTTCCTCAATTTGATAAAGAGTATCTAACAAAAACCCTACAACTAACATTATACTTAATAATGAAATACTGAACTGGGAATAAAGCAAGGATGTCCATTTTCACAACTCTTATTAGATCTAGAAATGAAAGTTCTAACTAGTGTAATAGTCAAGAAAATGAAATCTAAAGCATATAGGTTAGAAATGAAGAAATAAAACTGCTCATATTTGCAGTTAACATGATTACCTATGCAGAAAATATAAAAACAGTGTCCACATACTATAAATGAACATGTGGATACTGAAATTAAAAATACAATACCATTTACAATAACTCAAAAAATTACAATATTTAGGTGTAAATCTAATAAAACATGACCTGCATACTGAAAATTACAAAATGCTAAGAAAAGAAATCAAAGATCTAAATACAGTTGAACCCTGAACAACACAGGTTTAAACTGTGTGGGTTCACTTACATGTGGATTTTTTCCAATAATTACACCACTGTACTGTAAATGTATTTTCTCTTCCTTATGGTTTTCTTAATGATAATTTCTTTTCTATAGCTTCCTTTAATGTAAGAATACAGAGGGGCACCTGGGTGGCTCAGTCTTAAGCATCTGAGTCTTGGTTTTGGCTTAGGTCATGATCTCACTATTGTGAGTTTGAGCCCCAAATTGTACTCCATGCTAAGCATGGAGCCTGCTTAGGATTCTCTCTCTCCCTCTCCCTCTACCCTTCCTCTCTCCCCTCTCCCACACAAGTGTGCTCTCTCTCTCTCTAAAAAAGAAATGACAAATGTAGGAATACAGAATATAATACATATAACATACAAAATCTATGTTCATTGACCATTTATGTTATTAAGACTTCCAGTTAACAGCAGGCTATTAATAAAGTTTGGGGGAGTCAAAAGTTATACTCAAATTTTTGATTATACAGGGGATTAGTGCCTCTAACCCCTGTGTTATTCAACGGTCAACTGTAAATGGACTCATGGGTTAGAAAACATATTCATGGATTGGAAGACTCAACATAGGAAAAAATATAAATTCTCCCCAATTGATATACAGATTTGATGTAATACCTATAAGAATGTCAGTAAAATCTTATTACACATATAGACTAGATTATTCTAAACTGTATATGACAAGGCAAAGGAACTAGAATAGCTTAAAAAAATTGAAAAAGAAGAATAAAATGGGAGGAATCAGTCTAACCACTTCCAGAATTATTATATAACTACAGTAATCAAGACTGTATATTACTGACAGAGGGACACAGAGACCCAATGAAACAGAATAGTGAACCTGAAATAGATCCAACTGATATGCCTGAGTGACTTTTCACAAAAGTGCAAAAGTAATTCAGTGAAGAATAAACAGCTTTTTCAACAAATGATGCTGGAGCAATAGAACATCAATAGTTCTCTCTGCTCCGAAAAAGAATCTCAACCTAAATCTGATACCTTATACAAAGATTAACTCAAAATGGATCACAGATCTAATTGTAAGATGTTAAACCATAAAGCTTTTAGAAAAAAATATAGTTGAAAATCTCTGAGATCTAAACCTAGACAAAGAGTTCTTTGACTTGACATGAAAGCATAATGAAATATTGATAAATTGGACTTCATCAAAATTAAAAACTTTTGCTCTGCAAAAGACATTGTTAAGAGGATGAAAAGATAAGCTACAGACTGGAGGGAATATTTATAAACAACATATCTGACAAAGAACTAGTATCTAGAATATATAAAGAACTCTCAAAACTCAATAGTAAAAAACACAAACAATCGGATTAGAAAATGGGACAGACATTTTGCCATGGTGGGAAATCAGCCAGGAAGCCAAGGAATTGATCTAGGTAAAAGATTCCGGTAGTTGGATGAGGATGAGGGTAATGGACATGAGCAGAAGTGAATGAACCTGAGCTTTCTGTTGGATGTAGGATTGAAGGACTGGGCAATTTAGATGGGGAAATGAGAAGAAGGTGTTAGGGTAACATGAGCCATTGGATGGTTTAATTACTGAGCTGCAGGAGACTTGGAAGAGGTACAGGCTAAGAGGAAAACCAATGAACTGTGCTTTGGGCAGGGCAAGTTAAAGGTAACTGTGAGAAGTTCAGTGGATATGGCAGAATTTGCATAATACTTTCTGCCTACGCTTGGGTAGGGGTTATAAAGTAGGTCTCTACCCTTGTCCCCTTGCTCCCATAATGCCCCCACACTGATTCGCCATCTCTCCCATGGACCGACCCACCAAGCTCATTCTTGCCCACAGGCTTGTTCTCTGCCTGGACTAAAACCCTCCTGGCTCCTTTGCATCTGTCAGGTCTCAGCAGAGACATTTTCTCTTTAAAGACCTGTGCTGGTCATACACCAGAAAGTAGTACTTGACTCCCAGGCACTCTCTCTGACGTTTGTTTCATTTTCTTCATAGAAGAAGCTATCTGAAATTATCTCATTATTAATTTTCTTCTTTACTCTCTGCCTTCCCCCACAAGAAAGTTAAGTCTATTAGAACAGGAATATTCGGTGTCTTATTCTCTGTGGTCATCTTAGTGCTTAAAACAGGACCTGGCATTTAGAAGGCATTGAATAAATACTTTTTGACTGGAAGGAAGAGAGAAAATTTAGACCAAGGCTTCCATAAATCATGAAAATCAGGAGGACTATTAAGTAGAAAAATGTCCTCTTCCAAATGTCAAGGAATATAAAGGAACCAAGACTGTCCTGTGAAATATATGCTTCCCAGATTAAAGGAGGTGGTAGTCCTACTACATAATCTACTAGCCATACCTGAAACATGAATAGAGATGTGTAACAGACAAATTTTATTCTTAAGAAAAAAACCTGAAATGACTGATATTAGAAATGTTAGCCATGGTGATTGTGATTCCCCTTGCCCCGTTCTATGATGTGATGTCCCTCCCACACCCACTGCTGAGGGCATGGTTTTGGGTTGTCGAACACAGATGGCCAGTGAGATGGCCTTGAAGGGCAGGAAAAGAAAAGAAGAGACACCTAGGAGGTAGCCTGGAAAGAAAGTTGTATCAAGGGTGGTGGTAAGTAGTTGGGCACATCGGACTCCTCTCTCTTGAAGAAACAGTGTATTAGTCAACTGGTTGGTGGAAGTGACACATACATAGACACAGAAGGAGTAGCAAAGCCACAAAACACTAGATTAAACATCACAAATTCCTGATGCTAAACAAGTAATAAGACAGCAACTCTAACAAGTGTCATAGATCCTGAGAAATGGACATTTCTGGTTTCCGTGAGATTTGTGTTTCCCTCATGTGGTTCTTTAAACTATCCCATCCCCACATGTTATTTGGAAGTTTGTTCCTTGCTACCAAAATAGTCTAACAGCCTAAATATGCAACCAAAACAGCATGCCCTATCGAGTTAATTATGGTCCTTCCATCTGCTGGATTGCTGTAGAGATGCTTAAAATGATTGTTAGAAGGGCTATGTAGTAACATGGATAAAAGCATTTAGACTATCCTGTCACCTGAGTCAGAATGATAAGATAGGGCTTCTATCCCTCTCCCCTTCCTCCCTGGGTTCCCACCACACTGGCCCACTGATACAAAAATGATGAAATTTGAGTTCAAAGCTTCTGATCCATGGTAAATCCTTATAAATCGGTTAGTGAATAAATGTTTGCACTGTGATTATGACTGAGAAGAGACCATTACATAGAAGTAAGAGACTGGAAGGCAAAAACACCAAAATGAACATTTTCAAACTTCTTAACATGGTAGGCGAGGTTTTTGTGATCTGATCTCCAGTAATGTTTCCTGCCTCAACTCTCAGTCCTCACTTCTTAGATTCTGTGCTTCAGCCATACTGATTTATGTCACCGATTTCTCAACATGTCATACTTCCCCTCACCTGTAGAACTTTGTTCATCCTCTTCCCTTTCCTGGAAGCCTTTCCTCACCTCCCACCACCTCTGAATAATCCCTATGCATTCTTCATCAGCTTAGATGCCACCTTCCAGAAAGCTCTGTGGGACCCTCCCTTACATTGTGCTGCACTTGCCTGTGCACTCAACCCTCCCACCCCCCTGTCCCCAGACTTCAGGTCACTTAAAGAAAGAACTGACCCTTATTCGTTGTTGCCCCCACTGTAAGTCATGCCATGCATCAGTACATTGGCACAGCCGTACATACTTTCTCTGCGTAGTAGAGTAATAAAGAATTTTTGCTGTTGTTAGTTTGGCTCATACATATTTTCAATATTTATTTTAATAACAATGTATTCTGTAATAGAAAATAAGTATAATTCTTGAATGTTTTCACACTCCTATTCCTTAAAACGAATATCTGGACTGGATGGAAGAGTGGAGGGTCACTTTTAAATGAAGTCCCACTAGGCTCGTGTCAAATACCGCTTTTGGCAGTTCTCACTTCAATCTCATGGCATTTGACAGAAAAGGTCTTCAGTTATCAACAAATACTGGAATGGAGATAAGATGCACTTATACAAAAGCACATCTTTTGAAACTGGCATAGGCAGATTTTATTATGGAAAATATTTCCTATCCGAAGAGATTGTCTAAGTTTTGATGGAAGGAAAAGGAGTATATAAATGACAAGGAAGTGTTCTGAATGTTCCCTTCTGTGAGCCACTTGGTTTTGACAAGAATTTTATTCTAAGTATCCAAGAAAGAAGAGAGAAAGCACAAGGATACACACATGTGCATGTGCACACGCACGCACACACACACACGTGCTCACACACACACACACGTGCTCACACACACACTGATATTGTTCACTGAAGCCTATTAGATAAGCCCAAGGAAAACCATTTATATTCCCTATGAAGAAAACACTGTCAGTCAAATAAGAGCTGTGTGACTTAAGCCAAACCAAGAAGGGAAGAATGTTCATTTCATAGAAGATTTAAACTGTGTTAGTGGCAAAGGGATCATTAAATCTTTTCAACAGCAGGTTCAATGGCATGGTCCCTGTGACAGCCTCCCAGGCCCCAGATCTCCCAGCCTATCTTCACCTTTCCTCCACAAGTACTTTCTGCCCTCCCTCCTTTCAACCTCCTCGGGTTGTGAATGACACCTTGTGAAATCCTAATGGAGTTACAGAGACAAGGGATGATGATTAATCTCTATGGGGGAGTTTTAAGAATCTGTGCGGAGGAGCAAAACACATTCATGTCTCTTAGTATGAAGGCATATAATAGGCAGCCTCTTATGCAAGCCACTTCTTCACCATTTTGTCATTTTCATTTATTTACCTACCTAAAACCTCTTAATTCATTTGATTTTTAAGAATAGTTGTTATTCAAAACAGCAAAAAAAGAAAACGTAATTTCTAAATTATTTTAGTTGCCTAAATGACTCTAAAACTGTTGGGTTGATTTTATAAAAGTAGCAATTGTAAGCATTTTATGAAGCCATTCCCTAGATTCCAATTCTGTTTCCTGATAAATCCAATTTCATTTCATACTTCAACAATGAAATATCAGACAGGTAAGAGCTACTCCAAGAATATCCACCCACCAGTGAGATAGTTCAGCAACAAGCAGATAGCATGGTCTAGGCTAAGCAACTGGCAATAAAACCAATTTAAACTGCCTGATGCCCAAATCCAAGAAATACAGAAGCAGTCACCTGAATATGCAAAATGTAACCCAGATTATGACTGAATTGTAATTTTAAAAATATTAGGCTTAGGGAGTTTCTAAAATTAAAAGTATATTATACAGAGAAATCCTCACTTTCTCATCTTCGGCTCCAGATACCTTTATCAAATGCAAAGTCTCATCTTGATAACAATTCAGAGAAACAATCACACTGCCTTCTTCTATCACTATCACTTAAAGTTCAGTATATTTTTGCAAACTGTTTACACACTGAAATGCAGGCCTGTGTGGGAAAACAGGCCTGAGGCTGCTATCTTTTGAAAGGCCCATTTGCAAGGTTGGCCCTTGGCTGGCTGGCACCTGGGAATTTGGCCCTTACAAACTTCTTCATACTGATATGAAGAGTTCCCTAACTGATAAGGTTGTTCTGCTGTGCCTAGGCTGTTGGTACAAGCAATGTGATTTATGGTGAACACCTGCTTCCTTTCTGAGCACCTGGAATTTTAATAGAGGTTGCTAGGCAGAGAATGCCTACATGACCATCCCCCCAATAAAAATCCTAAACTGAGTCTCAAGTGGGCTTCTTTGGGCAGAAACAGTACAGATAGGTAGCTGCATTTTGCAATTTTAGGAAGGGTGCACTCTGTGCGACCTTTCACAGAGAGAGCACAGGAAGACTACACAGGGATACCTCCAGACTCCACCTGTGTCTTTTCGCCTTACATTGGGCTGTGTCACTGGAATCCATCTTAGCCATACCGGGGCTATATGCTGATACTGTGAGTCCCTCTAGTGAATCTCCAAATGTGTGGATCATCTTGAGGACCCACAAACAAGGCTTAACATAAAATATTAACTCCTATTGGGTAAATATTTTGTGCTCATTAATTTTTCTAATGGGGAAAGTAGACTTCCATCATTAAAAGCAGCCTACATTATAACCTGACACTGCTAATGTAATGGGTTTTCCATTATGGAGACATAACTGTAACATTTTTACAGGTTGTTTGCTGCTATTTAGTTTATGGGGAAAAAATATTTTGGTGACCACAAGGACAGGACTGTCAAACTATAGATTTAGACACAGCCTGAATAATAAATCTGCTCCTTGCCAGAGGCAACAAAATGAAGCAAAGCAGCCAGCTGAGATATGTGCTACCACCAGGGAGACTAAGATTTTATTTCTCTAATTCAATCTTAAGAAAAACATAATTGAGTAGGATTTATCTCCACTACTTTTTAAAAATATTTTAAAAGATATTGGGAACGAATATCACTGAGTAATTTTAGTACTGAAATACTGGACATAATAAACTTGAAACCTCAGATGTTTAAAATAATAAAAATACAAAATTAAAAATTTTTCTCCAATGGTGAAGAAAAACAAAAACTATGGAGCTTCCTGATACCTCTGAAAGAAAACTATGGATTTTTCTTTTACTACTTTTTGAAATACATAAAACTAAACCAAAGCTGACCCCAAACAAACATGCACCTGCTTGAGTGACTTTCTTTTTCTAAAAACCACTCTGATGTTACAAATTCTAGATGAAACTGGCTAATCCAAATATTTCATCACATTTCTAGAAAAACATGGAATATGGCCCCATAGCTATGCCAGGAGGATACCAGGGATAGATTGATAAAAGGGTCTGATCTATCCTGCTGGAACACTATGGACACACAACCTCATCCTCCAAATAGAGGCTGTGTATCTAAGAAATAAGAAAAGCCCACTGAGAAGACAACAAATAAACAGACTATAACTTAACAGATGGAACTTTAGGCCTCTTTCCTCTCAAAAAGAGAAGCTTTCAAAGACAAGACGGGGGAACCAAGGGAGAAACCAGCCCATTCTTCCAGATGCTATTTTTCAATTACTTACTTCCTAGGATGAGAATGGAGCCACACCTGCACAGGATTCCGAGGGTAGGAATGAAGCAAGACCACTCCCATATCAGCCCTAAAGCTAAAAACACATTTTTTACCAATGAAACTGTTAAGGTCATAGTTCTGGACTTGACTGACCAAAGGTTGAGCCTCTCCTGTTCAGAGAGTCCTGTTCACAGTAGTTAAATGACCACCATATTTGGTATCTCCTCTACTTTAGCAGGATGTAGGATATCCTCTTGATTGAGCAGAGATGAAAGGAATGGAATAAAATTTTTTAAAAAAAGATTTTTCTATAGAACAATTAACATTTAATTGAAATTTAAATTCACAGATAAGACTTTCATAGAATATGAGATTGTAAGAATTGTCTCACAGACTTAACCTAGAAAAGCAGACCTCTTCCTATGACTCTTTTTTTTCTTTGATAATAATTGATGCTGAGAAAGTATAAAATGCCATCACTGTGCCAAACGAGCTAGTGTGCTGAAAGCAAAGACTCTGCCTCGTTACTCCCTTTCAATGCCTACTAGAGGGCTTCCAACATAATAGAGATTCAGTGAATATTTCTGGATGAATGAATGAGTATATTAAAAAGGTAAGGTAGTAGAACAACAGAAGAAAAAAATTTTGAAGGAGTAAACGAGTCAAATATCAGAGTAAACTACTATAATACACTTTCCTACCCAAAGCCTCCAGGCAGCAAAGAATGGAAGACTCTGAGATGAGCTGGTAAGGGATATGGCAACCCCATTTTTCTGTAACAACGTAACAAAACACACAAATGTAAATAAGCAAGACACACAGTATGTAAACTGAAAGTTTAGTTATGGAGTATGATAGAGTTTGAAATTTAAATATCCCAGTAAAATTCAGAACATATAGTTGCCACAGGATACATCAAATCACTATAGAGCTTTTCTCTTAACATTTAACACACAAAAAAAATTTATAAGTAAACAATATGTTTTATATATATATAAATATATATATATATATATATAAAAAAACTTATTGTCAAATTGGTTTCCATACAACACCCAGCGCTCATCCCAACAGGTGCCCTCCTCCCTGCCCATCACCCACTTTCCCCTCTCCCCCACCCCCCATCTACCCTTGGTTTGTTCTCAGTCCTTAAGAGTCTCTTATGGTTTGCCTCCCTCCCTCTCTGTAACTTTTTTTTTCCCCTTCCCCTCCCCCATGGTCTTCTGTTACATTTCTCAAGTATCTGTCTTTCTCTGCCTGGCTTATTCACTTAGCATAATACCCTCCAGTTCCATCCACGTTGCTGCAAATGGCCAGAGGAAACAATAGGTTTTAAATATTTAATTCAATTATACAAATATATGTATATAGATAAATTCAGTACACTTACTTTTTAGTATCTTATCCAATTTCTGTATTCACTGATATCAATATATTAAGTATATTTCTTTAAATATATTAAAAACATTTAAGTATATTTTGATAAATGAGTTAAACATAGTTTTAATGTATGCCTGTGGCTTGTGTTTTAATGTTAGGGTTTTTTTTTCCCCTTCCCAAAAATAGAAATCATATGCTCACATGTCACATGTCCATCTTATTCTTGCTATAGCAATCAATCTCTGTGGAAGCTACTGACCACACGCAAATAATTAGATGCTATCCTTTCTAACAATAGCTCTGCCTTTACCTCAGATATTAAGAAATCTGTGAACATGAATCTCAATAGAACTGTTAGAACTATGCCACATCACTCTCCACTGAAATAGGAGAGTATCATTAAGAATTAAGAGTTGGTTATAAAGCCAAACTAGAATTTTCTTAAACAAACATGCCACCAAGTCATTTAGAAATAAATACCGGGTATATCCTCTAGTGGTACACAGTAACATACATTCTCCCAGGTCTGTACTTTCATGAACATTGTTCCTTCACCCACCCAATCACTCTTGGGAATACCTGGAGCAGAGGACAAGTACTCCTGTTACAGAGTTACTGGAAAGGAATATAATAAACCAAAATTACCCTGTATGAAACCCCTAGTTCCCTATGCTTCCAAGACCCCAATCAGTTAAAGTATTCTACTCTGGCCCCCACATAAGTTTGGGTTATGTCCGCAGAGTGTGGTTATGGGCATCAACTATGGGTCATCCAGAAACTATCTATCAGAGCGATATTTGTCTAAGCTTGGCTTCCTGCTCAAACTTAATCCTCTTAGCAAAGGGGAAAAAGAAGTAGTAGCTCCATTTCTCTACGTGATGCCCCTTTCCTCTGCCTGTCACTGTCTTCCTCTGGCACAAAAATCACCTTTTCCTTGCAGGACAGTTATTCCCCCTCCATGCTCTCTCTTCTCAGTATGTTTTCTCTAAGCATCTCTCACCATGGAGTCCTTACAAACTATATACATACCTGAACAATTTTCTGACAATACACAGCAACATATTCCAGAATATAAATGAAATTCCATTTTGGTTTATATTGTGTTATAGTGACCTTAAAGAAAAGGTCAGAAATTGGACTTTTGGGACATAAACAGATACTTATACACCAATGTCAACAGCAGCATCATTCCCAATAGTCCAAACATAGAAGTAACTCAAATGCCGATTAACAGATGAGTGGATAAGCCAAACATGGTATATCCATACAATGGAATATTATTCAGGCTTAAAAAGGAAGGAAATTTTGATATACGCTACAGTATGGATAAACTCTGAAGGCATGCCAAGTGAAATAAGCCAAACACAAAAAGACAAATATACTGTATGTTTCCACATATATAAGTCACCTAGAGTAGTCAAAATCACAGAGACTGAAAGTAAAATAGTGGTTTCCAAGGGATTGGGGGAGGCAAGAATGGGGTTACTGTTTAATGGGTTTTGCATTCTACAAAACCTGTATGGATGGTGATTCTACAACTATGTAAATACATTTAATGACACCAAACTCAAGTGAACAACTATATACTTTAAAATGGTTAAGATGGTAAATGTTATGTGTATTAATTTTTTTTAACTTTTTATTAAAAGTTGTTTAATTAAAAAAAACTTGGGGGCACTTGTATTGCACAGTCAGTTAAGCGTCCAACTCTTGATTTGGGCTCAGGTCATGATCTCAAGATTTATGAGATGGGAGCCCCACGACAGGGTCTCTGATGACAGTGTGGAGCCTGCTTGGGATTCTCTCTCTCCCTCTCTCTCTCTCTGCCCCCCTCCCCCCCAATAAACATTTTTTTAAAGTTCTCAAAATAGTTTAAATGATAGTTTGTTACATATATTTCACCGTAATTTTTAAATAATTATTACTGTAATATACCAAAACCATTTAATTATATACTTCAAATAGTTGCTTTGTAGGGTATGTTAACTTATATCTCAGGAAAATTAAAAAACAGAAAAAAGAAAAAATAAAAAATGGCCCTTCCCATGTGACAAATTCCCAATTTCATTCAATCCACAGCAAATGAGGGCCCTCCAGAGACAATGTTGTATTGAATGAATTGATTCCTACTGGATGTTGCAGATAATTACAGATGGCCAGATTCAGGCTACTGAAAGGGACTGGCCAAAGCTTCCACTTTTCTCTCCACTGACTTTCATCTACCCCTTGCTTATCATGCAATTATTTATATAGTCCTGCTAAATTGCTAATGAAATAATATCTTCAAAGTTGTCTTGATCTCTATCCAAACTCAGAATAAAACTAAAAAACTAACCTAACTGTTCTTTGCAAAGAACTCGGAATCGGCCAAACTGAGGTCTTGCCACTATAACTAAGGTCCCTGCATCAGTATCACATCAATGTCCAGGGTGTTGGATGCTCTTCTGGCATCATGAAGCCAATGAACTAGAAAGATGCTCTTCCCAGAGGGAGTAGATAGTAGCTGAATCATCAGAAGGCACTTTCCTAGAAATACCTGACAGTGATTTTCCAAAAATATCTTCTGAAAACTCACTAGTGCCTCAAAGTAGACTCTCCTGGTACTTTTACACCCAAGAATATAAGAGATACAAAAAGATATCCTGCATCTAACTGGCTAAAAAATATGTTAGCCAAAGAGGTGAAGGTTCCATGATGCCAAAGGATGAATAATAAAAATAAAAGCACTGTTTTGCTGAAAGTCTGTTCATCATTTGCTGGGGTATTTTTTAATATATAAATTTTTTTCATTTTAGAGAGAGAGATAGCATGAACAGGGGAGAGGGGCAGAGGGAGAAAGAGAGAGAATTCCAAGCAGGCTCCACATTCAGCGGTGAGCCCAATGTGGCTTCAATCCCATGTCCCTGGAATCATGACCTGAGCCGAAATTAAGAGTCGGTGGCTCAACCGACTGAGTCACCCAGGTGCCCCACTTGCTGGGTTTTCTGAAGTTTAACACAACTTGTACCCAAATAAGAGGCAGAAGTAAAATCTCTTACTCTTTATTTATGGCGTAAGCCTGGTCATTTGGAATCAGAAATGCAGCTAGGTATTTAGCAGAATACAGTATAATATACTTTAGGGACTTTCACTTAATTCAAGAATAATAATTTTAGGGGTGCCTGGATAGCTCAGTCAGTTGGTTAAGTGTCCAACTTTGGCCTAGGCCATGATCTCACTGTTCCAGAGTTTGAGCCCCACGTCAGGTTCTGTGCTGACAGCTCAGAGCCTGGAGCCTGCTTCAGATTCTGTGTCTCCCTCTCTCCCTGCCCCTCCCCCATTCATGCTCGTTATCTCTCTCTCAAAAATAAATAAACATTAAAAAAAATTTAAACAAAAGAAAAATAATTTTAAAACTCCTAGGAAAAAGAGAGATAGATCACCAATATGTACAATAAATTTTAACTAGTAAGTACTACTGAGAAGTGAAGAAAAGAGCAAGATTACATAAAGAGGAAGCAGGACAGGACAGCAGCTGCCTGACCCTGAAGGACTGGTATGCATTCCCAGAGTGATCATCATGATGGTGGGGGAAGTGGGGAGAGCAGCTACATTTTCCAAGCACTATATTAAAAAATTCATATGTATGATATAACACATTGCCCACACCAACTCTGTGAGGCTGAAAGTCTGGAAGTAGACCGTCATAGGACAGAGTATTAAATGTTTCAGATAAATAGTGCTCTGGAATATATTTCAATCAAACCATAATCAACACTAATCACTGTTTTTAAGCTTATTTATTTATTTTGAGAGAGAGATTAAGAGTGCAAGATGGAGAGGGACAGAGGGAAAGGGTAAATGAATCAATCCCAAGCAGGACCTGCACTGTCAGCACAGAGCCCAAAGCAGGGCTCAAATCCACAAACCATGAGATCGTGACCTGAGCCGAAATCAAGGGTCAGACATTTAACTGACTGAGCCACCCAGGCGCCCCTCAACATTAATCATTTAAAATTAGAAGAGCCAACTTTCCCATTTTATTACAACTGGATTTTTCCTCTAGAAAGGCAAATTTGAGTTCCAATAATTCTGGCACTTCTTTCTAATGCTTAATAAATATTAGAGAATAAATTAGACAATAATAATAAGTTATTAGAATAAATAAATGTGTGAATAATAAAGCTACTTTGTCACAAATTCCAATGTTGAATATCAAATGAACCATGATTCTGAATTCATGATTCACGACAAACTAAAAAAAGTGTTACCTTTTCAATATATTCCAAAAACTTCCTACTGTTAGTTTTCTCAAATATTAATTTTTAAAAATATTTTGTGAGATACATTAAAAATTTATACATGCATGGGGCGCCTGGGTGGCTCAGTCAGTTAAGCGTCTGACTTCGGCTCAGCTCCTGATCTCCCAGTTCATGAGTTGGAGCCCCGCATTGGGGTCTGTGCTGACAGCTCATAGAGCCTGCTTCAGTTTCTGTGTCTCCCTCTCTCTCTCTGCCCCTCCCCTGCTCACACTCTCTCTCTCTCTCTCTCTCTCTCTCTCTAAAAAATAAACATTAAAAACAATTCATACATGCAAATATACTTTTATGTAAATTTATTTTAGCTTTATCAAAATAATACATGCACATAATTTAAAAATCAAATGGTACTACAAGGCTGGCAATTAAAAATAGCTGTCCTTTGCCTTCCCCATCCTCCTACCCGTAAGTCCCAATGACCAAAGGCAATCACTTTCAACCCTTCTGGTTGTTTCCTTCAGTATTTACCTTCATATTTTAGCTAATATTCTTCAACTGCTATTTCTTACCAATTTTTAAGATCTATTGGCTTCCTACTTTAGAAGATGAAGATTTAGCTTCACACATACTTCACACCTCCCACACATAGTTCCTCTGCCCCCTCACAAAAATCTACTCAATTTAACTATACCACAATTTCTGGTTACAAAAATACTCACTATTTGCATTACATTATTACATCTGTTTAAATATTGTTTATAACTGAGCCCAATAGTGTACTACAATTATATTTCATTTCTGCTACAACTTTTTGTTATTCCTGTTGTTAATAATTACCTCAATTTTTCAGTTGCTTACTTATTTTTTAATATATCTAACTCTAGGATAGAACTAGAAAACTTGTCCCATCACAGATAAACACCTTAGGTGATCTTTCTTCTTACTGTTTGTGCCCATCTCCCCTGGCCCCACCATCCTCCTGTCCAATCTAGAAACACTGTCCTCCAGATCTAATCAATGATACCAGGTGTCACCCTGGAATTTCTCTTTACCTCCCATCATGGAACTTCCTTCACTTTCCCCTAGTTCCTGCATAATTTTTGGTTTATTCTCTCAACTTGGTAGGGCACCTCCTCCAGGAACTACCCAAGAAAACACACATGAGAGACCAATTTTTGAGACTTTGCATATCTGTCTGAAAATAGTCTTATTTCACACTTATATTTGGTTGACAATTTGGCCAGGTACAGGATTCCAGATTAGAGGCTATTACTTTCCTTCAGATTTGGAAGGTATTTATACAAAGATTCACTATTGCAGTTGAGAGGTCAGATACTAGCCTGCTTCCTGAGCCTCTGTATGTGACCTACTTTTTTCTCTGTGAAAACTGTTAGAAAAAAAAATTTTTAATTCACTTTATCAGATGTGTCTTTGAAATGTTTTTTTTTTCATTCATCGTGCTGGGCACTTAATGTACCCTTTCCATATGGAAATTTATGTCCCTAGACTTTGGAAAAGTATTCTTTAACATTCTTCTATAAATTTTCCCCTGAATTTTCTCCATTTTCTTTCTAAAACTCTTATTAGTCAGATTTTGGACTTCCTAAAAGAAGCCTCTTATTTCCTCCTCTTTTTTCTCATGTTTTCCATCTCTGTCTTTTCATTCTATTTTCTGGGCAGTGTCATCAACATTCCAAATTTTCACTGAATTTTAACTTGTGCTATCATATTTTTATTTCCAAGCCTTCTTTCATAAATCTTCTCTGATCTCTTGAAGAATATCAATTATAATTATTTGAGGTGTTTTTCCCCTCTCTGCTTTTCCCTATTTCCTCTAAGCCTCTTTTCCTAGTTGCTTATTTGTTTTTATTCCATTTGTTCATGTTACAGATGGCCCTCAAGTATGTATTTGATATATATATGTAATCAAATATGTATGTATTTGTCCACTGTGAGGTGTCAAAAGCTGAACTTACATGGCATGATTGGCGTGGGAGTGATCCAACCATTTTATGGGAGGCCTCCAAAAGTCTTTCCTCTTCAATCGGTCAGTTTCCCAGCAAAGAATCCTCAAATCCTCTAATCCAGGAATGGAGAACTATGAGCCTGGTATCTGTTCTGGGTGCCGAGAAAGGAAATAGCACCTTTCCATATGTAGATATTTACATAAGACTCCTATTTTCTCTAAGGTATCTTATCCATACTGTCGTCTATATCTGCTATTTCCAAGTCCAAAGCTTCTCTGACTTAAGTTCCCTAGAAAATGTATCTACCAGGGTATTTGTCCAGCCACTTGGGATGAAAGAGGTCTAACTACTCCTTATTTGGGCTTTCTATCCAACACCAGTTTTTAGCCTCAACCTTCACACCTGTATTCTGGCATAACTTGTGGTTCCAAGTGTGGTTCCAAGTTTCTGGTCCTGACCACAAATCAACCTCTTCAGGCTAGCTTCCCTGCTCTGTGGGCACTTGGCCTTCAGTTTTCTCTCCTCTGCTAATTCAATTCCTATTTATCCATTGCCTTCCATCTTCCAAAAATTTGTTGATATCCCTCATCCACCAAGCCTCATCTCCCATTTTCTTTGTCCATGTGGATTTATACCTTTTTTATTTGTTACCTACTATTTTGGGTGGTCTCTGAAGTAGAGATAAACAAGTGTGTTCAAACTGCCACGTATAGCCATAAGTTCAAAAATCTTTTCATCACACACAACAAAATTCAGGTTAGAAGTCTTGTTTAAGAGAATAGCATTTGGTCATACCTTGGCAAATGTACTAGGTTCAATTTTTGAGGCTATAAATCATAACTTATAGACGGCATGGAGAAAACTCTGATGGATAAAAAGCAGTAATTAGAGGACTGGGAAACTGACTTAAAAGAAGGACCTAAACAAACATATTTGAATATACCATGAAAAGAGGCTGGTGGGGGATTTAGTAACCAAGTAGATGATGGATTAGTATAGACACAAGACGGTTGGCCCAATTTCTTTGTTTCCATTTGAAACAGAGTAAGAAAATGGACTTAAGACATAGCATAAGGAAAACTCACTGACAGTGAAGTATATTAAATATTACCAGGAGAGGGTGTGGAAGTTTCTTTTCCAGAATTATATTAAAAGTGAGAACAGTCCATTTCTTAGAGGTAAAAATTCTGCACTAGATGATATCTTAAATTCCTTCCAGCTGTATGCTTTTTTTCTTTCCAATAGACCTGTATGCAGAAAATAATACAGCTATGCCAAGCTGCTTCTTTTTTTTCCCCTAATAGAAATATTCCTCTTGGAATAAGGAAGATTATATCTAAAGCAAGTTCAGTTCAGCTTCAAGATTCACACTTGCAAGTTCCAATACTTTTTTAGTGAAATTAGAGATTGACTTGCCACACATTAAAAGCATGACTACATTTAAAATGTGGGTAGCACTTCAATATTGAGACAAACATTAGTATTGCTAAAGTGTCAGATTTTGTTTTACAGTAAGCCACACTTTAAAAAAGTATTAGTTTCACCTTATAAAATGATTCATAAAAATACAGTCAAACTACAGCTAAACAGAATGCTTATCAGGTCAGAAGATAAAGTACTTGTAATTTCCTATGCACCTTTGAAAATGCGCTGACCAAGAGCATGATGGTGGCTAGTAAGGGGCCACTAGGAGGAACACAGGCAGAGGAGGATGTATTTGGGATGGCTGGAAGACACATCGTGAGGACGTAGCAGAGGCTCAACCACATGAGGCCCTGCCTCCATTGTGTGCTTGATTTTTATGTTTTCATTGTTAAAGACATATGGGTTGGTGTCTATTTTTGTTTTTAGTACAGAGATTTGAGCCTGACCTCACACCATATACAAGAGTCTACTCCAGATAGGCTGAAGACCTAAATATGTGAGACAAAACAAACCATTTAGGAAAAAAGAGCAAGACCACTGATTCGGAAACAATTTCTTAAATAAGATAGAAAAAGCACCAACCACAAATACTGATCAATAAAATTTTTTAAATCTGTTTATTAAAAGATATCCTAAAAGAAGTAAACAGGCAAGTCACAGAGAGGTAGAAGATGTTTGCAACATATATAAAGGACAAATAATTTGAATCCAAAACACACTTTTAAAGAAATCCTACAGATCAAAAAGGAAAAGGTAACCTAACAGCAAAGAAGATATCAAGGGCCAACTGACATGTAAAAATGAGTTCAACTTCATTAGTCATTTGAAAAAAGTAAACAAAACTATAATAAGATGCCACTCTATGCTCATCAGAATAATATTTTTTAACCAGACAATATGTTACATAAATTGGTGCAGTTCCTTTAGAAAACTGACAGTATCTAATAAAGTTGGAAGATATACATGCTCTATGACCATCAGTTGCACTCCTCAATATATACCTAGCAGAAATATGAGTACATATTTATCAGGATACCTGTATAAGAATGTTTCAAGCAGCATTCTTTATAATAGTGTAAAATTAGAAACTCAAATGTCCATGAATTGTAGACTGGCCAAATAAATTATCATATATTCATTTGGTGGAATATTTTACAGCAATGAAAATGAAGGAACTATGCTACATGTAACCATGATTATGAATCTCATAAAAATGAAGTTAAGCAAAAGAAGCCAGGCACAAAGGAATAACTCCACTTAAATATGATTCTGGGGGCGCCTGGGTGGCGCAGTCGGTTAAGCGTCCGACTTCAGCCAGGTCACGATCTCGCGGTCCGTGAGTTCGAGCCCCGCGTCAGGCTCTGGGCTGATGGCTCGGAGCCTGGAGCCTGTTTCCGATTCTGTGTCTCCCTCTCTCTCTGCCCCTCCCCAGTTCATGCTCTGTCTCTCTCTGTCCCAAAAATTAAAAAAAACAACAACAAAAAAAAAAAACGTTGAAATATGATTCTGTATTACGATTCCATTTAAGTTAAGTTTTAAAACGTCATTAGGAAACCATACTTAGGAGGTGAAACTACAAATAAATCCAAGAATAGTGGTCAAATCTGGATAGTGGTCATGTTGGGGTGAGCTGGGGCACTGTGATTGGGAAGGGATACAGCAGAGCTTCTGCCCAACTGGCAGGATCCTGTTTATTGATCTGGACAGTAGGTTACATATATTATTTGCTTTAAATAATTCTTCTGTCTGTACATTTATGTTGTTACATGTTTTACTAGATTTTGTTTCAAAATATAAATAGTTTAGGAAAACAAACAAAGCATACATAAAGCAGATACTCTGGCTCCTTATCCCACACAAAATAACTAATGTTAACAATTTGGTGTGTATCCTTACAGATGCACCTGCATGCTTTCTTATAACTTAAAAAAGAAAAACTACTAAAAAAATATTGAGAAGGAATCCAAAATGGAATAATTCAATACCAAATCCATTGCAAAAGTGTTACAGTGAGATGTCAACGTACCTCCTTCTCATCTGAGTGAACACAAATTTTAGTGAGACTCCTAGAACTCATAAGCAAGGTCACAGGATACAAGATTAATAGACAAAAGTCAATTACTTTCCTATATACAAGCAATGAACAAGTGGAATTTGAAATTAAAAACACAATACCACTTACATTAGCGCTCCAAAACATAAAATACATAGGTATAAATCTAACAAAATATGTAAAAGATCTACATGAGGAAACCTACAAAACTCTGATGAATGAAATCAAAGAGTTAAATAAATGGAAACATATGTTACATTTATGGATAGGAAGACTCAATATTGTCAGGATGTCACTTCTTCCCAACTTGATCTATAAACTTAATGCAATTTCAATAAAAATCCCAGCAAATTATTTTTGTGATATTGACAAACTGATTGTAAAGTTTATAAGACAGAGGCAAAAGACCCAAAATAGCCAAAATGATATTGAAGGAAAAAAACAAAGTTGGAAGAATGACACTACCCGACTTCAAGACTTAGCATAAAGCTACAGTAATCAAGATAGTGTGGGATTGGTGAAAGAATAAACAACTAGGTCAATGAAAGAGAATAAAAAGCCCAGAAATAGGCTCGCATAAATATTGGCAACTGATCTCTGACAGAGGAGTAAAGGCAATACAATGAAGAAAGTCTTTTCAATAAATGGTGCCAGAACACCCAGACATCCACATGCAAAAGATGAATCCAGACACACCCTTCACAAAAATTAACTCGAAATGGATCACAGACCTAAATGCACAATGCAAAAACTGTAAAACTCCTCAAAGGAGAAAACTTGGGTTTGACTATGACTTTTTAGATACAACTCCAAGGGCACAATCCATAAAAGAAATAGTTGATGAACTAGACATCATTAAAGTTAAAAACTTCTGTTCCACTAAAGACAACGTCAACAAAATGAGAAGACAAGCCACAGGCTGGGGAAAAAATTTTTTTAACTCAACAAGAAAACTAAAAAATCTGATAACCAAGTGGGCCAAAGACCTTAACAGACACCTTGCCAAAAAAGATATACAGATGGCAAATAAGCATATGAAAAGATGTTCTACATCATATGTCATCAGACAAATGCAAATTAAAAGAAGGTATTACTACCCATGAGTAAAAATGGCCATAATCCCAAACACTGACAACACCAAATGATGGAGAGGAACAGGAACTCCCATTCAATGCTGGAGGGAATGCAAAATGGTATAGCCACTTTGGAAGACAGTTTGATTGTTTCTTAAAAAAATAAACATGCTCTTACCACAATATCCAGTAACAGTGCTCCTTGGTATTAACCAAAAGAGTTGAAAACTTATGTCCACGTAAAAGCTTGCACATGGATAGATACAGATGTTTTATTCATAACTGCCAGAACTGGGAAGCAACTGAGATGCCCTTCAGTAGGTAAATGGAAAAACAAATGTCTACATAATGGAATATTACTCAGCACTGAAAAGAAATGTGGTATTGAGCCATGAAAAGACATAGAGGAAACTTAAATATATATTACAAAGTGAAAGAAGCCAATCTGAAAAGGCTACATACTGTAGTATGATTCCAACTATATGATGTTCTAGTAAAAAAAAATGAATATAATTAAGAGATCTCTACATGGGAGGATGGATGCTGAGGGATAAACAGGTGGAGCACAGAAGATTTATGGGCAGTGAAAATTGTATGAAAAAAATAATCTGTATCATACTACAAAGATGCATACATGAATCACGATACATTTGTCAAAACCCACAGAACGTATAATGCCAAGAGTGAACCCTAATGCAAACTGTAGACTTTGGGTGATAAGAAAGCATCAATGTAGGTTCACCAGTTGTACCATATGTACCACTCTGATGGGGATGTTAACAATGGGAAAGACTATGCCTGTATGGGGATAGAGGGTATATGGGAAATCTCTGTACATTTAAGAAGAAGTCTTTAAAATGTAATTATTCTTCTCAGCTGAGAAAATATTGCATTCATAAAATAAGTACAGGATGTTATGGAGAAATAATAATCACAGAATAAGAAAGGAATACACACACAACAAATTTTTTTAAAAAATCAATAGAAGGTCGGAAGATAAAACAGAGAAAACCTTCCAGAATACCAAGAAAAAAAAAAAGAAAGAAAATACAGGCATCTAAAAAATAATTTCTAGTTTGTCCACTTGTCCATCATCTAACAGGAGTCCTAGAGAGAGTGAACAGAGAAATCAGGAGAAAATTAGGAAAGGAATAGTGGAAAACAAACTAAATTTTGAAAATTGCACATGTGAATAAAAGATGGGACAATTTCAGAACTTCACAGCAAAAGAGATTATTGTCATGGCTTCCAAAGAGAAAGCATAGATCACCTGTAAAGGAAGGCTAATTAGATGTATATGAGTCTTATCAGCACACTGGAGACTAAAATGAAGCAATGTCTGAAAGCTCTGAGGGAAAATAAATGTATTGATTTGTCAAACAAGTGGTATCAGTTTGGGTAACTATAAATAAAGTCAGTGCACATGACAGAAGAAGATGGGGAGCAGAAAGAGAGAGAGGAGCTAATGGGAAAGGTGGATGTGCTAAGATCTTCACTCTGTAGGTCCAGGACCAAGTGATTCCCTCTAAAGGTGATGAAGCAAGATATAAAATTGTAACTATATTGCCTAAATTACATAAATAGAGAAACTAAGAATTGTGATCCAACTATGTTGCGTGAGGGGGGATGGAAAAGTGTGGCAGGAAACAAGTAGCCACCGTCCAAAACTGATAAGTGAGGAGATAACCACGTAAGCACAGAACTTAAATATATGACGATAATTACCAAAAGTGGCAGTTACAGGAGTTAAAAGTGGTTTCCTCTGGCAAGAACCAATGGGTGTGGAGAGGAGTGAGGCAAGGAAAGGATTGCTTTTATTTTAAGGCATTCTGTACTACTTGACTTTTTAACCATGGGCATGAGTTACTTGGATAAAAAATCAAAAATTAAACTTTATTATAAAACATATTTATGACTTGGTTATTGATCTGTTGTTGCAGGGAAGGTTGTGTGACTGGGAGATGGATGGTGGGGGCACCATCCAAGACAGCACTCAGGGAGAGACTGGACTTTGAGACAAAAGGAAGAGTCTGGTTGAGAACCTGCAGAGTTTGAGGTCCCTGTGGCAGGAAGAAATGACTAACTAGACTGGGGTATGCCAATCAAAAGCTTAAGGGAGAGGTTTGGGCTGGAGGTAACAGTTTGACAGCCATCTGTTTGCAGGTTAGATAAAGTCACGATTATGAGGGAGGCTTCCTGAAAGGAATGTGAGGTGGGCTTAAGGGGTGGGCCAAGGAGGAAACCCTAGAGAACATTTATGTCCAATGGAGGGGGAGCCTGCAAGAGAGGACCTGGAGTGTGCGGTGGGATGGACACTTGTTGGTTTGTCACTTTCTGCCTTCAGAAACTATCAGATGTAATAGAGAGGTCCACCTAAAGGGCCTAACTCCCAAATTTTCAAGATTTCATGCACTGCCCATAAATACTCTCTGACCTAAGAGGTCTAACCACGAGACGGAAGCATAATTCCCACATACCTAATAAGGAACTAAAACCAACCCTGCCACTGGCTCAACTGGAAACATCTACAGCATTCAAGTGCATCTCTGCAGTCAAGATGCTGGCTAGCACTCCTGACTAGACACTTCAGACTGTACTTGGCATGTTACAGGTGGTTAGGTTCCAGGGCATTAGGAAGATCTACTCACAAAGTGAAAATTTATGGGCTCTGCCTAAGAATATGATATGTCCGTTTTGTGGGAAATAGTGAACCTGATATATAAACTGATGCACCTCTGTGGAAACACACCAACTCCATTCTGCCCGTTGGTAATTCAGCAGTAGGGGAGAGTCACAGAAATTGAAGAAGTAAAATGCTCATCTTCATTTTGCCTCTGAAGTCCCATTTTATTTTTTTAATGTCTATTTATTTTTGAGAGAGAGAGAGAGTGGGGAAGGGACAAAGAGACAGGAAGACAGAGGATCTGAAGCAGGCTCTATACCAACAGTGGAGAGCCCGATGCTAGGCTCAAACCCACAAACTGCAAGATCATGACCTGAGCTCAACTCTGATGCTCAACCAACTGAGCCACTGAGGAGGGTGCCTGGGTGGATCAGGCAGTTGGGCACCCGACTCTTGATTTCGGCTCAGGTCATAACTCACAGTTTGTGGGTTTGAGCCCCATGTCAGGCTCCAGGCTGGCAGTGTGGAGCCTGCCTGGGATTCTCTCTCTCTCACTCTCTCCCTGCCCCTCCCTTGCTCACTCTCTCTCTCACTCTCAAAATAAATAAACTTAAAAAAATAAAAATAAATAAAAACAGTCAACTGGAATGTGTATTCTGTGGTATATTTTTCCCTCAAACATAAGAACAATAAAACATTGAAAGTTATAATAAGCATGAGCAGCATCCTGCATTTACAAACTACGTGAAAAGGAATTATTTTATTAGTGAATGATATCATAATTTAACATGGATTCTGTTCCTTTCATGCTAGAAGGGGGGGAAAAGGCAACGATCAATATTCATGAAATCCAATGGATCTGCCTTTGGCGTCAATTCAGAGTCAAGATTCAGGGTCACTGCACCACAGCGAAGGAGACTGCTCTCTGATAGTGTTGTTCTCTAGTCCATTTAACAAGCTGGCACAATCGGAACTCTGCATTATTGAGACTGTTCTGTATGCAAGCTCCTATCTGCTGCAAGCAGGCACAAACTAATAGATTCTCTTTTTTTTCTAGGATAATTTCTTTAGTGCCAACACGCAGAGCTACAATAGTCATATTAATGCACCAACTACCTGGAAGCAAATCTAATCTCAAAAAGACTTAGCAATTGTCAGGTCAACGCAAAGATTAAAGTAAAACATTATGAAGTTTCCAGAGATAAACTAAAATTGAATCAGGTGCAGACACTTAAAGTAAATCAGCTACAAAGTCAGTGACACCTGTGGGCAGGTGCGCTGTAAACAAACCTTCCATCACCACAGATGAAAATGATCATCTGCCCAGAAAAAGTCTTAAACCATCACTTGAACATCCTTCAGAAAAGAAAACTAAAATTAAATCCTAGAAAAGCATTCTCATATGGTCTAGTCCAGTGAAAGGGAACAGGCGAAATTGTTGAGGTGCCTACGATTTCCCTTATGTCTTCTACAAATCTCATTGCTCTATCTTTAAAATATATCAGGAAGCCACCACGTGGTCACTATTTTACTCCCTAATCACAATTCCCTGCCTCCTTGGTCTCTCACTATGAAACTGCAGGAGCCTCACCACTATCCCTCTTCCTTTCTAGTCTCTCTTCAACTATCCTACACCAGTCAGAGTGTACCTTTCAAAACTGAATGCAGACTGTGTTATTTTTCCTGATCACGACTCTCCACTGTCTTCCTGCACACTTAGAATAAATCTCAGAGTCCTTACCATGGTCCCCATCCATGACCTGGCACCCAGCCTCATCCCGCACCTCACAGCCACCACGCTCCCCTTCTTACCTGCTTTAGCCACAATGACTGCCTTGCTATTCTGGGAACACACCCAACACGAGAGATTTCTGTTCTTTTTCTAAAACATTCTGTAAGATACCCACAGGGCTTACCCCTCATTTCATTCAGGTTTTGCTCAAAGGTCATATCCTCAGTGAGACTTTTTTTGACCACCCTACCCTAAACAGCATCCCCCTGTCATCTCTATTCCCTTTCCTTGCTTTATTTTTCTTCTTGCCAATTCTCAATGCCTGTTATTTTATTACATAGCTCTTTGTTGTTGCCAGTTTCCTACTTTGGAATATAAATGCCATGAAGGAAGGACTTCAGTTGTTCACCACTATATCCCCAGTATGTAGAATAGTATCTCACACATACTAGATACTCAACAAATTTGTGTTGAATAAAGGAATGAATAAAGAAAAAATATAGTCCCAACTCTAATAATAAGTCCCTTTCTGATCCTAGGCAAATTCCCTGGTCTCATCTCTGGGACAAGGAACTTAGATTCCATGGTTGCTAATATCTCCTCACATTCTAAAACTCTAGTATTTATTTCTTTAATCAGCTTATTACCACCACAAATGGAAAGCTAACATTTGATTAGTATATATCATGTTTCCTACAAATGATATTAATACCTCAGGTGTACATTAAAACTACTAAAACACACACCCGCGCGCGCGCGCACACACACACACACACACACACCCCTGTATAGCTCACTCCTGTGAGGCAAGAACCCTTTTCTCAGGTTGACTGCTTGGCTCTTTTCGCTCCCCACCACTATCTGAGAAATTTGTTTTTTTTAATAATTAGGGATCCAAGAGTCCCTGTAGCTAAGTAAGTTATAGCATCAGGGTTTCCAGGTGGTTTCTGAACATTCCTATTTTCTTTAAATGTTTATTTACTTATTTTTGAGAGAGAGCAAGCACACAAGTGGGGGGAAGAGGCAGAGAGAGAGAGGGAGACACAGAATCTGAAGCAGGCTCCAGGCTCCAAGCAGTCAGTACAGAGTCCAACGTGGGGCTCGAACCCGTGAAGTATGAGAACGTGACCAGAGTCAAAGTCAGACGCTCAACTGACTGAGCCACCCAGGCACCCTGAGAACATTCTTGAAAAAAGAATATGTAAATGCAGAAAAAAGGAATATGTATAATTTAGAAAGTTAATTAACATCAGTCAAAATTATATATTTTACATCATGTGGCTTTCATATAGATTTTACTCTGAACTTGCAACACTTGTCTTTAGATTCTAAAACTGAGAACTATTTTTAGAAACTTCACTACTCAATTATTGACTCAATATTCAAATTATTAGTTTCATGGTTATCTAAGACAAGAAATTTTTTTTCCATACTGACATTAGAGAATGAAATGGAATAATGAGCACATTTTAAATCTAATTCTCAAAAAAAATTGCTTTATCAAAAAATAAGGGCATTACATATATGTCACCAACATTCTTGTCAAGATATTTTGAAATGAATTTTTTTCCATGAAACAATTTACATAAAGGAATTTTCTCATTAGTCACCAAACCAAAACATTCTGAACATGATTTGAAATTTTCCAGAGGAAATCAGTTTCCAAGTATTTGATATTCCTTGACCTACCTGCAATGGGTAAGTAGTTCTGTTTCAATGCAACTGTGCCTTCTACATCACAAAAAAAAAAAAAAAAAAAAAAAAAAAAACTTAATTTTTATTCCTCAGAGAAATTCAGAATGAAATTAAAATATTTCAATGGCTTATTTTAACCCTATTAGTATGAAAAAGGTAAATTACAAACTTATCTCTTTCATGACCATAGACACAAACCCCCCACTCAAAATTTTAGCAAACTGAATCCAGTAATATATATATTATCAAGTTGATTTTATCCCAGGTGCTAAGTTGGTTTAACATGCTGAAATCAGGAATTTAATTTCTCACATTAATGGTCTAAACAGAAAAATCATATAATTATCTCAATAAATGCAGAAAATATATTAATATTCACTATTCATGACTTAAACCCCTGAGGAAAGCAGGAATAGAAGTTCACTTCTTTCCTCATTATTAGGTTATCTACAGGAAATATCATACTACATGCAGAGAATTTCCCTTTGAAATTAGAAACAAGGATGCCCACCATCAGCATTTCTATTCAACAGAAAACTGGGGAACTAGCCAGCATCGGTGGCATAAAACAAATAAATAAATAAGGATTGGAAAGGTAGAAACAAAGCTGTCATTATTCACAAATGATATGATTATGTTCATAGACTATCCAAAGGTATTTATAGATAAGCTGTTAGAATAGTTCTCAAATGCAGTAAATCAATTAGCTATATAGAAAACCAACTACATTTCTATATAACAGCTTAAAAAAGGTAATATTTGCAAGAGTGTAAAAAATATGAAGTGCCTATGGGGGGCCTGGGTGGCTCAATCAGTTAAGCCTCTGACATTGGCTCAGGTCATGATCTTGCTGTTCCTCAGTTCAAGTCCCACTTCGGGCTCTGTGCTGACAGCTCAGAGCCTGGAGCCTGCTTCGGATTCTGTGTCTCCCTCTCTCTCTGCCCCTCCCCCACTCACACTCTGTCTCTCTCTTTCTCTCAAAAATAAATAAACATTAAAAAAAGTTTTTAAAGATATGAAGTACCTAGCAATAGATCTAACAAAAGATATGTAAGACTTCTGAAGATCTGAAGAAAAAATTATAAGACTTTAGTAAGATATTTAAAAAGACTCAGAGAAAGACTTAGTAGTGTAAAGATTATCTATTGGCACCAAATTAACTCATAGATTCAATGCAGTCCCAATTGAAATCCCAAAACTGTATTGGCGGGGGTGGGGAGGCATAAATTTGATTAACTTGATTCTAAAACTTTACATGGAAATGTAAAGGGCCCAGACAAGTCAAGACTCTTGAAGAACAAGAATGTCTTGTCAGATAACAGAACTTTTTTTAAAAAATTAAGCCAGTGTGGTATAAGCATAGAACAGACCAACAGAATAGACTAGAATGCTCAGAAATGGACTCGCACTCAAAAGGATGTATGATATCTCACAGAGTAGGAACAATAGTCTCTTTCAATAAATGGAACAGGGATGATTGTGTATCCATACAGAACAAATAAACTTTGATCTTTATCTTACATTACACACACAAATTAATTTCAGATGAATTTCATACCCAAACATGAAAGGCTAAGTTTAATACAGAAAATGATTTAATATACAAAATATATTAAATTGATTTATATAATATAATATAGAAAATACATTACATATACAGTTTAATATAAAAAATATCTTCATTCCTTGATTTCAAACTACATCACAAAGGTACCTGGGTGGCTCAGTCGGTTGAGCATCCAACTCTTGATTTCATTTTAGGTCCTGATCCCAGGGTCATGGGATGGAGTCTTGCACTGGGATCCATGTTAAGTGTGGGGCCTGTTTAAGATTCTCTCTCTCTCCCTCCCTCTCTCTCTCTCTCCCTCTCTCTGCCCCTCTCGTGCCCCCCCCCATTCTCTCTGTGTCTAAAATAAAGGAAATTTTTAAAAACTACATCACAAAGCTATAGTAAACAAAATAGTATAGTACTGGCATAACAAACAGATACAGAGGTGCCTGAGTGGCTCAGTCAGTTAATCGTCCAACTTCAGCTCAGTTTATGATCTCATGGCTTGTGAATTTGAGCCCCACATCGGGCTCTGTGCTGACAGTTCAGAACCTGAAGCCTGCTTTGGATTCTGTGTCTCCCTCTCTCTCAGCCCCTCCCCCACTCACATTCCATCTCTGTCTCTCTCAAAAATAAACATTAAAAAATAAATAAAAAACAGATACAAAGACGGATGGAACAGAATAGTGAGCTCAGAAATAAACCCACACATATACGGTCAATTAATTTACAACAAAGAAGGCAAGAATACACATACAATGTGGAAAGGACTGCCTCTTCAATAAATGGTGTTGGGAAAACTAGACAGCCACAAGCAAAAGAATAAAACTTGACTACTATCTCATACCATACACAAACATTAACTCAAAAATGAATTAAAAACATGAATGTAAGACCTAAAACAATAAAACTCCTAGAAGAAAACATAGGTGATAAGCTCCCTGACATAGTTCTTGGCAGTGATTTTTTAAGTCTGACACTAAAAGCAATAAAAGCAAAAATAAATTAAGTGGTACTACATCATACTCAAAAGGTTTTGTACAGCTGAGAAAACCATCAACAAAATAAAAAGGCAACCTACTGAATGGGAGAAAATACTTGCAAATCATATACCTGGCATGGAGATAAAATCCAAATTACATGGAGGATTCCTATAACTCAGTAACAAAGACAAAAAAGTCCAATTTTAAAAAGGTCAGGGGTGCCTGGGTGGCTCAGTCAGTAAAGCATCCAATTTCAGCTCAGGTCATGATCTCACAGCTCCTGAGTTTGAGCCCTGCTTCGCGATCTGTGCTAACAGCTCAGAGCCTGGAGCCTGCTTCCTATTCTGTGTCTCCCGCCCTCTACCCCTCTCCTACTTGCACTCTGTCTCTCTCAAAAGAATAAAATAAACATTAAAAAAATTTTTCTTAAAGGTCAGAAGATCCCAATAGACATTTCCCCAAAGAAGACACAGAGAGCCAAAAAGCACATGAAAAATGCTCAGCATCATTAACTATCAGGGAAATGCAAATCAAACCACAATGAGATATCACCTCACACCTGTCAGGATGGCTATTATCAAAAAAAAAAAAAAAAAAAAAACAAGAAATAACAAAAGTTAGCAAGGATGTAGATAAAATGGACCCCTTGTGTACCACTGGTAGGAATGTAAGTTGGTGCAGCCACTATGTAAAATAGTATAGAGTTTCTTCAAAATATTAAAAATAGAACTACCATAAAATTCAGCAATTCTATTTGTATTTATCTGAAAAAAGCAAAAGCACTAACTTAAACATATACATGCATCCCCATGTTCACTACAGCAATGTTTATAATAGCCAAGATATGGAAACAATCTAAGTATTCATCAATAGATGAATGGGTGAAGAAATTGTGATGTATACAAAAAACAAAACCCAAGTTCATGGTGACATAGAACAGATTGGTGGCTGCCAGAGGTAAAAGGGGTGAGAGTAATGGATGAAGGGGCTCAAAAGGCAAAAAGGAAAGAGAAAGAAAATATCTTCATGCCCTTAGGATAGGGAAGAATACCTTAGGTGCAAAAAGCATAAGCCATAAAGGAAATGATTTATAAATCTGATCCTATCAAAATTTAAATTTTCTGTTTATCAAGAGACACCACAGGAGAGTTAAGACAAGTCATATAGTGGGAGAAAAGATTAGCCATCTGTATAACAGAAGACTAGGATCCATAATGTATAAGGAGCTCTGCAAACAATTCAAAAGAGGTAGACAACACAACAGGAAAATTGTCCACTTCACAGAAGAAGAAATTTATATGGCCATAAATATATGAAAAAGTGATCAATCTCACTAGAAAACAGAGAAAAGCAAAGTAAAACCACAGAGAGAGATGAATACACACCCTTGTTTAGAAAAAAAAAAAAGGTATGACAATACTAAGTGTTGACAAAGACATATGAAAATTTGGAAACAGGGTAGAGGGAAGAGAAGCCCATCCCAGAGCCAGCACGTCCCCTTCCTCAGCTGACAGAGAAAGTCATGCTGGCATGCACTGGGCGTAGGCCTAAGAATGTTCACACCTGTATCATCTGTATTCCCAAAACTGCTAACAACCTTAAGAAGTAGATAAACACAATGTCATATTTTCATTCAATGAAATACTATATGGCAGCAGAATTTAACAAACTACAGCTAAACACAACAAAATAAATGCATCTTGGGAACCTAATGTGGAACAAAGAAGCAAGCCACAAAAGAAGATGTACAGTGTGACTCCATTTATATATGATTCAAATCCAAGGAAAACCAAATGATAATATTTACAGAGTGGTGAGATTCTTTTCTAAAGCAAGAAAATTACTATAAAAACAAGAATGGTTACCTGTGGGAGGAGGAAGGGATATGATCAGGAAGCGACTATGGGAGGCTTCGGGTAGGCTGGCAACGCTCTGTCCACAGGACTTTATTTTCTAATTATTCACTAATCAATACAGTTGTGGTCTATGGACTTTTTTTTTTTTGCACACCTGTTGTATTCTATAAAATAAAAATGACTGAAAATAAATATGTAAATTTTAGAGCTTGATTTGGGGATATATCAGATAAATGTTTTGTTATAAACAAGCATAGTAAGATTGGAGATTGATAAGAATCAGACTAAAAATAAGAGTGGAGGCTATTCCTCATTCATTAGTCCCTCTTCTTAGCCCCACTGGGCTCCCTCCACTGTATTGCAGAGCCCATGAAAGAATTCCAGTCCAAATGCTGCTCAAGTTTCCTTCAGGCCATTGTGCTGGGGCCCAATGATCAGGATATATATGCAAGCCTTCTCTTCCTTTACAATGGCAAACAGAGAAGTGGGGGAAGGGGCAGGCAGCACAAAAGAAAAGGATTGCACCCTATTTGCCTTGTTACTAGAAACCATAACAAGGTCATGAGCAAAAGGAATACATGTGGAGCTAATTCTGCTTTCAGTGAGCCAACAAGGTGAGCGAGGCTGATGCAAGCACCAGATGGCACAGGGAGGAGAGAAGCCAGCAGGGGCCAAGGAGACAAGGAAGTGAGGAGGGCCTGAGCCCAGTGGGGTGGGGAGGGGTCGCTACTCAAGGGTGAGACCCCTAATTCCCACATTTCTCACTCCTGATTCCTAGTGTCTTCACACCCACCTCATCCTCCACCCCAAGACCCCTGTCCTCCTGAGCTCCTCTTGCTGGAGCTCCCCCCAGGCCCACACTGAGGCCTCACTTGACAAACGAGGGCTGTCAGGGAGGAACATGGCTGTGGCCACTCCCTGAGCACTGTGGTCCTCCCGCAGCCCAATCAGACACACTGGGACCCTGGTGAGTTATATGAAATGGAGCTGGGGCTTTAACATGGTTCATTCAATCTGCAACTTTCAAAGGGCCATCTGTGGTCATCTGAAGTATGTCTTCTAATTAGGCTGCCTTGCTCATTTCATACAAATTATTTAGACTCACACACACCCACATACAAAATATTTCGAATTTCCCTTTTCCAAGAAGGGAAAGAAACAAAACCATTTCAGTATATAGAAGCAATTAGCATGTCCTAGACAACCTGGAGTCACCTCTGTTCCGGCTCTGTGAAAGCTCATCCTCCACAAGCACCATCCAGTCATCACACTTCTCTCCCTTGCATCTATCTCCTCTCTGCCATTCCCACAGCCACTGCCCTACTTCAGGTCCTCATTCATGAGCCCCACCATGACCTACAATGGCAGCCTCCTACATGCTCTCTCTACCCCCTGCTCATTCCTTTCATCCATGTTTCAGGATCCCTGGACCAAGTCTCCTAACCACTCAAGTCTACTCAGGACCCTCTACACCTCAGATTCCCAGTGAAGTCACTAACTCCCAGTGGCTCACAGAGACTTAAGCCATCCTGCCCAACACTCCAACCTACCCTCTCAGCCTCTTCCCTGGCCACACTGGTCCCCACACCCAGGGATCCTACCACACTGTTCTCCTACCCTCCCACATGGCTGCACACCATGGCTGTTGAAGCCTGGTAGGTGTTTCTCCACAGCTCTGTCACCATATACCTGCTCCTTCAAATAATACTGTTTCCACTGGGAACTTCCCATCCTGATTTGATCCTTCTGTGTTCTGCACACCCACAAAACTTTACTTAAACTTCAGCTAAAGTGTTTACTTCACTTAACATGTCTACTGCCAAACTTGTAATTTTCCTCCTCAAACTCGGGCTTCCCCATCCCAGTATATGGAGCTACCATCCACTTGATTGTTCATCCTCTGTGATGCTTGATTTCTCTTCTGGCCTCACCCACTCCCTCTGCACCCCTCCAGTGTAACAATCTCCAGTGTGTGGCCCAGCTGATGACTTCTCTCCAGCCCCACCCCTGAGGTCAGGCCATAGCCTCCTGAGGACCACCCCCCTTCTTTGGGGCTGTGCTCTTCTAACCCCTTTTCCACAAAGAAGTCAGCAAGACCTTTCAAAAGCATAAAACAAATCATATTCCCTTTGTTAAAGGACTCCACTGATATTCCCATGATTTTAAGATAAAATTCCTTAACTTTTCAAAAGCCTGAATTACTGACTGTATAATAGACTAGAATTCCCTTGGGAACAAAAAAAAACCAACAACAAAAAAAATGCCAGGCTCCACCTCAGAGACTCCAATTTAATTTGTCTGGAGTAAGATCCAGGTAAGTTTTCAAGTTCCTGTAGACATTTCTAACATAAAGCCTGGGGCTACGAACCACAGAACTAGGTAACTGACCCTAACTCCTTCCAACCTCATTTCCCACCCACAGACCCCTCACCTACTATGCTTTTTTGTTGTTGTTCCTCAAAGATATGGAGCCCATTCTTTCCTGGAAGCCTTTACAAGAGCTGCTCCCACTGCCCTGTGTGTCTCTGCACCCTATCTAGCCCACCCTGTAATGCTCGCTCCTTCATCGCCTATCTGAATTCATTTTAAATATCAACTTCTTAAAGAAGCCTTCTTGGATCACCCAATCAAAAGAAGCACTGGTCACGATATAACATACCTTATTTTAATTCTCTGCTTGGCACTCATACTCTCTAACATATCTCTTGCTTATTGTCTATTCTCCCCACTAGAACATAAACTCCATGAAAGTAAAATCCTTATCTGTGTTAATTCATCACAGATTCCTAAGCTCCTAGAACAGTGCCTGGCACACATCAGGCATTCAGTAAATATTTGTATTTCTTTAATGTGTGAATAGAAGTGGTTCTACTTTTAGTACCCAAAAGAACAGAGCTAGAGAAAATAATATTTGAGTATCTTTCATTTATCCTTTGGACTTCTGTTTATTTTCACTAAAACTGATTATTAGAGAACTTTGAGTTTAAAAGATATCTCTAATAACAGACACCTAAAGTCTGGCTCTCATGGCAAGGACCTCAACCTTGTAAAAGCTGTTGTGTTCCCTTTCTTAGAATGAGAGTTGGCACTAAGTATTCTTCAATGTCTCCATTCTGGCTCAGAACAGAAGGATGAGGATGATATTTCCAATTCACCCATACTCTGTTTTTCTTCCAGTAACAGGTGTTCATTTTCTCTGATTAAGTGCAAACATTTGGTCACCTGAAAAGACTCAAGCCTAGGCTAGATGTAGGGGAAAAAAAATTATAAAACAAAAACCCAAAATGTACTGTGATGATAATGAGCTTGCTCAGAACCAGATTTCCACCAGCACAAAAAGGAAGCCTTAGGGAACTGTAAACATCAATTCTTCCAGCATTAATCAGCCAAGACAAAGAGTAAAAGGATCTGCCTGGAACCCATCCCAGGTAGTATCAAACAATCTAAAAGATCATGTCTTAATGAGCATGGGTCAGTATTGCCACCTTCCCATGAAAGAGACAGTATGACAGAAAAAGAAAAAGTGTGTGATAAAATCCATCATCAATCAGGATAAAAACTTTTAACAACCAGGAATGGGAGGCAACTTCCTTAGTCTGGTATTTATAAAAACCCAACCACAGGCATCATACTTCCTAGTAAAATGTTAAAAGTTTTCCCTTTGGGATCAGAAATAAGATAAAGATGCCCATGACCACTCCCTTCAAACACTGTACTCAAGATCCAAGCCTATAGAGTAGGGCAAGAAAAAGAAATTAAAATTATAAGGAATGGCAAAGAAAAAATAAAATAGTCATTATTTACTGATGTGTGATTATATCTGTAAAAAGCCCAGAAGAAAACACAGATAAAATATATAATAAATAGGAGTGTTTAACAGGGTTACTAGATACAAAATTCAATATGGAAAGTCAATTGTATTTCAATACACCAGCACAAAGAGTCAGAAAATGAAATATTAAAAAAAGAGGCCATTGACTACATCATCTAAAATATAAAAGTATCTAGAAATGGATTTAACAAAAGATATGCATTCCTATACTAGGAAAATTATACAATGTTACTTAGTTTTCTAAAAGTAACTCCGGTGTATGTATAGGTTTTAGTCTCAAAAAATGAAAGAAAAATAAACTGAATACAATTATCACCATATCTTCTCACCTGAACAATGCTTTTTGAAGTCTAAAGGCATCTTGATATGTTATGTAAGAATTCTAATCAGAGAGGTACAATGTAAGTTCTAGTGGTAGACCAGAACTCTTATCATTATCCCAGGTCTTAACTGAACATTAAAGAAACATTTGACTTTCCACACTAAGTACTATATTAACTGTGAAAAACAAAAGGACACTAGGTCTTTTAATACTATAATGAGTATAAAGAAAAGTTGTTAGAATATTAGATCTAAAGTGGCATTTTATGGATATTTATAAAACTTCAACACATCTGAGATGTTACTCATCTAATCCATTTAGAATAAGTGGTCCAAACCAATGGATATATATCAGGGCCAATTCATCCTTACATGGGACTTATTTAGAATTTCTGCCTTATTTTTTAGTCATTCCCCTATTAGAGCTTTAAATGTAGGTGGAGTGGACACCTTCCCTTAACGTGCAATTTATAAAGTGTACTTCTCAAAATTCTCCATTTGCCTGAAAACATCAAAAGTCTAAGCATCAATGGTTAACTCCTTTGACCTAAGACACTATTCACCTGGAATCCATTTTCAAAAGGAAACACTCCCTGGAGGAGGTCACTTAAATGAACCACTGTCCAATTTTAACCAAACATAATTTACCTGACTCATAAGCAAGATTTTGGGGAATCAATTCTGACAACACAGAGGAGAAAGGCAGAGTACTTTTAGGGAGACAGATCCAGAGTACAGAGTGCTACCATTAGCTAGATGGGTTGGCACAGTGAGGTATCCTGGAAAGTACAAAGTTAATGACATTGCAGTGCTGAAGGAAAAGTGAAAAGACACTAGAGACAAGCAAATGCATTTTAAAATTCAGCTGAGGACACAGTTCTGCTATCAAGACGTGTTGAAGACACTATTGATTATGGCACTTCATCATATCCTGACTTGCACTGCTGATGGCCTGTTCTCTATAGCACCCTAGTGGGATATGGTAAACCCATAAAAGTAAGGTTTATTTTTAATTCTCTTACAGACCCCTTAGCACAATAAAGTACTTTTGAACCCAACAGGCACTCAATGATATCATTTGGTGAATTAAAAATTCACTTAAAAACAAGTAACTGAGTTCTGGGAGACATAAAAATTATATTTTTAAATTAGAGCTAGCATTTTTTTTAAATGTTAAATTGGTTGCTAACAATACCAGTGTTGGTAATGATGTGAAGCAACTGGCACTCACATGCATTGCTGGTGGGAGTCTAAACTGACATAACCAATTTGGAAAACTGATTAGTGTATTCTAAAGATAAACATATGCCTACACTATGACCCAGTAATTCAAGAACAGATATTTCCACCAGAAAATACATACAAGAATATTTATCTATATTAGAGAAGGTTTATTCATTATAGCTAAAAATTAGAAAACACAAATTGTCCATCAACAGTAGAATCAATAAATTGTAATATCGTCATACAACAGAAGACTATACAATAACAAAAAAAATAAATCACTGCTATATGCAGCAACATAAATCAATCTCACAGACTTAGTGAAAGAAGTCAGACACAAAAGAATGCATATCCTATAACACCATTTATGTGAAGTTCAAAAACAGGCAAAACTAATCCAAGAAGTTGGATCAGATTAGAGGTGAGAATAGTGGTTATTTCAGGGGGAAAGGGTATTAACTGTGAAAGAGGGGTAGATAGGGAGCCTCTTTTGGTGCTAGACATGTTCTGAATGTTGATCTGTGTAGTGATTACATGGGCATTTTCATGTAAAACTTCATTGTGTTGTAAGTACTTAAGATTTGTGTACTTTATATAAATTATACCTTATTAAACAGGTAAACAAGAAAAAATGTTGGCTGTTTTCCAATGCTTAATATTTGTTTTAATCATTTTAATTAGGGGAAGCCAATTTTATTTAAATGTATTATTGCTGTTGGCTATTTTAATGTCTGAATACTTGAAAAGACACTAGCCAATCAAATAAGGACTAGTACTCTCTCCCCTATACAGATATTCAAACTGTTCTGTCTCAATAGTTTGTTCCTCATTAGCATCTAAAATGAGCCCTAATCAAAACCTAGACATAAACAGAGAGCAAGGGGTAATGAGGACAGGCACAGAAATGACTAGCACTTCCAACTTCATGACTGAAAGACCTCCAGGGCTTAAGGCAATAGCTCACACTATCCCTGAGGGTTCTACTAATTTAATAAGACATGTACAGAGATGTCTGTGATTCTTGAAGCTCTACATTTGATATGCATAAGACACTCACCTGCTAAACCCTCTGTCTTCTATGAGCCAGCCCCTAGCTAAAGATCTGTTATTCAGGAAGTCGTGGAAGGGTAGTGTGAGAAGCACTTGAGAATTATGACTGACTTAAGTCTGGTGTCTGTCCACATGTAGTACATGAAGTACAAAAGGCTACTGAAAGCAGCCAGAAACCATAACCAGGGAAAGTCATTGTCAGCTGCCATCTCTTTTTTCGTTGATTCATGTGCCTAATATGGCATTTGCACTACTGTTCATGAGGACTGAACAGTTCATGAGGACTGTTAGTGAGGACTAAACACTTAGGCATGTTCTCATTTTGTAGACGTAGTTGGGTTCCTCACCAAACTTTGCTTCTGACTGTTGATTAACCCCTCTCTCTCTCTTTCCAGATATAAAATGTTTCCAACTTTCCAATAAATTTTAATTTATTTTAAATTAACAGTATTTTAATACTGTCTCTGTAAGTAAAATTCAATATATGCGCAAAAAAAATAAACATTTTAAGTTAATGACTAAAACAGTTTTTTCTTAAGTAACTCCAGAAAAAAATTACTAATATTTGAAAAAATTCTATTGAAAAGCCACAGAGAAAGGCATTACCTCCAGCTTTCACAGCCAAAGCCCATGGAAAAAGGCTTCAGCTATTTTAGCCACTGACTTTAGAGAGCTTTAAAACAAACCTAGTCCACCAACAAAACAGGAATAGAAACCTTTGCTCTTTCTGCTACAGGACAATGGCTACCTGAAAAGCTAATGTCTGATATAACTGAATAGATTGGAAGAAAATATTGTAAGTTTTCCGTGGGGCCTAGATAAATTGAATTCATTTCAAAATATTTAGATCAAAACTGCCTGCCTCATTTTCACCAACAAACAAGTCATTACATTATTTTTTCCCTTTAGTCGACTTCCCACATGAATGGGAACCCAGTTATAGAATATGTCACATCATAATTTCGTATTTTAAATGGCTGAATAAAATCATCCACCATCAAGTGTTTTCTTTATATTGAAACAGCAAAATCTGCCTGTCAACTGGAAAAACAGCAGCAACAACAAAACTAGAAATACTTCCCCTTAAAATCATCATATTTTCACATGCTTTTTTAATTTTAGAGCTCCATCTCCCCAGCCTCATTGCATTGTAGACCCACTTCCCAGAAGCCCTAAACATTTACCTATCTATCAAACTTCATCTTCCCTGATGAAAGAGATAAAAACTTTAAAATTCATGCCATTAATTTTCTCCTTTCTTGTCATTCTTCATAGATATGATACAGTGAAGGAAGAGTAGTATTTTAGGCTTGACACTGATTCTAAGGAAAAAAATCACAGTAATTTCCAGCATAGGCTAACACAGAAAGTCAAGAAAGGAAAAAAAAAAAAAAAAAAAAAAAGATTCAAGAGTCCCTTCTGGGCAATAACCTTACCAACAGTTAAGGCCCAAACACCAAATGGACAAAGGCTTCTTTGGCCAGCAAAAGAATTGCTTTATGTGTATATATTACTCACAAATAATAAGTTTTAATTCAGCTTAATACAATAAATTATTCCAATTAATTCTATTTATCCAACTACAAATAAATAATTTTACCCTTTGAGCGGATAATCCACAAGTTGCAAAAGTTGCAAGGCAGACTTCCTAAGCAAAGGAAGGAAACTGGGTAGCAAGTTCTAAAAATGGCACTTCATAAGGACTATTGTTTACATAACTTAATGTTTTATTATTTGCGGCCACTTGTGACAATTCACAAGTTTTGCATGGACATTTATAAATGACAAGTGAGAAATCCAAAAATGAAACAAAAGTTTTTCATTCTGTCCAGGTGAAGATAAGCTACCTAAAATGAGCTATAGCTGAGTACTTACTTTCTCTAGAAAACTGCCAGGGTCCTAAAAATAATATTTAGAAAGCAAGGAGACATTCAAGGGATTTAAAGTCAAAATTCTATGTGGTACAGCCTGTGGAAATGATACATAAAGAGAAAAACCTAGAATTCAGAGGATGAAATGAACAAAAAGCAGGTTTGTACCTCCCACCAGCAGATCATTTGACGGGATACACTCCTACGGGTGCAGCATTCTGAGGTTTCACTTTGATTTTAAGACATGAAAAAGATGAAGCCACCTTGGTCCATCATCTTTTCACCTTGCTGGACCCAGCAAATTAGCTCTTACCCACTCCTTCATTCAAACGTTGACCATCTGAGAGACCAGGACGTTGAACAAGCACAACTACAGAATGAGATCAAAACAAAACTCCCTCTGTCCTTTTAAAAATCTGCCAGTGGGAGGTGGCCTTCCCTTGCTCCAGATGAAAATTTGGGCAAGTGCCAGATACTCTCTGTTCACTCTTAGATCACTAAGAGTCACTTCAAGTCATAAAACAATCTTAATTCAGAGATTAGACTTCCCAATCCCTTTTAATAATCAGTACTCCAAATCTGATTTAGATTCTATACCCCTTCCAGGGCCAGGCTGGTTTCAGACCCGTAGTCTTGAGGAGGGGGCTGGGTCAGGCTTTACTCTTTAGAGCTGCTGATCCTCTCAGGTGCTAGGATGCAAGGAAGAAGGAGGAAAAAGGAATAAGAAAATTCTTATTAAACTAGTTCCATCGTAAGTTGGCATCCGTTCCTGAGCTCATTCTTCCTGTGTGAGCTGCCTCAGTGGTTCTTGGGAGATTCTCGTTGGGAAACCTCTTTCCACCAGGTCCCCTGACCTGGATGAACTTGTCTCAGGGCCATCAACCTCCAAAGCCCCTTGGAATCTGGCATCTGCTTCCAGCCTCTTGCTCCTAGGGGCCCTCTGCATGGCCCAATTTATCAGGCAGAATCCAAGAAGACACACTGTTCTCTCATGTGTGGCTTACCTCTGGTGCACAATAATAATAGTTTAACCTCTTTGGTTCAACATACAAAGGCAGAGTGCACAGCCAAAGCCCAAAGCTGCCAACCAGCCCTTTTCAGGCCACCTGAGGTTCAGGAGCCCTACTGCAATGCCCTCCAGCTGCCCAGCCACAGAATTATTGCTCTAAGGAACCCTGTCCCATCCCAAGTACTGGGTAAGAGAGCCAGCTGTGTCCAAAATCCTCTTTCCTCTCCTTAGTGTGACCAGTTTGGAGTTGTGGGGCTGGTTTTCAAAATTGCCTTGTCTGTCAACTCATAAGTCTATTGAATTTGGATCCCTAGTGGAAAAGGCAATTTTAAAGTTCCATCACAACTCTCTATAATCAGAGTGGCTGAAGACATTCAACTGATTAATAAACACAGTGGTTTTTAGTTTTTTTTCCCAATAACTGCTACCACCAGCTATGCACTGTGTACCCCTTTTTCCCCTGGGAAGTGAGTGACTTATTCTCAGTCTATCCCAAAACATTTTATCACTTTGGGCTATTAAAACAGTCCAACATATACAGCACCACCTATGAAGTATTCTTATCTAAAAATAATTAACCTGGATATAATCAAGTTTCTAAATCTATCTACTGGCTTACAAATAATACCAGGGATAGAGAAACAAGTTAATTGTCACTACTAGGAAGTAATCAGTCAAGAGGGTAAAACTTTCTGTAGGACAAATGAACCTCTTTCTCCATCAAATCAATGTTGTGAGAGGGATAAAAGAGAGTGAAATAGGGGAACATAATAAATGAGACTCACAAAACACCCAATAATCAAATGCAAAATGCAGGCCTTGTTTATATACAAATTTCAAAAACAACTGTGAAGAGATACCTTTGAAACAATTGGGGAAATTTTGACGTGGACTGGATGTTATATGGTATTAAGGAATTAATATTAATTTTGTTAGAAACAATACTGGCATAATGGTTTTGAGGGGGGAAAAGTCTTTATCTGTTAGAAATACAAAAGTATTTGCATATGAAATGACACAAGGGCTAGGATTTGCTTTAGAACAGTCTGACAAAAAAAATGTTTTTAATAAAATAAAAGTCAGGGAAGGGTGTGTAAAACAAGACTGGCAAAATGTTGGTACTCATTGAGGTTCATTACATTCTACTTTTGTGCATATTTGAAGATTTTCATAATAAAAATATTTTTTTAAATCCCTGTGACATTTCAATCTCACCCATTCTGGGATCCCCTCCTCCCCAAGGAGCAGGCCAAGCTGCTGGTTCTAGTGGCTCAGGAGCAGAGTCAGGGATGGGCAAAGGAAAGGAAGGGGTGCTGTCTGCTCCCCACATCCCCTCCATCTTGCCTGCTCTCACTCCTCTGATGACAGAGCAGATAAAGGCCTGGAGGAGACTTCTCTGTCATTAGTTGTCATTTTCTTTGCTTGCAGCCTATTTTTTTAAAGACTGATGTCAGTTGCAGCTGATACAGATGGACAGACAGGTGAGGACCTAAACAAGGCTTGCTGGCAGGGGTCTCTGTCCTGAGCAAGAATCTGGCGGCTGATGGTCTGCTGTTAGATCTAACTGCACCTGCCAGCTGACCCCCAGCTGGCAGCATCATGCCTGCATTAATTTGACAGCCTTTTTACCCCACCTGGTGACCCAAGCTAGTCTTCCCTGTGTGATCCAGGGCCAATACTTAGCCTGCTTATAAGTGAAATCATGTTTGCATATTTCTCAGAAACCACGAATTTGAGTAAACTGTCTTGTTTCCTCTACAACTAGTTACACCATCATACACACTCTCTCTCACCAATGTTCTTCTCTGTGCTCCTTTAGCACTGGGCAAGTCAGCAAGTCCTACAACTCAGCAGACATCCAATAATGGAACATACAAATAGTCTTTGCTTCTTGTGGACATCAAAAATTATATGAGTAATCCTCTTGGCCCCCTCCTTCACCTCAGCTCAGAGGCCCCCTTAGTCTCTCTGATCTCCTTCAGGAAAGAGAGAAAAGGAGCATCTTTTATTCACAAAGACTGTATGCAGAAGCCCACCTCCTTCTCCACCCCAGGTCTCCTCTTAGTGGCCAGTGGTAAAAGTTGGCCACACCAGTGTCCATTCTTGCACTTGGAAATAGAATGGAGACTATATGTGGCACTAGAAAACTTATCATTTTGCTCTCAACAGGATACTAGCTCTACTGCTGGGGCTGTGGGGAGTAGCAGAAAAAGATCTCAATCAACACCTCCGCCCACCCTATTGCATATACTACACATCGGGTTACCATGCCAGGCAATGGAAGTACAAGGGCAAGTAAGACATACTTGCACTGGCTCTGAAATCACAGGGAATGAATCTGGGTACAGGCTCTGCCACTTCCCAGCTGTCTGACTTAAGTAAAGAACTGAAGCCAATGCTGATGTGAAGACTTTGAGTCTATAACTAGAAAATGAGAGAGGCGGCTCAGATGATGGCCAAATCCTGAAGCATGCTCAGCCAACAACTGAACAAAACTACTGGCATCATAGGAGTCCAGCCCTCTGCCATAGTTAATTCAAAAGTAAAATAAAGAGGGGCACCTGGGTGGCTCAGTCAGTTAAGCATCCAACTTTGGCTCAGGTTATGATCTCACGGTTTGCAAGTTCGAGCCCCGTGTTGGGCTCTGTGCTGACAACTCAGAGCCTGGAGCCTGCTTCGGATTCTGTGTCTCCCTCTCTCTCTGCCCCTCCCATGCTCAGGCTCTGTCTCTCTCTCTGTCTCTCAATAAAGAAACATTAAAAAAAATTTTTTTGGGGGGGCACCTGGGTGGCTCAGTCGGTTAAGCGGCTGACTTCGGCTCAGGTCATGATCTCGCGGTCCAAGAGTTCGAGACCCGCGTCGGGCTCTGTGCTGACAGCTCGGAGCCTGGAGCCTGTTTCAGATTCTGTGTCTGCCTCTCTCTGACCCTCCCCTGTTCATGCTCTGTCTCTCCCTGTCTCAAAAATAAATAAAACGTTAAAAAAAATTTTTTTAAATAAAGTAAAATAAAGAGTGAGCTAGCATGCAAGATAAGTGGATCCTGTAGGCATGGTTGCACTGAATGGAGCAGTGGGAAAAAATGATGCCACAGCCATACTCTGCTTTCACTCAGCCATCAGGTGGAGCAGGTCCAGATCAGCTGCAGCCTTTGGGCATCAGGTGCAGGTGTTGGGCACAGGTCACCCCAGAGACGTAAGGCAGCATGCAGGCTACAGATGCCACATAGGATTCTATTCCCCTAGTTGCCCACTCAGGCCTTGACATTTAGAATAATTTATCATAATTTCCTTTTTTAGGTTTCTGGTTTTATAAATATTTTTATGTTTATTTCTGAGAGAGAGAGAGAGAGAGAGAGAGAGAGACAGCATAAATGGGGGATGGGCAGAGAGAGAGGGAGACACAGAATCTGAAGCAGGCTCCAGGCTCTGAGCTGTTAGCACAGAGCCCAACACAGGGCTCGAACTCCCAAACTGTGAGATCATGACCTGAGTTGAAGTCGGATGCTTAACAGACTGAGCCACCCAGGTGCCCCTAATTTACTTTTTCTTTTCTTTTTTTTTTTTAAAGAGAGAGAGAGAGAGAGAGAGAGAGAGCACAAGCTGGGGAGAAGGGCAGAGGGAGAAAAAAAGAAACTCTTAAGCTGGTTCCATGCTCAGTGCAGAACCCAATGCGGGGTTCAATCCCATTACCCCAGAATCATGACCTGAGCCAAAATCAAGAGTCGAACACTCAACTGACTGAGCCATCCAGGCACCCTGTAATTTATCATGATTTCTAATGTTAACTCTCTCAAAAGCCCAGTCCTATTTTGTGAGGCAGGCCAGCACTCTGCCAGCTGAGAGGACTTCAGGATAACACACTGCAGTGGATATTCGTCATGCTTTGGGACTACGTGTATACCTTCCCTATTCTTAGGACTCAACCACCTATGATCCTGGTGCCCAAAGTCAGAAGACATTTGTTTCCCTAGTCTCTCTTGCATTTGGAATGAACCATCAACTTCTGCACTTTAAGTGAAAAAAAAAAACCCTTTTATTTAAGTCACTGTATTCAGGGGTAGCTTTGCCTGTACTCTTACACACAAAATGAAGAGATTCCATTCCACAAGAGGCAGACTACTATCTCTATAGTATCTATGGATTCACATTTGTCTGTGTGTGTGGGAAATACTGACTCAAAACTGTGTTATGCATCTCCCTCTAGCCCTGCCAGCCAGTTTCTGAAACAGTGTCAGCCCTGCCTGTCTCCCTTTTCTCATCTCTGGATTCTTCAGTCTGAGTCCTGCCTCCACCTCTCCACTCATATTATTCTTTCTTTCGTGTTGCCCACCCTCCACTCTTCACCTCCCACCTCTGACAACTAACAATCTATATCTGTTTTCTGCATCTATGAACGCAAGTTTCTGTTTCTTTGGGCTTTTCTCAGGTTCACATATAAGAGATAGCATACAGTATTTGTCTTTCTTTGTCTGACCTATTTCACTTAGCATAATACTCCCAAGGTGTATCCATGTTGCAAATGGCAAGATCTCATTCTTTCTCATGGCTGAATAATACTCCACTGAGAGAGAGAGAGAGAGAGAGAGAGGGAGGGAGGGAGGGAGGGAGGGAGGGAGAGAGTTTCATATTTTCTTTATCCATCTGTCCATCAGTGGAAACAAGTGATACGGGTCAAAAGGTACAAACTTTCAGTTCTAACATAAGTAAGTCATGAGAATGTCATGTACAGCATGGTGACTACAGTTAATAAATCTGCACTGCATATTTGAAAGTTGCTGAGAGTAAATCTTAAAAGTTCTCATCACAAGAAAAAAAATTATATGTGGTGAGGGATGTTAACTAGGCTTACTGTGGTGATCAGTTCACAATACATACAAATACCAAATCATTATGTGGAACACCTAAAACTAACAGAATACAGTAAGTCAATTATGCCTCAATAAAAAAATAATAATAAACTGTTCTTCCCCAAGTCACCTCTGATTTCCTTTCTGAAGCCCTGACTGCTGAATCTCAAGGACATTTTTGAGTCATCTCATTTGACTAGTGACAGCACCTACAGTGCCAATCACTCCCTCCTTCCTTACGCAATACTTCCTCTTGGCTTCCACAACTCCAGCCTCTCCTGGAAACCCCCAACCTCTCGTCTGCCTGCTCTTTTCCCCTCTCTGTCAATGCCAGCTCCTCTACCAGATGGTTCCATGAGGAAGTCCCCAAAGACTGACTCCTCTTACTGTTTTTCTTGTCATAGGCAAGCCTATCTACTTTCATGGCTGTTCATATCTTCTGCCTAAACCTAAACCTGCCTAAAACTGGCTGGGTTTCACACACATTTATCCACCTTCCTACTTAACCTCTGCTCAGATGTGCCATTGGTTTAACACACCCAAAGCCGAGTTCCTGATGTCCCTGCCAAAACCGTCCTCCTGCTCTGTCCTCCATATCAGTAAATGGTGCCTGTAACCATTCAGATGTTTACACCAGAAAACAAGGTATTACCATTGACGCCAATTCTTGCTCACTCCCTTCTGTTCATTCTAATTCCAAAATAGATCCTAAGGCTGTCTACTTGCTCCACCTCTGTCATAATCATAGCCCAACCCACCACCCTCCTTACCTGAACCCACTGTAAGAGCTTCCTGACTGGCCCCCCTGCTTTTACCCTTGCTGCTCCTACTTCACTATCCATAGAGCCAGACTTTTAAACCAGGAAAGCCTGCCTCCTCAAAACCCTGGAGTGGCTTTCCACAAATTCCTTAGCGTGGCCTAAAAGGCACAGCTCCAAGTTCATCTCATGTCACTGTCTTGGCCCCCTCTCCCCATACACCCTCTACACTCCTGAGAGCCACACACCCTTAGTTCTTCAGTTCAATTTCTCAGTTCTTCCAATGAACCATATTCTTGGTTCTCATGCCATTTCCTCTAGAAAGCTCTTCCCCTTTTCAGCCTGCTGGTCCCAGTTGACACTCCCAAAGGGGAACATTCTCTAAAACCGATCCCCCAGTCTAAATTAAGTTACCCTTTATTCTTTTTTAATACTTATTTTTACTTTTCCTCTGTAAAATGTACAATTTATAATTATATATAGCTGCAGATCAAGATAAAAAGACACATAAATACACATCTCTGCCACTAGGCTTACAATACCTAAGGGGAGGGATTATGCTTACTTGGTTCCTGGCAATATATTCAGTTTCTAGCATATTCAACAACAAATAAAGAAAAAGCTAATGAGTGAACACAAATAGTGTATGACTTTAACCTAAAAAGTTATATTTTTCCAGCTTTATTGAGATATAATTGGTTATAACATTGTGTAAGTTTAAGGTATACAACACAATGATTTGATAAATGTATGTATTGCAAAATGATTAACACATTAAGTTTAATTAACATACCCATCACCGACATAGCTACAATTTTTTGTGTGTGATGAGAATTTTTAGATCTACTCTCTCGGTAACCTTCAAATACATAATACAGTATTGTCACTCTGCCATACGTTATATCCCCAGAACTTACTTGTCTTGTAACTGGAAGTCTGTACCTTTTGACTACCTTCACCCATGTCACCCACCCTCCAAACCCCACCTCTGGCAACCATCAGTCTGTTCCGTTTCTGTGAGTTTTATTCTTTGTGGAATCTACCACATATAAGTGAGACCATACAATATGTGTCTTTCTCTGTGTGACTCATTTTATTTAACATAATGTCCTTGAGATTATCCAAGTTGTTGCAAATGGCAACATTTCCTTCTTTTTTATGGTTGAATAATAGTCCATTATACACACACACACACACACACACACACATCTTCTTTATCCACCCATTCATAGATGAACACTTAGGTTGTTTCCACGTCTCAGCCATTGTAAATAATGCTTCAATAAACATGGGGGTGCAGATATCACTTCAAGATAGTGATTTCATTTCCTCTGGATATATATTCAGAAGTAGAATTGCTGGATCATATGGCAGTTCTATTTTTAATTTTTTGAGGAACCTCCAAACTATTTTCCATAGTGGTTATACTGATTTACATTCCCACCAATGGTCTACTAGGGTTTCCTTTTCTTCACAATCTCACCAGCACCTCTTGTCCTTTTGATAATAGTCATATTACTATCCAACTTTTCTAGCACCATTTATTGAAGAGACCATCTTTTCTCCATTGAATGTTCTCGACTCCTTTGACAAACACTAGTTGCCTATATATGTGAGGCCTATATATATTTCTGGGTTTTCGATTCTATTCCATTGGTCTGTGTGTTTTACACCAATGCCATACTGTTTTTGATTACTATAACTTTGTAACATAGTTTGAAATCAAGCAGTGTGATGCCTCCAGCTTTATTCTTCTTTCTTCAGATTGCTTTGTCTATTCAGGATCTTTTGTGGTTCCATACAGGCTTTAGAATTTTTTTCTACTTCTGCAAGAAATGCCATTGGAATATTAATAGGGATTACATTGAATCTACAGATAGTTTTGGGTAATATGGACATTTTAGCAATATTAATTTTTCCATCAATGAACATGAAATATCCTTTCCATTTATTTGTGTACTCTTCAATTTCTCTCATCAATGTCTTACAGTTTTTGATGTATAGATCTTTCACCTCCTTGGTTAAATTTATTCCTAAGTATTTTATTGTTTTGATGCTACTATAAATGGGACTTATTTACTATTTTTAGATAATTTATTGTTATGGGCATTCTTATCCTACTCTTGATATTAGTGGAAATTTTGCTTAAGTTTCACAGTTAAGTATGATATTTGCTGAAAATTTTTGTTAAGTACACCTGAGACTAGAAATGCTCCACTATTGTTAACGGGCTTTTCATGAATGGAATTTGAATTTTATTATATACTTTCCTGCATCCGTTGAGATAAACACATGGTTTTCAGATTTAAATTGTGAATACGAGTAAATTACAAAAAAAGATTTTCTTATGCCAAACCATCTTTGAATTCCTGGAATAAACCCAACTAAGTTGTGATATTTTTTAACCTTTAGAAGATTCATTTTGCTAATATTTTGTTTAGGGTTTTTGTATGTATGTTTATAAGTGATTTCTTCCACTTTCTATCTATAGTTGACCCTTGAACAATGAGGGAGTTAGGGATGCCACTCCTCCTCCCAACAGTTAAAAATCTGCCTGTAACTTTGGACTCCCCCACAACATAATTACTAATACCCTGTTGACCAGAAGCCTTACCAATAATATAGTCAATTAACACATATTTTATATGTTATGGGTATTATATACCATATTCTTTCAATAATACCCAACTTTTTTCTTACTTTTTTGGTACTTCTAGGCTATACAATTTGTCTGCAAGTTTTTTTCAAATTATTATAAATCTACAAAAAAAAAATTTCCAGTACACTTATTGATAAATATCCATATGTAACTGGACCTGCACAATTCAAACCCATATTGTTCAAAAGTCAGTTGTATTTATTTTGCTAGCAATCTGATCTCAATGACTTTGATGCAATAAAAAACACGTTTTTCAGTAGATTACTTTTCAACTATTCTTTTTTTAAATTTATTTTAATGTTTGTTTATTTTTGAGAGAGACACAGACAGACAGAGCACAAGTCAGGGGAGGGTCAGAGAGAGAGGGCGACACAGAATCTGAAGCAGGGTCCAAGCTCTGCACCGTCAGCACAGAGCCTAACAGGGGGCTCAAACTCAGGAACCATGAGCACAAACCTGAGCTGAAGTCAGATGCTTAACTGACTGAGCCACCCAGGCGCCCCACTTTCCAACTATTCTTAAAGAAAAAGCCAGCAAGAAATTTGGTCTCTGAACTTTGAGAATACGCTTTTAAAAGGTATTCACCAAGATCTCATGTATATTTTCTACTTTTTCTTAAATCCTAAAGCTATTTTCCTTCTCAAATTTCTATTGGTATAACAGACATAACACTATATTAGTTTCTGGTGTACAATATAATGATTTGATACTTATACATATTGTGAAATGATCACAATAGGTCTAGTTAACATCTGTCACTATACATAGTTACAGTTTTTTTCCTGTGGTGAAAACTTTTAATACCTACTCTCTTAGTGACTTTCAAATATGCAATACAGTATTATTAATTATAGTCACCATTCTGTACTCTATATGCCTGTGACTTGTTTTATAAGTGAAAATTCGTACCTTTTGACTCCTTTTGCCCATTTCATTCTCCCCCTAACCCCTACTTCTGACAACCACCAGAATTTTTTTTACCTAAAAACAGTTATAAAATTTGGATATTCTCTTTTCTTGAAGTAAAACTTTGTTTTGAATAAACAATATTTTCATACATATTGCCTGAATACATATTGCATTCATGAGAACACTTGTATTGTAAAATAACTAAAATGGAATGGCAATATCACACTAAGTCTCTCCCACTGAAAGCAACTACAAAAGCTGAACTAAAAATGAAGAAGCAGGGGTAGGGAGAGGAAAAGAAGAAGGAGAAGGAGGGGGAGGAGAAGAAGCAGGAAAAGGAGGAAGAGGAGGAGGAGGAGGAGGAGGAGGAGGAGGAGGAGGAGGAGGAGGGGGAAGGGGGAGGGGGAGAAGAGGTGAGCAGACAGCTGCAGCCCACAGGTGGGAGCAGTCTCCCTGGGTCAAAGAGACACAACCTGGAGTTCAGACCACCACTACAGCCAGGACTTGAGCAGCCAAGATCCCAGAGAAAAGGGAACCTCAAGAACGTGAACCAAAAATACGCTACTCAGCCTTTGCATTCAAGGCACTTGAGAAATCCAAAAACACAAGTTGAAAAAGGAGAAGACAAGCACAAAGCTGAAAGCTGAAAAGCTAAGAAGTTTTTGTCAATCCCACTCTGCTTGGAACTAGTTTAGGGTCTAACATGGACAAGGAACCCTGGCTTTCAGGTAAGACCCTCAATGGGCTTTGCCTTAGGAGTCAGGTAAACAGAAACAGAGCAGCCTGAAACTCCACCTCAATCATCATAATTGTTGACTGCATCTAGATGAACAGCTTTATTCTACTGTCCACCAGAAAAAAAAAAATCTCCTCTGGAGGAAGAGCACAGCATCCAGAAACACCACCATTTTTCATATACAATGTCAGGTACTTAATAAAAAATTACAAAGCATGACATGAAACAAGAATGGATGACCAAAAACTAAGAAAAACTGGATACCATATTGACCCACAGGTGATCTAGATATTACAATGATCAAAAAGGAATTTTAATATAATTACAATTACTATGTTGAATAAAGTAGATGAAAGATAGTTTTATCTGATATCTAGAATCTATATATAATCTACATAATAATAATTGAAATTAATAATTCAATACATGGGTTTAACAGCAAATTAGACACAGTACAAGAGGGGTTTTCTAAAGTGAAAGAGAGGCCCCCTGCCTGGTTCAGTTAGGCGTCCGACTCTTGGTTTTGGCTCAGATCAGGATCTCATGGTTTCGTAAGTTCAAGACCTGCACTGGGTTCCCCACTGACAGTGCAGAGCCTGCTTGGGATTCTCTCTCTCTCTCTTGTTCTGCCCCTCCCTCATTCACACTGTCCCTGTATCTCTCAAAATAAATAAATAAACTTAAAAAAATAAATACATGAAATGAAATGAAATGAAATGAAAGGAAAGGAAATGAAAGGAAAGGAAATGAAAAGAGATGTCAGTAGAATATATCCAAACAGAAGCAGAGAGGGAAAAACAGACCTGAAAACTCAGAAAAGAGCTTAAGTGGCAAAGGAAGCACAGATCAAAGTGCGAACATAACGTGTGACTGGAGCCCCAAAAGGAGAAAAGAGGAGGCAACAGCAGCCACAAAGACGGTCGCCAGGAGTCTGCCAAAACTGATTCAAGGTCTTGAGCCACACAGCCAGCAAGCTGAGTGAACCACAGTTAGGGGAGATATAAAGCAAACATGACAAAGCCCATCGTAGTAAACCTGCTGAGGACCAAGTATAAGAAGAAAGTCATAGAAGCATCCAGGCCTGGGGTGGGATGGGGGGGGGGGGAGGCGTCTAAGGGCAGATATAATAGCATGCAGAGGCCTGCCTCAGAGCTTCAATATCATCCTATGGAAGTCTGATAGACTCTCTCGCCCATTTTGCTATCAGGTGAAACTAAGGACAAAAGTTCAGAGAACAGCTCCTTGCAGTCCCAAAGTTAGATTCTTTTTTATTAACTTGAGGCAGAATTCTGCAAGAAATCAATGGTGGCATAGAAATTCTTTTGTATCTTTTTTGTTTCCAGATTTAAAAACCTGTCAGTATATAAAGAGAAAAGATCTTTACTGAAGTCTGATGCTTCTCTAACTGATAAAATAAATATAGAAAATACACCAGCCACTGAGTATCAACAGTATGCTAATATACACTCATAATTTCACTTTCAGGAACCCAAGGCCTATAAAGCCGAGAATAAAAATGAGTTATTGTCATGGTGTGGTGAAACTGCTCTAAACAGACAGAACACTGCTATGGTACATATTCAAGAATGGTGAGCTCGCCATCATTTCAAAGGATTCAGAACTTTATTCTGATTTTTCCAATAACTAAGAAAATTATTTGTCTTAGTTTTTAATAGGAAAAAAAATCAGATGCAAAAGCCTCAAAATAACATTGTGATAATTATCTACCAGCCCGGCACGGTTTGAGCTATTTGTCTTACCCAAATGAATCCTGAAAATGCTGGGACAGAAAATCAGGCTCAAAAATATAAGTGTCCAGTCACCTGTCCCTCCCTCAAGAAGGCCATGGCTGTAACCAGGCCATGCTGGTTATACATCCCCCAGCTGACTATACATCCCCATTTATTGGGATTTTGCATACTGTCCTGGTGAATGATAGCATAATAGAAGAACATGATTAAAGTTTTCACAGATGATTTAGAGAAACCAAAAGAAGAAATGGTGGGGAAAAAAATCAATACTTTTATTGAAAGACTGACTCTTAGACCTTTCAAAACCTGTAATGCACATCAGCAACACTATAATGTGCACATTGAAGAAAACAGCCTCTTTTTCTTAATTCCCCTCAAAGTCTTGACATTTTCATTTAAAGAGCCTGAGAGTATTTACTAAAACCAACCTTTTCTCTAGTTCTTGTGTGAAAGAAATCATCTGTCTTTAGGAGTGATACACAAAACCAAGACCTGGCCAGTTGAGTAATTCATTCCCCTGGTTCAGGGATGGACATGTGACCCAATCAAAGCTGATGAAAGTCGGTCTTGGAATTTGCTGGAAAGATTGAGAGAGAAGGAAAAGAGAACCCTCTTGCACTGTTGGTGGGATTATAAATTGGTACAGCATTCTGGAAACCAGTATGGAGGTTCCTCAAAAAAAAAAAAAAAAAAAACCACAGAAATACCATATAACCCAGTAATTCCACTTTTGGGAAAATTAAAAAGAAAATTAAAACATTAACTCAAAAAGACATAGGCACCCCCATGTTTATTGCAGCATTATCTATAACAGCCAAGATACAGAAGCAATTTGAGTGTCCATCAACAGATGACTGCATAAAGAAAATGTGATGTTTATGTAGATATATAATGGAGTATTCTCATCCTTAAAAAAGAATGAGATCATGGGGCGCCTGAGTGAGCATCTGACTTCGGCTCAGGTCATGATCTCACGGTTCGTGGGTTCGAGCCCCGCATTGGGCTCTGTGCTGACAGCTCAGAACCTGGAGCCTGCTTCAGATGCTGTGTCTCCCTCTCTCTCTGACCCTCCCCCGTTCATTCTCTGTTTCTCTCTGTCTCAAAAATAAATAAACGTTAAAAAAAATCCTAAAAAAAAAATAGAAGAATGAGATCTTGCCATTCACAACATTGATGGACCTGCAGAGTATTATGCTAAGTGAAATAAGTCAACAAAGACAAATTCCACTGGATTTCACTTATATGTAGAATCTAAAAACAAATGAACAAAAAAAAATAAACAACAACAAAGCAGAAATAGACTTATAAATTCAGAGAATAAATTGGTGATTTACAAAGGGGAGTAAAGGGACAGGTAAAATAGGGGAAGGGGATGCAGAGGTACAAACTTCCAGTTATAAAATAAGTAAGTCACAAGGATGAAAAAGTACAGCACAGGGAATATAGTCAATAATATTGTAATAACTTTGTATGGCCACACAGAGTAACTACACTTATCATGGTAAGCATTTCATTATGCATATCATTGTCAAATCACTATGTTGTACATCTGAAACTTATTATGTGAACTATATTTCAATTAAAAATTATATACAGGAGTGCCTAGGTGGTTCAGTCAGTTAAACACCCAACTCTTGATCTTGGCTCAGGTTACGATTTCATGGTTCATGGGATCCAGCCCTGCATCATGCTCTGTGGTGATAGCATGGAGCCTGCTTGGGATTCTCTCTTCCTCTTTCTCTTTGCCCTTCCCCCACATGCTCGCTCTCTCTCTCTCTCTCTCTCTCTCTCTCAAAATAAATAAACTTTAAAAAATTATATATATGTATATAGATAGATATAGATATAGATATCAAATTATTATTATAATGACCAAACACTAGATACAATGAGACAGAAAAAAAGGGATGGAGAATCATGCTCACTCTTCAGCTAGGCTTAAATCCAGAGATACTATAGCCTTTCCTCACTACCTAAAAATGAAGGCAACACAAAGAACAGAGCCAAAAGATCTAATTCTAATTCCTGGATCAAGGAATCCCAGAAGCCAGCTGCCCCTGTACCCTTTTTTGCTTGAGCCGGTATGAACTGAGTTCCTATCTTTTGTAGTAGGAAGAGTCTAAACTACTAAGTTCACTCTAGAGAAGGGCAGCCATTCTAACAGTTACTGCTGTTGAGATGCCTCAAAAGATTTCTCAGCTGGAAGTCCTAGTGATCAGGGTAGACCAATATAGCCAGATTAGACCATGGCCAGAAGACATGGACAACAACACACATACTTCAGAGAAAAAATTCTGAGCTACACTGAACCCAATGCAAAACCATGAAGTATATACAGTATCACACCAGCCTCTGACATTAAAATAAAAGTAAGATGATTTGATTTCAGTCTAAGTGACCTTTTCCCAAAACTAGTCAAGCTACCAAATGCCTCAGTCCTTTCTGATAATAATAAGCAAGTGTGATTCAGAACAACATAATAGCAGAGAACTGCATTCAGCTTTCACTAAAGTTATCAATCACTATACATCCAATTACTTTGATTATAGGGCTTGCTTGGGATGATGTTCACTTGCAGGCATTCGGTTTCAGCTTATTTCAACTCTCCAGTCACCTTCCTGCTACCTTGTACTACACAAGCCACACACCCTCCACATTCGGTTTGAAACTGCCAACAAAGAACCAATGATTGCTCTGCGGTAACTGAGCGACTGAAATAAAATTTCAAAGCCTTCCAAATTCTGTTGGCCACCTGCTCTTACTCTGGATTTGAGAGAACTCAAACCAACGAGGCCCAACACTGACAACTGTCACTCTCTGCGGCCCACAGCTTTTGGGGTATGTTTATATTGCTTAGTTATGATTAAATGACCCATAAGAAACACAAACTGGGCCAAGCCTAATAGTCTGCTACATTAATAGGTCTGGCTAAAGTGTTTCTTAAAAACTTTCCAGTGAGGGGCAATACTATCTCTGGTAACAAAATAAGAAGCCCTGTGTGCCATCCACCAGCTTTATGACTTTTGAAAAGATCACTCACCACAGTACTTTTTTTCATCTGTGGAACGTGAGAGTCAAATTAAATGATCACCATCCAAAGCTAACATTTGAGAAATGTGTGATCTCTAAACCTGGAAGCTTATGGTCATGTGCCTCCTGGGCAATGGTATTGGGTATTCTGTAATTAAGTTATGAATACAGTTAATATTATTTGTGCTGGATTTTTGTAAGTCTATGGTGATTTTCACATTAGAATTTCAAGCTGAGCTGAAATAAAGCTTTTTGACAAAGTAAGGCTTAGCTTGGATTTTGAATTAAGAAAAAGTTTAGACTAACAGTTAACCTTGGATTAATATTTATTTTACTAATGTTAGCTATATATCCCATGGTGATATTCTATTTCCTCCAGGAAATTTATGCCATTATAAAATTCTAGCTAATGCCACTAAATTTTGGACATAAAACACACTGCCAGTGAACACTATTAACTGCTTATTCAAAACCAACTATTTATAAAATCAAAAGAAGTATAACCTAACTACACTCAGAGAAAAATGAATGAATCTTCTGCTACCATATTCCTTTCTGTCACAGTGTGTCCCAGAATGACTGGTGACATTCTCAGTTCCATGGCTGTGGCAATACATAGCTAGGAATAAAGCGTTCTAAGTCATCTCTGTTTTCTTTTTTAAGAGCTTGTTATCGAGTTCAATGCAAAGAAGATATTCAGAAGCAAGTGAGATATAGCCAGATTAGACCATGGCTAATCTTCTGGTCAGATTAGACCAGAAGATATTCAGAAGCAAGTGCCAGAAGCAAGTGGCACCACGGCCAATGGACAGTGGGCTGGGGCTGGGGGGGCATCAAAGTGGACTTTGGAATCAATAGATCTGGATTCTAGCCCCCCACATTCCCTAGCTGTGTACCCTCAGACAACTTATTTAATCTCTCTGAGCCTCTGTGTCTCAACTTTATTTAAAGAATTAATAAGAAGTACTTTCAAAGGCTGTTGGAAGGAATGATGAGGGAATTATATATGTAAAATAGACTACATAGTGCTTGGAATACTGCAGAACCTGGTGTGCGTTTCTTCTGGCCTATCCTTCAGGGAATCACTCCAGACCACTACAAAGAGAGAACACACACTGGTAAGAGCTCTAAGTTAGCAGGAAGAGGGCTGCTTTCCATGTGAGTTTACACTCTCCAGTAACTACTGACATAATTTCTGTGGCAAGGCTAAGGACCACATGTGACTGAAGAAGGTAAAGCACAAAGGGACCTCATGAAAGCACCTCATGTACCATGTGAGAAGCTTGATTATCCTTCTTCTGATTAAACATGCAGTTATGGGGCTTTTCCCAAACCACCTTCAGAGTAGGTAGATCCAGTAGATTTTGACTTGGTACCAGCACCCTATGTTCTCACCTGGGCCCTTTCGTTCTCTTTAGTGGAAAAATCCACCAAAGAAGCCTGTGGCTACACAATACCACTTCACTATCCCTGTATTAATTCCCTGACTGGTTACCATAAAAACCCACTAGTCTTACTAAGCTATTTCCTGCCTTGCTTCTGGTGGTATCACAGGGAGGAACGGAGATTCTAGAGAATGCTAGGCCATGAGATGTAAGATGAGAAGATCCGTAACAAAGAACCTCTCTCCAAGAGAACATAAGATCAACCTCTACATTACCAAATTATCAGCTTATCGACAAAGCAGAGCTCCAGTCTGAACAGCACCTTGCTTGAGGAGCTCAGGAACAGACCCTCAATGGTCCTGTTCTTTACCACTTCCCAACCCCCCCTCCCCAGTGGCCTCCAGGAGCAAAGCAGCACCAGCGCCCAGACACAGGACAGCAGGGAGAGGCCCAGAGGCTGAGAAACTCCGAGCCACAGCAGCACATCGGTTTTCTTTCAACATGAAAATCAATTCCCTTTAGGAAACATGCCCAACATCAAAAAGTCTTGTGGAGACACCTACTGCAGCTTTAGTGAAAAGAATTGGAACTTAGAAAGTTCTTCCAAGTAGAGAGACTCTCAACCTCTAGAAGATCCAAGACCACCTGCAGAGCTTCTCAGAAATGCAGATAACTGGCAGCAGCCCTGACACACAGAATCAGAAACTCCAGTGATGGGCTGGGGCATCTGTATTTCTTTTCAGCCCCAGATCGAAGGCTGGGAAATGCCGGCTTAGTTTGTGACAGCTAGTGAGATGCAAATCTAACTTGGAATCAGGTTTTCATCCATGGGCAGTGCCTCTCAAAGGCTGGTTAGTGGGACACTATTCTTAAAAAGGTTAAGAAATGTCATGCTGGAAAAGGGTTCTGTGGAAAAGAAAGCCAGGAATCAGGAAGTCATATTAAACATTACTTTACTTTAGAACTCCCAGAATCTTTAATAGGCCACAGTGCATTGTACCCTACGAGAAAGGAGTACATTTTCCAAGCTTATCTGGTCACCAAAAACTTTCCTTTTGAAAAGCATCCCACAGCACTAGTAATCTGGGTAACTAACACTTTGGGAAGTGCTGGTCTAATGTAATTGTCCTCCATTAACTGTCTCTAGAGGTTTCCTAAAATGACAGTCTGACAAAAATATTCCTTTCAAAAGTTGTTTGTGTTCTTGCCCTCAGGGCTGGAGTATAAGGAAGAGTAACCATTGAAAACTGTCTCTGCCCAGAGATTAGTTTAGAACCAGGTGATGAAGTTCCTATTTCCCTTCTTTTCTCCACCTAGGATGCTACTCTGAACACTTCCAACTTTTATCCCTGTGTTTTGATACCTGTCAGTCAAGTATTTGCCCCTAATAAAATTAACATTCTTAGATTTTTTTACAGTCAAGATGTCTGGCTCATGCCGAGGCTCCCTTCTGATCTTTATATTATGGTCAGCCTCAGTTGGATAGACTGATGAATTTAAGGCCTGAAACGGAACTGTAGGAACTGTCACTGATTTTATATAAAATACTTATTATATTCTGTAGTAGGGTGAATTATTCAGAAGAGCCCACATTCCTAAGTTCCTAATTAAAAAAAAAAAATTCAGACAATATGATAATATATCTTTAGCCTTAGGCTGTGTTCACTATGCATATCAGTCATTCTTCCCTCCCTATTTGAACTCTCCAGAAACGGAGACGGCAGTGGCCACACCAAGTGAGGAGTGGACCATCTGGCAGTCCTGGCCCTTTTATCAGGACCCAGCAGCTGTGGCCGCCCCTGTGACTGCTCAAAGAGGTGGCCCAGGGAGCGGATCTTTTTTTCCAGATACCTGCTCTTTGATAAAGAAACTTTCTCGTCTTCTGCCCTATTTGGAGATTCACCAAGGTGTTTAGGTCCAAGGTTTAACTTTCTCAGTTCAGGGTGCCATTCATGTCTCATTAATTTTTCTAACACCCCTTGACTTAAAAGAAATGGCTAACAGGTTTTTTTTTTTTCATTAATCAGTTAGGTCCACTAGTTTATGAGTATTTATATCCTAATAACTTAGTAACTGTTTAAGAATATGATACATTGAAAGAAAAATAACAGTTTTATAGCATTCTTAACCACATTACTTAACAATGGGAGGTGTGCATCTCTTGGGCACTGCACTGTTTTGCAAACTGGGGATCAGATTAGGCACCACCACCCCATTTTGTGTAGCAATTGCTTCTTATCAGAGTAACTGCTGAAAATGCAGTTTCCCAAAGATGTGATATCACCAAAAGGAGCATAGCTCAATCTAATGTTGAAAGTATGAACTACCTTGAGCTAGCAGTTTGCATGACGGCCAAGAGATGTCTAGCACCCTTGAAAATGTAAAAAATTCCAAAGCACAACTGTGGATTCCCTTTGGTGCCCTGGAGTACCTTGATACACAGTTTGGAAAACAATGTAAAGGTAAAAGATTCTTTGTAAGATGTTTCATAATCCTTCTCTAGCATTTGGCCAACCAAATATATGCCATAAGGGCAAGGTAAGGGCCCAATAACCATAAGGAGAAAGATTATAATTTCACCAGACACAGAAAGTAGGCAGAGATGCCATTTCAACCTAATTGGCAAAAGATGAAAATTCCTTCTTTCATTTATGATACTTCTCAGCTCGAGAGGCCTGATTTTTACCTCTTGGACAGTATTACACTACACCAGCTTACCAGTGAATAAAAGAAGAGCCATTTAACTACACTGTTTATTTGATAAGATTTCCTTACGTAACCTTTTTGGTTTGGTTCACGTACTATTCTCTCCACAAGCTGCTTATTTTCTATGGATTAATGATTTGCTTGTAAAGTATTTTGGCATTATTCACTTTGGGCTTTGGATGCCATAAATCTCCTCAAAATCAGGGTTGTAATAATGTTTGTATGTTTGCATAACAAGATAACAATAGCTACACAAATTAACTAGATTCTAGTAGAAATTAACTCTAATTGACATAATTTTATGTATTTGAGCTTCAACTCTAAAAAGACTTTCCTGATAAAAATCAGGGGATATTTTGAAAATCTACTTAGCTTTAGAATGAGAACTAGAAGCTCCCTGTTCTACGCAGTCTGAGGACTTCAGAGTAGAGGATCTTGGCAGACAGCTTTCCCCTCAAAGGCACGTCCACTGCCTTAAACCAGCCTATTCCAAATGAACAGAAATCAGGGATCACTTCTCCCTAGACAATCCTGAAAAGAATGCAATGTCATGGGGTCCTGAAAAGACTGCTGGTACTGCTCCCATCTCAGCTCTCATAAGCTCTGTGGCCTGGGCTAGGCTTGTCTGTGACATGAAAGTTACTTAGCATTCCTGGGCCCACCTCAGTCACTGTGTCAACCAAAATGCCTTCTCAAACATTCCAAACACCCATCAACTACCACTCTTGAATAAGATTTAAATCCAGTCCTTGTTTAACAGGTGAGGAAATTGAGACTCAGAGATGTAAAGAAATCATTCAAGGTCATATGGTCAAGTACAACTACAATTTAGGACCCCTGCCCACCTGCCCAGAATTCATGCCATGCATAGAGCAGTTAAGTCATTTCTTTCAGCTCTAACAATCCAAGACTTTGTGATCAAAAGGAGATGGGATTTATAATAGTAAATAAACCTTGGAATAAAATGGAAATGTCAAAAACCAGTTATCTTGCTAAATGTTCAGACTCCTAGATCCAGAGGAAAAACTTCATGAGGGCAGGGGTTCTTATCTCTTGTTCACTTCTGTATTTCCAACTCCTAGAATCCTGCCTAGTGCATAGAAGACACTTAGCAAATTTTCTGAGTGCACTGGCATACTATAAGAAATGGCAATGTGTATGGGTAGTATTTGTACTTAGGTAATATTCTGGAAGGACATGAGTTACTGGATTTTTTTTAAGTTTGCTTAGATGAACCTTATTTTCACATTACTCAGGATCAAATAATAATCTATAGAAATAATAATAATGTCTGTGATAAGTTCTCACTGACTACTATATATTGAAGATAGTATTATATTAATATCTTTGTTATCACCAGCTGAGTACCCTGCCTATGGCTTTTTGTTGTTGCGTATTTGAAATGCTAGTCACATATGAAGTACGAGTATGAAACAAATCATAGCTGGAAGTCTACTGCTTGTGTTGAGAGTTTAAAATTTTGCCTCTCGAGAGGGACGACACAGAGAAGAAAGCCATGCCCCTTGATAATGGTGGCATTATCTGATCCAAGTTTGGACAGGACTTCCCTTCTAAGGATCTCTCTTTCAATGTAGAGGTATTCATGCCCTTGCCACTGGCTCCTAGAACAATAGAATAGAGGGGTTCTGCAGCATCATCTATTTGGAAGGAGGTACATACCAGTTTGCAATACTGCTGAGAATGTGAATTCATCTGGCAACTTTATTACAAGAAATTCAGTGATGTGTGCACAGTCTCATTTTCATCCACAACTTGGTAGTTATTTACTACTTATGTTTGTTTATAATGGGTCCAAGTTAGAAAAGTGTTGACTTGTTTAGGGTAGCAACCTAGTTGGGGAGAGGCAGGAAACAGGATCCTCACCACCTGGCTCTAACTTAATCAGCTCAACTGGGGACAAGGAGTAGAGGGCCCTGGTGGGGTATGCAGTAGGAATGGCAAGGAGTCTGCGGCACAGAAGAATAGTGTGAGCCAGGGGAACAAAGCTGGAAATAACCAGCTGGAAATAAATGGATGAAAGTTCGCCATCTAGACCAGAAGAAACTACACAGAGGTACAGACTAAGAGGAGAGAGTACAGAATGCAAAGGAACATTAATATATAGGCGACGGGAAGGAGATTAGGAAGGAACAACCAGAAAAGAGGGAGAAAACTGTAAGCACGTATTGTTAACGTTATATAAACCAAGAGAAGCGAGAGTTTCAAGGACAGGGGCCAAAGAGTCAAAGGATGGAGAGAGGTCAGGTCACAGTGATATCCATAATCTGGCTTTCCATGTACTAAAAATAATAGTTAAGATGTCATGTATCAAATTACAGTGAAACGAACAATAGCACTGAGACCAAAACCCACAACAACGACTTCAGGGGAAGATGATATAACACAAGAACAACACACCTGACCCTCATGCGGCCAGCTAATCCATGCCCAAGTACAGCTTCTGTTCCAACTTTAGGTCAGAATTCAAATTAGGACAATTTTCCAAGACTATAGGTAAGTATTATATTTCACTTGCCTGCAAAAAAATATCCTAAAAGTCAAATGTTGTAAATCATATGATGGCATTTAATTTAATTTTAATTTAATCCTTTTTTCCCCTTCTATCAAGACTGTTCCTTGGCATATATCCCACAGGCTCAGGATTAGGTGGCTATTCACATTTTCTATAAACTTAGAAAACACATTTAGGGGCACCTGGGTGGCTCAGTCAGTTAAGCGTCTGACCCTTGATTTCCGCTCAAGTCACGATCTCACAGTTGGTGAGTTAGAGCCCCGAGTCACAGGATTCTCTTCCTCTCCTCTCTCTGCCCCTCCCCTGCTTGCTCTTTATCTCTCCATCTCTCTCCCACAAAATGAATAAATAAACTTTAAAAAGAAAAACACATTTAATGATACAATCAGCCCTGGCTGCAAGCTTTTCTTATATTTGAGATTTTGATTCTTCTATTAATACTGAGACATTCTTCCAATATATGTCTTTCCTGTTTCTTGCAATCAAGAATCCTAAATAATATCCAATATTTTAATTTGTCAAGAAATAGAATTTTAAATATTAATTATCATTACATTCTAAAAGAATAGATATTTTAAATATTAATACATAAGAAAAAAGACCAGAGCCTCAAACTAAAGATTATTCTCTTAGAGTATTAGCTCTTTGAAAACATCACCTGACTCTTCTCATTTTTCCTGCAGAGGACTGACACCTTCACCAGACACTGGATTCCAATCCAAAAATTGACACTTCATAACCACAAAGTGTATTTAAAGTCTAACTTGCAGTAAGTCTCTTATGTTTGCTGAGCTGAAAATATGCAAGTCTTTATTAAAAGGTTTAAGTGTAAATATTAATACTTCTAATTACCACATATTTTTAAAGAGCTTTAGAAAAAAATTTAAAGTATCAACTTGGATTAGATGGTTTCCTAATAGTAGAGATGAATTTAGTGTTTTCTGGTGGCTCTGATCATAGAATCATGTCAGTAATGTTAAAAAATCTTTGGGGCGCTCAGTCAGGCGACTGACTCTTGACTTCAGCCCAGGTCATAAACTTACAGTCATGGCATCAAGCCCTGCATCAGGCTCCATAGTGAGCGTGGAGCCTGTTTGGAATTCTCTCACTCCTTCTCTCTCTACCCTTCTCCCTGTTCGTGTTCTCACACTCTTTCTCAAAATAAATAAATAAGCACTTAAAAAAACTAAGTAACAATCGAGCTAAACGTTTCCAGAAGGTTATAATTCTTTCTTTTGCCCACCTTCACCTCTAATTTTCATCCCCCCCTTTCCCTCAAACCTTTACACATAGCCCCATCAGATCCTTGCCATCCCATCTCAACAAACATGTTCACAGGCTGACGAGATTCAAGTTTCATTTTATATTCTTCAGGAAAGATATTACACACTGGGTCAGAACCTTCAAGTAAAAGAACTGCTTCCTAGGTGTCAGCTGAACATTTTGAAATTGTGCTCTTTCAAGCACCAGAGTGTTATTTACAGTTTTAGAGTCATGATTTTCCACATAAAAGGTCCATTAGTGTGATGGAAAAAAAAAAAATGACTGAAGTAGCTGGCTCCTTATGAGCAATCAAATCAAAGCCTGGAGTCTGTCATGCCCTCTGCTCATGACAGAACAAATATTTCTTCCCTTAATCATAAAAGTAATTTTTTAAATGTCATACAAGTTTTTCTGGATGAGCAATAAGATCCTATTCTCTTTACTGAAGAAAAACAGGTGAGGAAGTGGATAATTTTGAATCAGATTTTAACTGCAAATATAGGCAAAAATAAGAAAAGGAATAACAAGGACTAAAAGTAAATCCCAAAGGTCTTATCAATGTAAATCCAGTTTGTTTTTATTACAGAATACATTTTTAAATAAAAGGTGATTTAAAGATCTGCCCAAATGAAAAATAAAGCTTAAGGAAGGAAAAGTCCCCAAAGAAATTCCTTTCAATTTTGTTTTTACTTTTAAATGATTAATTATCTTTTTTAAAAGCAAGGTCTTTGACTTTTTGTTATTTTTAATTTTGGTAAAATACGTATAATATTTACAATCCCAATGATATTTAAGTACACAGTTCAGGAGTATTTAATACATTCACATTGTTGTTCAACCAATCCCCAACAGTCTTCATCTTGCAAAATCGAAACTCTGTACCAATTAGACAACACTATGTTCTCCCCTCACCCCCGCCCCGGCAACAAACCATTCCTCTTCTTGTCTTTATGAATTTAAAGGCTCCAGATACCTCTTATAAGTTGAGTCATATAATATTTTGTCTTTTATTTTTTCTGTTACTGGCTTATTTCACTTCACATCATGTCCTCACGGTTCACCCGTGTTGCAGCATGTGTCCAAACTTTTTTCCTTTTTAAGGCTGAATGCTATTCCATTGTGTGCGTATATTCCACATCTTATTTATCCACCTATCTGTGAATGGGTACATGGGTTGCATCCAACCTCTCTGACTTATATTTTAAACAATTTAACTAAGTAGGCACTGGTGCTGGAGTGAGAACACCTGGCTCCAAATCCCTCACCATCTAATCTCCATGGTAGCATAGAAAATACAAACGTTAAAATGAAAGAAGGTGGTAAAGGAAAGATACCATGAAGCACTCAGCAAATTAAAATCCTGATGTTAGTAGGTTCTGATGAGGGTTTTTGATACCAGAAATTCATCCAAACATTTGTTGGGGAATATGAGTAAGAACAAACATATGCTAAACACTAAAAATGCAGAGCCCTGCCTCCTGTGAGGACCATGAGGGCCACGGGACAGACATCTAAGTGGTAAGCAGTTGTAAACAGTGGGAAAAAGAAGGTGATAGAGAGGCACAGTGGCCCAACCACTCCCTCTCCAGAGCTGAGTCGTACAGAAGGAAGGGAGTCAGATGGGCACAGAGGAAGAAGGCTCTGCAGATAGGAGACGACAGAACCAGGCAGGGATTGTGAGAGGCTGAAGCACAGGCTTGGAAGAGAGAAACTAACTCAAAGAAAAGGGAATCTCAATAAGCAGAGCCCAAAAGAGAATAGAAAAGACAAAAAAACAAGGTCTAATTAAGTGTCAATCAATAGAAAGAAATGAAAACCCACTAGAAGGCATGCATCACTGGATACCCATTCTGGTGCCAATGTGAATCTCCTGGCCCTTGCTTGCCTGGAGAAGCTTCATCTGCTGAAAACAAATTGTGGCTCAGGAGTATAAATTAAAATTGTAGCAGCAAAAACTGACACTCATTAAAAGCTTACTGACTTTGTGTCACACTTCATTCCATTAAATGGAAATATTTTAAAAGTTGAAAAGATTTCCAAAAATTCACAAAATACAAACTTCTCTGCTTAATTCTCTGGTTTTTCAAATATGAGCAATGTTCCAAGTTACTATATTATATTTTATACTAGTATTTACTTATAATACCTACTTCATTCCCAATAAAGACTGAATTAGCTACCATTTTATGTTACCTGGTAATCACATTTCATGGGTTCCCAGAACTGCAAAAGACCTACAACATTATTTGTCTACACAAAGAGAGTTTCTATTCCCCAGACACTCCCCAAGGAACTAACTGACCACCAAATGAGAACAGAAAGGCCTGTGCTCTGCTCAGAGAGGAGTCCAAGAGACCCTGGTACAAACAGTAGCGATAACGCAATGACATGCGCCAGTGCAGAAGCACAGGCAAGGGGCTAGGGAGCCAGAGGAGCTACCCTCAAGACAAGGACATCCCTTTGTTCACTTTTCCATTCACTCACTCATCCTCCCACTCCCTTCTTCAGGGCCTCATAGGAGCTTTCTGTGAGTGCTGGTGATGCCTGTACAGTAATGCTCACTGTACGAATTGCTGCTGAAGGGTAAGACGTTCCTGGGGTGGGTGGCAAGGTCAAAAGTATTGCAGGCAGAGGGGTGCCTGGCTGGCTCAGTCCATTGAATGTCCAACTCTTGGGTTCAGCTCAGGTCATGATCTTGCAGTTCATGGGTTCAAGCCCTACATCGGGCTCCTTGCTGAGAGTGCAGAGCCTGCTTGGGATTCTCTCTCTCTCTCCCTCTCTCTGTCTCTCCTCCACTTGGTCTGTCTCTCTCTAAATAAATAATTTTTTTTTAAAAAAAGAAAGTATTGCAGGTAGAAAGAAGAGTATGAAGACCAACACAGCTTCCAGCGCTCACAGTGAGTGGGGGAAGGTCAGGCAGGTGAGGAGCAGAAGATGGAGATGGTAAGCATGTGACCAGGAGCACTTGGAGACAGCAGCACACCTTTCCCTTGTCAGGAAAAGAGGAATTAGCACGTGTGGCAATGTGGACACACTTCTGGGTAGGGAGAGACAGGAAACAGCAACAGGGCACAGAGTGGGGTGAAAACATGGTGGGCAACAACCGACTGAGAAGGGATGGTGGGGCAACAAGCTCTGTGAAGGATGTGGTTACGACACCAGGACATCCTTACTGCAAAGTTTTTATGGCCTAATGCTGTTAAATATCTGAATCAAATAGTCCACTGTCCCTGCTTGGACTCCATGGTCACCAGGCATTGGTGTAGCATGTCTGCAGACCGGAGGGAGAACACAACCCAATCACTCTTTTCCCAAATTACATGTTTGTTTCTTGCAAGTCTGGGGAAGGTCTACTGCTAAAGGACATTCAAGTCTCTGAGTCTATAAAGGCCTCAGTCTGTAAGGAGCAGTTCCTGAAGCCTGGCTTTCAGCCTCAGCTCCTGGACATCAACATCTCTGAGCAGGGATCCACAGCACTGTGACCACCACCAAAACCCAGCTTGGGCTACAGCCTGCCCTCTGGCCACCCAAGCATTCTTCCTGTCTTGCTGCTCTCATAGCTTCATACTACAGCACAAACATCCTATAATTTCACATTTGCCCAAGCAGACCTTAATCAGCTTTTCACTGCTTCTCTATTTTGTAAAGTTTACTTTGGCTCTTTCCTACTACTATCTCAACATTTTAATAATTAGGGTCTACGTGGTGTGATACTGACACTGTTCTCTTCTAACATCATCCAAGTCATCCTCAAAAACATTAATCATCATGGGGCGCCTGGATGGCTCAGTCAAGTTAAGTGTCGACTCCTGATTTCTGCTCAAGTCATGATCTCACAGTTTGTGAGATCGAGCCCTGTGTCAGGCTCTGGGCTGAGTGTGGGGCTTGCTTGGGATCCTCTCTCTCCCTCTCTCTTTGCCCCTCCCCCACTTGTGCGCACACACTCACACGCACTCTCACTCTCTCTCTCCCTCATAATACATAAGTAAACTTTTTTTAAAAAACATTAAACATCACAAGACCAAAGATAAGAATAATTTCATATATCCCTCATTGGCCCTGAATCACTTAGGCCTCTGAGCCACTTGGCTTTGTACACAGAAAAAAATTTATGAAGAGTTATTCTTTGATTATTTTTGTATTATTAACTTCTGGCCAAGCTTGTTTTTATTTTTCTATTATTAGTAACTCAGATGCAATCCCTTTTACAATCCACATATTCCATTGTTTTAGTGCAAAGCAGTTCATTAATGTAAAATCAAATCAAATGATTTGACTTCCATTCTTTCATTTCAATCAGTGTTACAAATTCTGAACAAAACCTCCACAGAAATTTGTTAAATCAACAGGAAGGGTGAGTGGAACTTCTTGAACATCTGTATATGCTAAGCACAGCTTACTATTTTTACTTTTATGGCTATTGAGCCATTTCTAAAGAATACTACAAATGGTTTGTATACACTTCAGATTTCAGACTGTTGCATTTCAACATTAATGATGTCCCTAAGGTTCTTGCTTTTTTTATTTTTTTATTTATTTTTTTTTTAATTTATTATTTATTTTTGGGACAGAGAGAGACAGAGCATGAACGGGGGAGGGGCAGAGAGAGAGGGAGACACAGAACCGGAAACAGGCTCCAGGCTCCGAGCCATCAGCCCAGAGCCTGACGCGGGGCTCGAACTCACGGACCGCGAGATCGTGACCTGGCTGAAGTCGGACGCTTAACCGACTGCGCCACCCAGGTGCCCCGGTTCTTGCTTTTTTTAAAGTTTAGTGTTGTCAAATGTAATAAAATATCTTATCGCAGAGACACTCAAAATCACTGGTTGTAAGAGCAGAACTTAAACAACATTCCCAACCTTGACATTTGTCCCCAGACCAAAACCAACCATACAATCCATTAGGGTACTAGTCTCCAAACTTCCCCAAACACCCCGGAAGTGTTATAAGTTAGAGAGCAAGATCATTCTTCAATTTCCTAAACCATTTTGTCTAAATAAATATTCTGTAGCATGGTCAAAATTACAGTGCCCATTTGATTACAGGCTAAATATTTGAGAAAGCTTAATACTCTATCACAACTCCCAAAAGAACAAATGTTCCCATTCAAGTGAATATTTTTTAAGAAGAATTATGTAGTTCTTCTAAGTACATTATTGGCTTAAGTCATTTGCCACTGTGAGAAGAGATAAATTCTAAGGAAGTTGGTAACATTAAATGTAGATTACAGGCTTTACAAAGTGAACAAAAAGATTCAAGGCAGCCAAATAACTGAATTACTTTGAAAAAGTATTCATATCTTAAAATAATCATTTGTTGTTAATCAAACTATTGACAGTAAAATGAAATTTAACACATCTCAAACACCGCCAGAATACTGAATACAACTCAGACCATACCAAAGTTCATTTGTTAAGTAATTTATGACAAAGAGACTCACTTACCTGTAAGTATAAGAAAAGAAGGTTAGGATGAAACTACATCATTCCTCCTCTGGGTAAAAATACCTTGGGTTCTCTTCTTGAAATGGAAAGGAATCTAAAACATAAAAAAATAAAATCAGATAAAATAAAAATAAGAAGTAGTAGCCCTTGTGATTTTCCATGTCTCAGCTGTAGGCGATATTACAAAATGGTAGAAATTTAAATTATTTAGGATGTAAAATACAATTCATTCCAGTATGGCCCCAAAATGCAGGATGGTATTTTCCCCTCCCTATTTTAATGGATAAAATACAAAATATTTGTTCACACACGCGCGCGCGCGCGCACACACACACACACACACACACACACACGCAAGGTTTAAAATAACGGCGAAAGCTCCGTAGAAGCGTGTGTGAAAGCACAGTAGAGTCACACCGACTTGAGAAGGAACCTTTCTCCAAAACGCAAACCTCGCCAGAAAGAAACGTGCCCGCTGCCCACGCGCTGCTTCTGAACTCGCTCAGCCTGGATGCTCTGCGCGCACTGAAATCACTCAGGCTTCCAGGTTGGGGTCAGGAGTGAAAGTGCTGCCCCCCTCTGCAAGCACCGCGTGCAGCGCCACCACTATTTTTGTTTTTTTTAATGGTTCCACGAAATGCAACGTTATAAAAGAGCAAATCCACCTGGAAGTTTTGCCCGAGGGGCAGAGAGGGTGGCCGCCGGGAAAGCCCGGATCTCCGGGGCACGCGTCCCCGGCCCGGCCCCTCGCGGCCCGCGCGCGGCCCCGCGGAATCCCGGCCCCAGCCGCCTGCGCCGCGCCCCGCCCTCGTTCTCACCCTCACCGCGGTCCTGGCCGAGTGCTGAGCGGTGGGGTACGGCGGCCGCCCCACGCCACCCCTGCCTTTAAGGAGTTCCACTGAAGGCCACACGTGCGTCAACGAAGATAAAAGCGGAGGGAAAAAAGGTACAACCAAATCACTCTGGAAGCAAAGGCAGGGAAAATATTCTGGAAAGGGCCTACGCCCTCCTGTTAAATAAGTGGTAACAATGTTATCCTCAATTAATTAACGCAGAGTCATCTTTCCCAAGAGTTTTCATAATTATGTCTCATCTGTCTTTCTAATTCAAGTAACAGCAAAAAGTGAAAAACACTATTGTTCCCGTTTCACATGCAGAAATCAAAAAGGTCCGGAGTGGCTATACACGGTCAAAGAAAAGACTAAGAAGCTCCTAGAGCCTGCCACCACTTGTCCTTTCTCTGTGGGGACAGCCTCCTGGTGGCTAAGGTGGATCTGTCACATTTTTGTTTCTTCCCTCAACTAAGTTTGAAGGTTTTCTCTGAGGCATTGCCAGTAACAGTAACGATGTGAGGTACGTCAATCACTATACAAGTCAGGAGGCCATCTGTGTTTGCACCCTCTTTACAGTTTACCTTGGGTTTAGGGTTCAAGTTCGCTGGGCCAGCCTGGGGCGGTCCTCTCACGGCCCAGCGCTGTGCCCTCCACCGCGACTTGGGCTGCAGCTCTGCCTCTTTTGGCTTTGCTCTCACAACCGGCACTTCCGTCCCTGCCTGGCTAATTAATCTATGTCCAAATGGAATTGCTGTTGGCAGAAAGGCAGCAATGCCAAAGTGGAATAATCACTTGGACCTGAATCTGAGTTGTTTTCCATCCTTGACAACAAATAATGTTATTCCAGAGCCTGCGGGCCAAGAGTTGAAATGAGTTTATAATTTGGCTTCCAATCTCACATTCTCATTCTCACCCACTTAAATTTTCTTTTCTGTCTTTTAGCATGCAGGGGGCAGCTTTGGAGGCTAAATCACTGACATGGTCTTTATTGATATCCTTAATGAATATTCTCTGCCATCTAAATTAAAAGGGGAAAAATCCACATCGTCCAAAACCATTCTTGTTTTAATAATGAAACTAAATAGACTGTGCTGCCTCCATACGATCATTAATAATCTAATTTGTACTTCTCTCTCCAGCAACCTGAAGAGAAACGTTCACAGGTTTTTCATCCACACACAGTAGTCCACATTCATCCAGCTTCTAAGTGCCCAGCCCTAGCAATGCCAAACTGCAGGGTAAGAGCCACAGGATGGCCCAGTGCCCTGCTCTTTTCCTAGTGAAAGAACTCATTAAAACTCCAATCCTTGGCTCTAGGAAGTACGCTGTCTCCTTAGCAGTTCCAAAAATCATGTTCCCCAAGAAAGCAATCATCTCAAGCTAGTGATGGAAAAGGAAAGAGACAGGAAGGCAGAACCACTGACAGGACTCCCTTAGAGATCCGGGTGGAAGGGGAATTAGCATCATGGAAAATTACGGAAGGTAAACGGAAGGTATGTTAGGGAGAAGTGGGTGTGTTCAACTGGACACACCCTCTATTAGAGGAAAGGCAGGGGACATGGACTATACACTTACAATGTGCCATGCACTGTTCATTACATAGGAACTCATTCAATCCCCACAACAATGCTATGGATATGTGTGTTAATAGTCCCATTTTACAAATGGGGAAAAGGAGGCTCAAAGGTGTTAAGAAACCTCCCTACTAGTACATGCTAAAGCCAGGATTTTTCCAACTTTAAAGCCAAAGCTCTAAAGAGAAAAAGGAAAGCAAGCCTTTACTTTTTCTATTGTGCAACACTGTCTTACCTGCAAACACTAGTCTTCATGTGTGGTTTTCTAAGAGAGTACAGGGCTTATAGGGGCTCATACTGAATTAAAGTGGTGGCCTGACGATATGCCAAAGGTTGCCACTGAGGCCTTGAGAACATAGCCCCCTGCTGATCCCCTGAATCTCTCATCCTTTACAAGAAATCACAATGGCAAAAACATACTCTTGGATAAGTCTTCCTGAATATCAAAGAAACATACAATAAGAATACGCTCAAAATAAAAGCTGAATCCAGGAAAGCAACTGTAGGTATATAGATAAAGTGCCTTGCTTTGTTCAATTCAGAAAATAGTTCTCAACAACACCCCTCAGTCTAAACATTTGTATCCAGGTCTGAGGTCCCCTCTCCTGTCACCTGATGCCTACTGTGATTTTGACAGTTTGGCCTAAAGAATAAGGATTATGGAGACACTTATGTGGCTTTGCAAGTTTTAGTTATGGTAAAAAGGCACGGGAAAGCAGATGTGCATGAGAGTGGCTGGGAGAACATCCATGGAAAAATCACATACTTGGATTTAGAAGTTCCCGGCAGTATTCTAAAGGTTAGGAAGTCTGCCCCATCTGACCCCCACAGTAATGAGTTTGACATACATTAATTTACAGTACTCCATATATAAGTCAGCTTTCAATCATATTAAAAGAAGACTAACCAAAATCAACTATTGAAAACAGAAATAAAAAATGTTGAAAATGAGTTACACTGAGATCAATCATATTTTAACAATCTAGCAACCCATTCTATTCAATGTACAATCCTAAGTGAAAGTTCCCGGCATTTTAGTTTCTAAAGAGCTTCAAAACCACAATTGATCCATTGGTGCAATAATATCCATCCATACGCCTTCAGCTCCAAGGCTTCCTCACTTTCATAAATGTCAATCTTTAAATCTTCAGTCCATCTACACCACATATATATCAGACACATTGATTCCTGAAATGTGAGAAATAAGAAAGGAAGACTGGGGCACCTGGGTGGCTCAGTTGGTTAAGCAATAAACATTAAAAAGAATTAAAAAAAAAAAAAAAAGGAAGGAAGGAAGACTAACAAGCCCTTTCATCATCAATGTGTCTAAAACACCAAAAGAAAAGCATCGAGACAGACAGAGACTAGATATGTGTCTGCCAACTCAAGCTACCTGTGAGATTTTTCTTTGTGCATATGTAGATAATATACAGTAAAACCTTGGATTGCGAGTAACTTGTTCTGCGAGTATTGCGCAACATGAGCAAACATTTCTAATAAATTTTAACTTGATAAACAGCAGATGTCTCGCAGTACGAGTAGTACATGATGCCAACCTCACGTGATCACAACTAAGCCAATGGTTCTTGAAATTCGCTTTGATATATAAGTGCTTTGGATTACAAGCATGTTTCCAGAATGAATTATGCTCACAAACCAAGGTTTTACTGTATATGTTTTTAAATCTTGGTAGTAATGTCTTTTATTTGTATATATCAGTGGAGTCTTCTATGGTACTGGAAGACAGAAAAGGGACAGTGTCAGGAACTGTGTGGACAACTTCTAAAATTATCTTTCTCAAGAATATGTTTCAGAAAAGAAAGTGCCCTTGGATACTGCACATCACAAATCACATGTAACTATATTCTTGACCACATTCCTTCCACATCAAATAATTATACTGAAAATAGTATATTTTAAAAGTCATGAGTTTCCCAAAAAGTGTTGCTTTTCTATTATCCTGTGAAATGAAAAACAGGATCACTATGTCCTGATCTAGCATGTAAAGAAGCAGACTGAATGAGAAGATATCCCTTTATCTCTTTCTTATTCCTAATCCTTCCAGTGAAGTAGGTCACTCTTATTTTCTTCATTTCAATTTTTCATTCTGATAAATGGGGACAATCTCAGATACTATTAGCAGAACTATCAAGACTATGAACAAAATTATATTGCTAAATTATTTGAAGTCTCTTTTAAAATGTATAGGTCTACTAACACCTTAAAGGGTATCAAATAATATTTTCCTCATAAAGACCTACCAAGTGCCTCCCAAGCTAGGCAGTGGGGTCCCTCTGGGGTCCCTGCTTGAGCCACCCTCACATTATCAACATGTGAACCGCTAACATGTTCAAGAATGAAATGATTCACATGCTAAACAGAGATCCAGGGGCGTCTGGGTGGCTCAGTCAGTTAAGCATCCAATTCTTGGTTTCAGCTCGGGTCATGATCTCACGGTTTATGAGTTCAAGCCCTGCATTGGGCCCTGTGCTGACAGTGCCTACTTGGGATTCTTTCTCTCCCTCTCTCTCTGCCCCTCCCCTGATTGCTCACTCTCTCTCTCTCTCTCTCTCTCTCTCAAAATAAATAAATAAACTTTTAAAAAAAGATTAAAAAAAAACATATCTAAATAATCTACTCTTAGAGCAGAATGAAAGACAGACTAATTTCAACTGGAGAAGATCACAGTTATATCTAGTCTCTTGGAAAGAAAATGCATTGCTCTGTTTGCCATTAGTTGTGAGACCAATGACCTAGATCAGTTACGATACAGACAGTTGATGTACCTCCATAAAAGAGAGCTATTTTCCAGCACACGGTCTGCAGTGCTGCAGTTACACTCACATGCAATTGTTCATTTTATTAGACATCCACTCCTAATACATTCTTCTGGGCCAGCCCCGCCCCATTAGATACTGCAGCTGTTGGGCATGGGCTAAATACCATCACAGATACTAATGAGGCATGAACAGTGTTTCAGGGAGATCTGCTGTACTTAATCCCGCACAGAACAAGAGATTTGGATTTTCATCAATCAGGGACTGACTGAATGTTTGTGTCCCTCCCAATATTCATATGTTGAAATTCTAATCCCAAGGTGATGGTATTTGAAGGTAGGGCCTTTTGGAGGTAATTAGGTCATGAGGGTGGAGCCATCATGAGCGGGAGTAGTGCCTTAGAAGAAGAGGCCAGAGAACTATCTAGCTCTTTTCTAGACATGTGAGAATGCAACAAGAAGTCAGCTGTCTGCAACCCAGAAGAGGTTTCTCACCAGAGCCCAACTATGCTGACACCATGGTCTTGGACTTCCAGATTGCAGAAATGTGAGAATAAATGCCTGTTGTAGATAAGCCACCCAATTTATGGTGTTTTGTTATAGCAACCCAAGCTGACTAAGATACCATCTTAAATGCACTACTGTGAAACTTTAGATAAGTCCATAACTTCTTAGCCTGTGTCTCCAGGTCTGTAAAAGGGATTGGCCCAAGCTAGTGATTCTCAGTGAAGGAGGATGATCTTTATCTGTTGCTTCCCACCCACACTACATTCTTATACACCCTGTACATAAGAAGCTATGTTACAGCTGGGGACAAGCTGCACAGACAAGGGCTGAAGATCCAGGACAGCATTTAGACTCAGATGCTAACACTAGGGAAGGGGGGCTTTAAAAAGGACCAGCTCAAAGAAGATACAATGGTCAAGAAGTATAGCTCATCAAGGATGCAATTCCCAGGCAACAGATCCCTATGTAGAGAAGCTCAAAGAGAACAAATCATACCAACTCCTTACACACCAGCAAGCCAGTCGCAACACAACAGCAACATAGAGAGTGAGCTTGTGGTTCAGAAATCACAGGTCTGTCCCAGTGCTGCTATTAAGTTATTATGACCTTGAGCTAGTCACCTATAAAATAAAAGTTGGGACCAGATTCTCCAAGTTACCTTTGAGTACAGAAACCACACCTTCTTTTCATGGTTCCATATAAACCTCTATCTGCCACTAGAATGATCTTAAAGAATAAAATCTTTAAGGTCAGTATACACATCCTCCACTACAGGCTCGGTTTTTAAATTACTGCATTCCCAGGCTTCTTGGGCAAAGTAAGCACTCAGGACAACTGCCTAGGACACAAGTTTAAGAAGTAGAATGGGTAAAGTTTGTTTTCTCTGCCTTTATGACTCCCTCTGGCTAAATTCTACCCTCCACACTGACAAGTCTTGGAACTTCTGGCACTGAGGCTTGATCTATAGTATTCATAGGGCTCATGACACTGTGATAGATGAAGAAATTAAATCTTTCACCAAACTTGAATGGGCATTTTGAATGGTAATTTTTATCTTCTTCCTTCCCAGATGCAGGAATGTCAATAGTTGAGAGATCCCATGGTGTTGGTAAAAAGTCATTATAAAAATGGACTTGCCTCCTAAACGATCTCTCATTATTTTGCAAATGTATTACTTTTGCCGTATCAATTTTTAGTTTATTTCATGTTATGCTCCAGTTGCAAGGGAAGTGAGAACATACTGTCCACATTTTCAAAAAAAAAGACCGTAACATTAACAGAATAAATATTTCACCATAAAAATAAAAACTGTTGCAAATATTTATATAATTGAATTTATTCAGTCAATTCACTGGGTTAGGCCAATGGAAGTATGCTTTTTTTTAATACTGAGAGTCAAAGAGACAGGAGGAAATTTTAATCTCGACCTGCAAATAAATAAATAAAAATACTGCTTATAGGCACCATTTTTTAAAATGTGCATACAGAATGCAAATGGGTGTTACTTTCAGGGAACTTACAATTGCTGTATAGTATTTTCTATGTATACTGGATAACAATGAAATAGAAAATAAGAACATGAAACACAGACATTTCACCAATTAATATTTTCAAATCATCAAAATGTGTTTTTATGCCACATCATGGCCAGTTAAGCAAGACAGAGGTAAAGACTGCACAAAGAAAAAATTATTGAACACTCAGCAATAAGAATAAATGTGCAATTGATACATGAATCAACATGGATGATAATTATGCTGAAAGCCAGACAGATAAAAAACATACAGTATGATTCCATTTAAATAAAATTCTAGCAGATCAGTGTTTGGCTGAGGATGGGGGTAGGGGATGGGGAGGGGCCCAGAGGTACCAAGATAGTGGGATTACCAAGGGGCACACAAAAACACTGCTGGTGATGTATATGTTCATTTTCTTGATTTTGGTGATGGTTTCATGTGTATATCAAAATTAATCAAAGTGCATACTTTAAATATGTGGTTTTAGTACATATCAATTATACCTCCTAAAGCTATAAAAATTGAGAGACAAAAATAGGGGAAAAAATGTAAGATAGTAGTTAAATCTGGGGTAATTAAGATAGCTGTTGGATGCAAAGCTACAGAAAATAAATTAACACTAGATCCATAAAAGACTACCAGAGAAAGATTTCTGATTGTTGAAAGTTTCAGGAATTTTACAATCCCAAAAAAGTCTTTCTAAGAACCTAAGGGCCTAGATAATACTCATCCATCCCTCAAAAAATAAAAAAGTTCTTCTTTCTTTAAGACTTTTGACAGAAATAGGTCTAACTATCCTCAGAACAATAATAATAGCAATAACATTTATTGAGCACTTGCTGTAAACCAGGTCCACATCTAATGGGGTATCCCATTTAATCCTCACCTAAGGGAACTAAAAGATAGATACTATTATGATCCTCCATTTTACAGATGATACCAAAATTCAAAGAGGTTAAATAATTTGCTTAATGTCATCCACCATCCCAGCTGTGGAGCTGGGATATGAACCCAGGTGGTCTGATTCCAGAGTCAAGCTCTTGAAAGTAAACTTCTCTCCCACTACTAGACAAACAGGATTCTGGAATAATGAATGCTATAGATCATGATTGCTGACTCACACCTCTGATGGCGTCAAGAAAATCTTTGTGAATTAAAGAGCTACATTTCTAAGTCTGAAGGCTAATCTTTTGTGTGAAAAATGCAGAAAAAGTCAGTAATGAAGTGATGATGGAATGTAAGGGCAATTTCAACAAGGTGGAGCAGAAAAAATAATAGCCAGAAAGCAACAGACTTGGTTTTGGCCATGTCCTCACTGGTGACTATAACCTTGGGCAAGTCATTTCTCCCCCTTGGGTCTGTTTTCTCTTTGGCAAAATTAAAAGTTTGGACTAATCGATTTCTAAGATTCCTTCCAACTCTATGATCTTTGCCAGTCCTCTTTTGGGGAATCTTCCTTGCACTGTGTAACTTGGGTCAAAAATTTTCCACAACACCAAACACATTTCAGATACAAAGCTGCCTCCATCCCCTAAAACACCCAGACCCCTCCCACACAGAGCAAATTCCTCCATTATTTCCCAAAGGTATTCTGTTCCAAAGAGACAACCCCAAAGGAAGGCCCAGGGGAAGGCAAAGGATCCCTCCACCCGGGCTCACCATATTCTGTGCACTCTGACAGCCTTTCACTACAAAACCACTAACAAGTTGATTTAGGCCTTCCAGTGATGAAAAGGAGGTACCCCATCACCCAGCACCTCATTCCATCTTCCCTGTGAAGCTTCTGACATCTGAGATGATCCAAAGTACTTAGTATGTTACGGCTATAGGTGCCCGATTCCATTTATTTCCACTCCTGTTGGTTCTCTAAAGTGGCTATTCTCTCTTTGCACTAAAAACACATCATTTTCTCTTTTTAAATGATGGATTTTGTGACCCTTTGGGGAGACATAAAAAAATAGGAGCAACTAAATAAGGCAATTGTAAACCATTTCAGCATCTATAAAACCTTCTACTTTATCACAAAAGAAAAGAAAGAAAAAGCAGCTGGAAAAAAAAATGCAGCTGATAGGGAACTTGATATCTTTAAGAACAACTTCTCTCATGAATTCTCATCTCCATATTTTGGCATTTTAGCTGACTTGGAAATTATTTCTAGGAAAAGCATTTCTTGAGTGATAACTCCTTTCACAAGGCAATGGTGAGCAACCTCTTAAATATTATGAGGAATACAATGTCAATTTTTCTACACCTATATACCTGCTGTACATTTTTATTCTATATTTCATACACTATTTTCATAGATACTGTGTTCTATCTCAGAACATGTGTTTATTTTTATTTACTCACTTAACAATCACTATACTATAATAAACCAAAAATTAAAATACAGATCACTTTTCCACATAGAACCAGAAATTTACAAAATTCACTTCCTTTATCATTGCACAGGCATAGGTATTATGTGGTTGTGTTCACTAAGTGTACACTATTTTCTAATTTTTTGCTTGAATTCTCCATATATCTACTTAGTCCATGTATCTGTCATTTTAAATGGAACAATATTCCACTGCATCATTAAAATGGTTTAATTAGCCATCTTTCAGTTAGTTGTTCCCACACATTATTATAACCTAGTCAAGCATCTTTAAATAAATAAATTTTGTTATTCCTTTTGGAGTTATTTCCTCAGGCTATAATCTGAAAAGTGGGATTAACAGTTTAAAGATCATAATTATAAACTGGATGGTTTTTATTATAAATTGCCAGATGGCTCTCCAAAAGAGGTATTACCAGCTTGCATGTCAACAGAAAAATAGGAGCCTGACTTTTTCTTTATAGTCTCCTTAACACTACTGGGCTTTCCTGGATTTATTAATTTTGGGATGATTTTAAAAGAACGATGTAAAATCTTTTAGTTCTTTGAATCTGTCATATAGTTTGTTTAATACTCTTACTGCATCTTTTTTGTAATCTGGCACACAAATGCCAGGTGCTTTATGTGCCTTTTAACTCATTCAATACCCCTGACTGCCTTATAAAGCAGAAACCACAAATTTTATTTTCACTAAGAAAACTGAGTCTCAAAAGGTTCAATAATGTGCACAAGATTCCAAGGCTAATATTTGATGTTCTCAGGATTTAAACTCACTATGTACTTTCAGTGGATTCTCCACTACACCATCCTGCCTCATAGCTACAATCTTGAAAAATCTTGCCAGTTTTTCTTTTCTTTTCTTTTCTTTTCTTTTCTTTTCTTTTCTTTTCTCTTCTTCCTTCCTTCCTTCCTTTCTTCCTTTTTGGTTTAGTTTTCCTATTTATTGAGGGATAAAATACACAAGTAGAATGATAAAAGTACTCAGTGAATTTTTGCATACTGCTATACAGTGTAACCAGCACACAGATCAAGATACAGAATCTCATCAGCTTAGTACCTTTTCTTTCTCTTACTTTTTAAACATAGATTGTTTTTGTGTTTGTCATTCTTTATAGGGCCTTACTGAAGCTATGAAAATAGGTACTTAATAAACTTTGTTTAATTATTGAAGATTGGAGCTATAAGCGACCTCAGAGATTATGTACTCCAACCTCTTAAACTTCCATATATGGAAATTGAAGCCCAGAGGAAAGTGACTTATCCAAGATCTAACAACGCAGAGCTATTTCTATCACCCCATGCTTCCCTCACCTACCAAGGGCTGGTTGCTCTCCAACTCCCTACATTAAAGACATAGTGAGAGGTGACAAAGAAGGAATGGTACATAACAGAGAAAGAGTACCTGGATAAAGTTTTTTTTTTTTTTTTACTATTTATTTTAAGTTAGTCTTGAAGTACCCAAAGGGTCTAATTGATAGAGAAATGCTCATTAAGCTCACTTTACTATAAAGTATACACGAAAGTATAACGCTTGAAATCAAATGAATTTTGTCCCTCAGAATAGTCTACTTGAAAGAATAAACACTGATTCCAATAATCTGCTATTGCTCATGACTTCTTCTGAATGCCCCCTTTTAGATGAGCTTGCAGAGCTAATTTGAGTCAAATAAATAAACTAATTTTATTTTTAAAACTACAAAATTAGCATCAAAAGAGTAAAAACTGGATATGTGCCTTTTAAATCACTAGAAAGAAAGCAAAAATAGAATCCATATAACAGAAGCAAAGAGAATAACAAGAGGCATATAAAGAAGAAATGTTTTTTTAATTGACAAAAAGATCAAACCTATGAAATATGACAATAAATGTAAATGGGTTAAACGTCCCCAACAAAAACAAAGATTCTCAACATCCAATTATATGCTGTTTATAAGAAAGGTCTAAAGCCAAATGACTCAGAAATCTAAAATAAAAGGAAGAGCAAAATGTATCTAGAAACAAAAATGAAAAAAAAGTTTGGATGGCAATATTTATATTAAAGCAGACTATAAGGCAAAAGAACATTTAACAAGACAGAAAATATGTGAAACATTTCAACCTCACTAATGATAAAAATTCCACTTTTACGTAGTTTAACTTATCAAACTGACAAATATATTTTAATTTATAATATTTTTTATCATTGTGGATACAACCAAATAGACATCCATATGCCTTTATTATAAAGACAATAGGAAAATGGATAGTACAATATGAATATATACTATGGAATAAAATTACCCACTAAAAATCATGTTTTACAAAATGTAATGAATGGCAATCATACAATGCTAAGTAAAAGAGGCAAGGTACAAGATATAAACAGTAGAATTTCCATTGGTCTTAAATAAAACACATGACATATTGTTAAAATTATTAAAAAATATATATACCAAAATAATACTCTGGTTAAATTAAGGGAGATCCTTAGTTCCTTTTTTTTTTCCTTCACTATTTTTCTCTATTGGGGGAAAAAAAAGGTCTGGAGTCCAAGATAAAGATAGCATGGGGGGATTTTGCTCCTTTTATGAATCAGGCATCCAGACAAATGTCCATTCCAGACAAATGCCATCCCAGGGCATTGACAAAGGAGGCAGAGAAAAGGTTTGTTGTGTTAGATGAGAATTCTCAACTTCAATCACCTTCAGGCTGTAAACCCCATAATTTCTGGTATTTTCTCCCAAGGATTGATTAATGTTTAACTGGAATATAAACTCTGTTAATTTTCCTTTTTATTCTATGCTCTCCAAATGAACATATATTATCACTTTCCTAAGCAGAGCAAGTAAACTAATAAATAAAACAGTAATACAGTTCAGTCACCCCCTTTGTTCACAAATCTGTCCTACAAAGACAGATTTGCCAATGTTAGAAAAAAAGGTTGTGCAGGTGCTCAAGGATAATTCTGAACAAGAGCTTCCAAAAATATTTTAAGTGAAGACAGTCTTACAGGAATAGCTTCCCAAAGTATCTTCATTGAATTACTTTGCAGTGATTTTGATGTGTGTATTTTGACATGTTAGGATATCTTAAAATAAAATTGTACTGCTTTATGTTAACATGTCATTAATTTAGCAACTTGAAGGAAGAATAGGTAAGTTTTTAAAAGAAGGACTCAATAAAAGTCATTATATTCTTATATGCTTAAAATGAGATTGGTACTCACTATCATGATTAGGAAATAATCAGGTTCCAGATCTTTTGGGAAGTTCTATATACCAAAAAAATTATAATACAAATGGCTATCAAGTGTGACTGCAAGGTTGGTATTCACAGACCTAAAGAACTTTTAGAATCATGGCATCCAACATCCGTTCTTCTAGAAATCACAGTCCAGAGACATGAAATGACTCCCCCAAGTTCTTAGCTAGCACTTTTTCCTAGCATCGCTGCATCTGCAGTCTCTTCTGAGTTTTTCCTTCCCACTGGATTTACATTTACCATCCATTTCCTTCTACACTGAACTCTTCTGTAGGAGAAATTTTTAATGGAGGGCAGGTGGCTGAACAGGCAAATCTCTCATCTCTTTTTCATCTAACATAAATGTACCGAGTGCCTTCAAGGTGTCAAGTTCTATGATGAGGCTATCATCTTTGCCTTCAGAGAGCTCAAAGATGATCTATGCCCTCGCCATCCACAATTCCAAAGGCTAAAGGGTATGAGGAAGCACAGGCAGGCTACCATGGGAGCAGAGGGAAAGAGCAGCTAATCAGATTAGGTTTATCAGACTCACATCTGCGTTGTGAAAGGCAGTGAGTTGTGAAAGTTGGGAGTACAGATGAAGGAAGAGATGGGAGGACAACAGCATAGCATTCAAGGCAGGAGGGCCCACAGAAAACTCAGACATGAGAAAGTATGCCAGAGTTTGGAACCTACAAGAAGTTGAACGTGGCTGGAATTTCAGATACTTAAGAGAAAGTAGAAGCAGATGAAGTGATTGAGAAAGCTGGAAACCTCCACTAAGTGAAGGAATCGTGTCTTCAAGACAATGAAGTCACTAAAGGAATTTAAGCAAGAAACTGAAATGGTCATACTTGTATTTTAAAATGTTCTTTGTGGGGCCATGATGAGGCTGGGCTAGAGAGGTAAGGACCCAAGGTGTGGAAACAACTAGAGACTCCAGCAGTTACCCAACTGGGAAGGACTGGAGGCCTGCACCATGGAGGCCTGGTGTGGGCCAGGGACAGGTTTATAGGACATGCATTTGAGACTTGGTGATCATCTTCATGTGGACTGAGGGTAAAGGAGGAGACTATTTAAAGTTTTAACTTTCTCCTTTTTCAAAAAACATTTTTGAATAGTTTATACTTTCATGTCACAATAACAAAATGTTCTGTCCTCAGACTTAAATTTCAAGGCATACTGACTAATTCTGACAAGAAAATGGGAAGCAGAGACCAGTGAGGTTACTTCAGAGAGAGAGTGACAAAGGAGAAACAGGACAAATGTGTCCACAAGTCACAGAGTAATATAGTGATTATAGTGCCAGAAGAATTTAGGTTCAAATCCCAGTCTGACCACTTGAAACTTTGGGCAAGTTGTCCTTTTTAAATCTCAGTTTCCTTATTCCTAAAATGAGGATAATGATTGGATTTACATGAGGAGGTTATTAATCAGGAGGATAATATAAGGAGAAAGTACAAAATGCAATAACTAATCCACAGTGAGCACTCATTAAATGATCACATAGTATGGAGGATTTCCCAGGGATGGAAAAGAATAATTTTTTATTAAAATATTATCTTTTGGGGCACTTGAGTGGCTCAGTGGGTTAAGTGTTGACTCTTCATTTCAGCTCAGGTTGTGATCTCACGGTTGTGGGATCAAGCCCTGGGGTCATCCTGGGTGTGCAGCCTTCTTGAGATTCTCTCTCTCTCCTTCTTCCTCTGCCACTCCCCTGCTCCTGCTCTCTCTCAAAAAAAATATTTAAAAAATAAAATATTATCTTTTATTGTTAAGATACCCTGAGTTATGGGTATTGGGCAAAAAGGGCATCAACACCCCATTGGTAGCACCTAACCCAAAGCTTGTGTCAGATGCTCCTTCCCAGTTGCAAGTAGGGCCATCAGAAGGAGCAAAGGTGCTCACATGGGGATCACAAGACACAAAATCTGTCAGAAGAACTCTGGGAAGTAAAAGCTTAAGAGGTGATGACACAGAAACAGAAAAATCTTTTAGGTAAAAGGAGATGTATTACCTATTTTATATTCTAAATAGATGAACAGAGAAACTAAAAGCTATTTCTCTTTAAGTTTTAAAAATACTGTGAAGACCCTGAGGCTTTTATAGTTTTCACAGAGGTAATAAGATAACTAGTCCAAGGTCTAGGAAAACTCCAGTAGAATAAAAAAATGTAGAAAGAAGCAACTGTTATATTGAAGTCAGTAACATCTGTTAACTTTTTACCCTAGGATTCTTAAGAAGGTCAGTAGATTTGGGGCATCTGGGTGGCTCAGTAGGTTAAGCATCTGACTTCAGATCATAATCTTACAGCTCTTGAGTTCAAGCCCCACATCAGGCTCTGTGATGACAACTCAGAGCCTGGAGCCTGCTTCAGATTCTGTGTCTCTGTCTCTCTCTCTATGCCCCTCCCCTGCCTCAAAAATAAATAAGCATTTAAAAAAAATTTTTAATATAATAATTTTTTTAAAAAAGAATATTTCCACAATTTTTTATACTGTTCATGATGTAATGCTACGGACAGTAGACACTATTGGTTGAATCTGTAATTTTCTTCAACATCTTTAGTCTAAAACACAAAACAATAAATCACATACTAACATATATACCAATAAGCCCATGAAGTAAATAGTACACCGTGGCCAATTTCAAGCTATAACATGACCATCACCAAATACAGAGTTTGTAAGAAATGCACAGTCGCATACTACTATATTATATTTCCATTGTACAGGTACTGCACTGTTGCACGTCTACAAACTTCTTTTCAATTCCTTCATCCAGGTCATCAGCAAAATGTGCCCCTGTTTGTTGAACTTGACAAAACACGATTGCTGTTTTATTGTGCAGGAATCATAAATACCCATGTCTGGGTGCTGAGATGCTTATAATTCCAAGGATTATCTTTATTAAACTTGGCCCCTGTTCTAAGAAATGACCTCACTCAATGGCGTAATTGAGCCAGTTCATATTGACTCACAAGAGATAATTATCACATTTTCAAGAATTTTGCAAGCTGGTTGTTAAACACAACCATTATTAAAAATAAATCATAAAAACTTATAATTAAATAAATTATATTTAACATTTTTAAAAAGATATTAAATATTCCAGGTTCATTACTTCCCATTAATTTTTCCACATTTTACCACTATCTGTGCTCTTGGAGTTATTAAAAATACATTAAAAGAGTAGTACAGGGGTGCCTAGGTGATTCAGTCAGTTAAGCATCTGACTTCAGCTTCAGGCCATGATCTCATGGTTCATGGGTTTGAGCCCCCTGTCCGGCTCTGTGCTGACAGCTCAGAGCCCAGAGCCTGCTTTGCATTCTGTGTCTCCCTCTCTCTCTGCCCCTTCTCCGCTCGTGGTCAGTCTCTCCCTCTCTCAAAAATAAAACAAACATTAAAATAAAAAAAGAATAGTACAATAGTCTGGGAGGATTATATATGGAACTAAGGTATTCTAGTTATAAATTTCTAAGGTCTTTGTATTGTCCAGGAAGTGGTAAAAATACTAATTTGTATTAGCCTTAATGAGTCAAATATGAATGCTGTACCCCCTCCAAAAGAAAATAGAAATTTGTATAAGTAATAAGCCAATACAAGAGAGGGAAAAATGGAAAAGTAAAAATTACCTAATTGAAAATGAGGCAAGAAAGGAGGAAAAACAAGAATACGTGTGGAAAATCGAAATAGTAAGATGGTAGATTAAAACCCAAAGAGAGTTCATTAAAGGCAAACAGACTAAATCATCTAATTGAAAGACAAAGATTAACAAACCAGATACACAATGAAACTTAACTATCCTGCTTTTAAGAGACATAATTTAAATATAAAGATAGTGTTTGACAGTAATGGGATTAAAAAGAAGCATGCAAACACTAACCCAAAAAAAAGCTGGAAGAGCTCTATTAATCAAAGTACACTTTAAGAAAAGACAAACCACTGGGGTGCCTGGGTGGCTCAGTCAGTTAAGCATCTGACTTCAGGTCATGATCTTATGGTTTGTGAGTTCAAGCCCTGCATCAGGCTCTGTGCTGATAGTTCAGGGCCAGGAACCTGCTTCGGATTCTGTGTGTGTGTGTGTGTGTGTGTGTGTCTTTCTCTCTGCCCCTCCCTGCTCATTATCTCTCTCTCTCTCTCTCTCTCAAAAGTAAATAAACATTTAAAAAAAAAATTTAAAGAAAAGACAAACTATTGTTATCAGACCTATATAACAATTCTGTATTTTGTACACATGTAATAATATGGGCTCAAAATATATAAAGCAAAGAGTGAAGGAACCAAATGGAGAAATAATATTAGCAGTAATCCATAATCAGAGTGAGATATTTTAACACAACTCTCTCAGGAGCTAGTAGAACAAACAGGAAAAAAAAAACACCAATATTTCTATCCTTTTACTTTTAACTTTTCTACATCCTTAATTTAAGAAGTGTCTATTATTAGCAGCATAAAGTTGGTCTGACACATTTTTTTAATTAAATACTATCAACACTCTTGAAAACTAGACCTAACATCTGTAGACTATGCATCATTTCCAGGAGTAAATAGAATGTGTACAGCAATTGACCACATGCTGGGCTAGAAAGCATGTCTCAACAAATTGCTCTAAAGACTGAAATTACATAGAGTGGGTTCACTGATTACAGTAAAATTAAGCCAGAAATCAATAACAAAAAGAACTGGAAAACCCCCAGGTGTTTGGATATTAACCAATAAACTTTTAAATAATTCATGAATTATTAAACTATTTAGAACTGAAAGATAATGAAAATATAAATCCTTCTAGAGGGAAAACCCCTAAGCCAAGAAGGGTCTTTTGATCCATTCACTGAAAGTGGTAACGTATCTATTCCCCTCAGTGATGTGCTCACCTGAGAAATCTGTCATTTTTATTAAAAACCATGTATTGGCCTGTGCCTAGAAAAGAGACCTCTACCTGATTCTAGGTCTAAGAGGTTATTGGAGGCAAATAGTTAAATACTTTGGATCTGGACCCTGGGTAGCTACCCCATGGAACACAAGAATCTTCTATTTTACAGTGAAAGATGGTGTGGTTAATTATGTGCCAAAGACCCTTTGTCTTTCCTTCCAGTGCCCAGCATTACTCTCCCAGTGGGCAAATGCCGCCCCCCCCCCACAACCTAGACTATTTGGACCACCTCCTCAACAGTATACATATTCTGAGATTCTATACCTTCTGCCACTCTGGCTCCTGATGGCTCTTATCCTGTTTTCTGATGCTTGAGAATTACACCTATACATAAAACTTACATAAGACCACAAATATATAAAACCTACAAAAAAACTGTGGTTTGAAAAAAAATTTTTATTCCCCACAAATGAAGATCTCCTTGTGCCAGAGCCTCCTACTAAATTGATTGTATGCTTTATAATGTATTTCCTATCATTTACATAAATCATAAAGTCTTTAGAATAGTATAACAATTACGATATTCAAAAGATGATTTTAAGTTTCTAAACACCCAACAGTAACTCAGGGACTCAAGCTGCCACCATCTTCCTGCTTCAGTGTCATTCAGGTATCTTGCAGCCAGCAGAAGCAGAGCACCCAGGGAGGTCAAATCAAACCCTTAACCATCTCAGCCTGGAAGTGACACACACAGGTCATGCAAAATTTCCATCAGCCAGAATTAAGTCACATGACCCTACCTCACTGCCAAAGACAGTCCTCCCAGTGATCAGGAGAGAAGTGAAATAGTTTATTGAACATGTAACACAGTCTCTGCCTCAAATTCATACCAAACCTTATAATCTAGTAGAGAGGAAAGGAAGAAAGGAAGTAGCATCCACTGATTTGGAGTACCAAGTTTAATGCCAAGAACCTTGCACACACTCTTTTTAAACAAAAACACTGTGAGCCAGACACCATTATCCCCACTTTATACCTGGAGAAACTGAAGCATAAAGTTAAACCCTAAGTGAGACGTTAAACCCTCATCTATGACTCCAGGGCCCGTGTTTCCAGATGGGCACAGGTTGCTCATAGTGTGGGCCACAGCCCACCTATGCCACAGTCACTTGAGAGGCCTTTGCAGAGCCCCACACCACACTCACTGAACAAGAATCCCCAGAGTGCAGCACCCTGCACTTTTAAAAAAAGCTTCCAAGGGGATTTTATACTATTGATCATTTTATCTCTGAAATACAACAGTGACATTCTAAATAATCCTTTTCAAGAAAGTAGAAAATGAATGGAAAAGAGATAAGATTCAGTTGATGTAAGAGAGGCCAAATCCTACAGACTCTGGAGTCAGAGGCCATGGATGCTGGTCCTACACCAATTAACCTCCTGAGTGACCTCAAGAAGTCACTTACCCTCACTGAACCTGTTCCAAAGAAAGATTACATTTTCTCCACTGAAAAATGTTGGCATCGGGCTAAATAATCTCTTAAAGCCCCCTTTGGTTCTACAATAATGTGAGAACTATGAAGTGAGCCAACAAAACAAATACAGAATAAGAAAGTAATAACAGCATTTAAAATAATAGCTAATCCCAGCAAGGCTTTTTGTAGATATAGACAAACTTCCTCTAAAATTTACATGGAAAGGCAACAAAACTAAAATAACCAAAAAAAAAAAAAAACAACAATGTTGAAAGAGAAGAATAAAGTTAGAGGAATCACAATACCCAATTGTAAGACTTACTATATAACTACAGTAATCAAGACAGTGTGATATTGGCAGAGGAACAGACAGAGAAATCAATAGAACAGACTTAAGAAGCCAGAAATAGCTTTACATAAGTATAGCCAATGGATTTTTTACAAAGACACAAAAGCAATTGAATGGAGAAAGAGCAGTGTTTTCAACAAATGGTATTAGGACAACTGGCTATCCATCTGCAAAAAACAAAAATGAAGAAGAAAGAATTTCAATCTAAACTGAACACCTTAAACAAAAATCAAAATCAAAATGGATCCTGGGTCTAAATGTAAAAATGTAAAACTTTTAGGAAAAAACATAGGGGGGAAATCTTCATGATTTAAGGTTAGGCAAAGAAATCTTACATTTGTTTTAAGTTTATGTATTTATTTTGAGAGAGAGTGTGTATGTGAGTGGGGTGGGCAGAGAGAGGAGAGAGAAAATTCTAAGCAGTCTCCACACTGCCAGCGCAGAGCCCTGGCACAGGGTTTGAACCCACAAACTATGAGATCATGACCTGAGCAGATATCAAGAGTCAGATGCTTAACTGACTGAGCTACCCAGGCGCCCTAGGTAAAGAAATCTTAGACGTAACACTAAAAACATGATAAATGAAAGAAAAAATAAATAAGGCCTTTTGCTCTGTAAAAGATCCTATGAAGAGGATGAAAAGACAGGCCACAAGAAGGGAGAATGTATCTGCAAATTACATATTTAACAAAGGACTTGTATTCTGAATATATGCAGAACTTTCTAAACTCAATAGGAAAAAAAAAAAAAAAGGAACTTTATTTTTTTCATGTTTATCTATTTTGAGAGAGTGTGAGCAGAGGAGGGGCAAAGAAAGCAGGAGAGAGAGAATCCCAAGCAGGCTCAGCACTGTCAGCACAGAGCCTGACACAGGGTTCAATCCCTTGAACTGTGAGATCATGACCTGAGCCGAAATCAAGAATGAGATGCTTAACCAATTAAGCCACCCAGACACCCCTCCAAATAAGAACTTTAAACATGGGAAGAAGACTTGAACAGACCTTTGAAAGAGAATATATGGATGGTAAATGAGTACATGAAGGGATGTTCAATATCATTACCACTAGAGAAGTACAAATTAAAGCCACCGTGAGATACAATTTCACATCTACTAGAACAGCCAAAATAAAAAATAGTGATAACCACAAATTCTGGCAAGGATGCAGAAGAAATAGATCTCTCATACATTGCTGGTAAGAATGTAAAATGGTACAGCCACTAGAGAAAACAGTTTGACAGTTTTTTTTTAAAGATAAGCATATACTTAATATAATGACTCAGCAATCATACTTTCAGGTATTTATCCTCTGAGAAATGAAAACATGCTCACCCAATATGTACATGAATTTCTATAGCAGCTTTATTTTGTAATAGCCAAATTTTGACAATACCCCCAAATGTCTTTCAAGGAGTAAATGCGTAAACAAACAGTGGTACACCCAAGCAATGGAATACCAGTCAGTGATAAAAAGGAACAACCTGCTGATATATGGACATCTTGGATGGATCTCAAGGTCATTCAGGATACTGAGTGAAAAAGATCAGTCTTAAATGGCATGATTCCGCCTGTATGACATTCTCAAAAAAGTGATGGCAACCAGGTCAGTGGTTGCCTGGAATAGGTGTGACTATAAAGAGATAGCCTTTGTGGAAATGGAACAATGCTGTATCCTGACTGTGTTGGTGGTTACATGAATCTAGACAATAAGGTTTCACAGAACTATACACACATACACATGAACATATAAAGGAAAGCATGACAAAACTGGTAAAATCTGAATAAGGTCTATCATTCAGTTATTAGTGTTAGATCAATGCCAATTTCCTGGCTGTGATAAAGTATTTTAATTATGGGAGATATCATTGACTGAATCTGGGGAAAGGATATGTGGGAACTTTCTGTACTATTTTTTTTTCAGCTTCTTGTGAGCCTAAATGATTTCAAAATAAGTTTTAAAATAGCTGATATTTGTTGAGTACTCTGTGTAGCCATACTGTTTGGAGAGCTATATATATACATAAATATTTTATACTTAAATATTTACAGTAGATACTGCATTCCTCCCATTTTACAGATGAGGAAACTGAGTTTCAGAGATGTGAAGTAATTTGGGCAAGGACACAGTTGGTGAGTAACAGAGGTTGGACTCAAACCCAGAAAGTCCATTTCCAGGGCCATCAGTCTTAGTCAATAAGCAATGTTTTTTTAAGAAAAAAGAAAGCAGGACAAGGAAAAGGTCAGAATGGGAGTCAATTATGCAGAGGAAAAGAAAAAGAACACAGAAAGACAAAATAAAATGAACAAGGCAAGTGAAGCTCCGGGGAGGGGGTCTTTCTGGCACCTTCCTTGTGTGTCAGTCCCCTTGGAAAATACACCTGTTTTGACACTGTAATTCCAAAAGACCAAGGAGAAGCTGGAGAAAGTAAGAAACATTTTCAAAGATATATTAAACAGCTCCTCTTAGAACAGTTCAGAGTAATTGAAGTTATTTAATCTAGAGGAAGTCAAGAAAGTAGTTTAATCACCACCTTATGAAGGTTTTTGAGAGAATGTCCAGAGGACAAAAGAAAAGAGACTTAAACTGAAAAAAGATTTAATAAGACATTAAAAATGTTTTCCTGACCATTTGAGAAGGGATAAAACTAGGACGGATTAGAGGGCAGTTGACTCTTTCTTCTGAGACCTTCAAGAAGGATAGAATAAAACTGGCAGTTCATTCCACTAAATATTAAACCTGGCAGACAGAGCAGCCTGCCCTGTGCCAGGACCAATAAAAGGCACTTTACACATGTTATCTTTTTAATCAGCTAAATCAGGTGTAGTCATTCCCATTTTATAGATAAGCAAACTGAGCATCAGAGGGGCTGAGTCCCGTGTAAGACCCTTCAGCTGCCCAGGGATGGACAAACCCAGGTAGCTCTGCCTTCACCATCCAGGTCTTTCCACTATATTACACACACTGCTAAGCTTGGAGACTTATGGACTTGGAGGGTCCCCTGCCTGCTGGCATAAAACTGGATCAATATGGTGCCTTCCAGCTGCAAAACTATCTATCTCTCAAAGTGCTACTAACCTGATTTTACATCAGCTCCATCCCCACTCATCTCTATCATGATCTTCTTTTAGAAACACACTTTTCTCTAGGACATTAACCTATGTTTCTCATTATCATCTCCTAAACAAGTGTGATGACCTCCATTTTACAGGCAAGAGAAGTCAGACTGCCCAGCAAGTAAAGCATGGAATCAAAACTGTGTGTGAGTGAAAAGAGACTCAGGAGCTGAGAAGTGCAACCTCCTGGAGATTTCAAAATGGAACCAGAACATCCCAATGCAAGCCATGGAGAATAACGTCCCTAGAGGGCTCTTCCTATCCAGCCAATAGCAGTCACTGACTACCCAGCCAGTTTGTTTATCCTTTCATTACTAAAAGCCATTTCGGTTCCTTCCAGTTTTTGGCAATTATGAATAAAAGTGAATATTTTATATGCACACATATTTATGTGCAGGTTTCTGTGTAAACAGTTTTCAATTCATTTAGGAGCATGATTGCTGGGTCATATGGTGAGAAGTGGGTGTTTAGCTTTGCAAGACACTGCAAATTGTCTCCTGGAGTGGCGGCTGTACCATTTTGCATTTCCAGTAGTAATGAATGAGAGTTCCTATTGTTCCATGTCCTTACCAGCACTTAGTGTTGTCACAGTTTTAGATTCCATCCATTCTAAAATGTGTGTAGTGATATCTCACTGTGATTATACCCCAACATGTTCATTGTAAAGCACACAGTTCAGCTCTTTAAAGTAAAAAGTCCTAACAAACTACATAATAAACTGTCATAATTCCATCCATAACTGTCATTCTCAGAAATTCCAATCAAATAGGAAGTATCTGTTAAGACACATGAAAAGATGCTCCACATCACTCATAATCAGGGAAATATAAATCAAAACCAAAATGAGATACTACATCACACCTGTCAGAATGGCTAAAATTAACAACTCAGTCAACAATAGATGTTGGCAAGGATACGGAGAAAGGGGAACCCTTTTACATTGTTGGTGGGAATGCAAACTGGTGCAGCTACTCTGGAAAAACACTTTGGAGGTTCCTACATATTAAAAATAGAACTACCCTATGGCCCACAATTGCATTACTAGGTATTTATCTAAAGGATACAAAACTGCTGATTTGAAGGGGCACATGCACCCCAATGTTTATAGCAGCACTATCAACAATAGCCAAATTACACATAGAGCCCAAGTGTCCAGTGACTGATGAATGAATAAAGAATATTACTTGGCAATCAAAAAGAATTAAATCTTGCCATTTGCAACTACGTGGATGGAACTAGAGTGTATTATGCTAGGCAAAATAAGTCAATCAGAGAAAGATAAAATATCATATGATTTTAATCATATGTGGAATTTAAGAAACAAAGCAGATGAACACAGGGGAAGGGAAGCAAGAATAAGATAAAAACATAGAGGGAGGCAAACCATAAGAGACTCTTAAATACAGGGAACAAACTGAGGGTTGCTGGAGGGGTGTTAGGTGGGGGGGAAGGGCTAAACGGGTGATGGGTATTAAGGAGGACACTTGTTGGGATGAGTACTGGGTGTCATTTCTAAGTGATAAATCACGAAATTCTACTCTTGAAATCATTATTACACTATCTGGTAACTAACTTGGATTTAAATAAAATTAAACAAACAAAGAAGTATCTGTTAAGAGAAAAAAAATCCTTTAAAACAATTCCTATTGCTGAAGGTAGGGCTGGTATTACTTGGTACCTGAGTTTTAAAAAGCCAATGCAAAATTTGTCCCTTCATCACTAATATACTAAAATGATCTTTTAAAGGCATGAGGGTGCCTGAAATATAGAGATAAAATTATCTTCTCTTGATGACCAGCCACATAAAGGCATTTTCTTTGACATTGTTGAATTTGTCTTTGTTTAATAAAGTTCTTCTCAAATTTAAATAAACATTGCACAGTCCTAAGTTGTTCTGTACTATTTCCAAGCCACTAAAAGTTATGGGTAGAAGAGGGGAGGGAGGTCCTGGTTTTTTCTTATCCTATAGCTTATCCAGATGTTCCAACACTTTTATGGAAACAGGAGCAGCAGAATAATGAGCAGAAAGCCTCTGCTGTCTACTATTATTACACCTGCTATGGCTTGAACTTTCCAAAAATCATAGATACTTTCTGACTATATTTATTTCAAAGCAGCATCTCACACCTGCATGTTTACATAATGGTTTTGATGTTCATTAACTCTACAAAGATTCAGGCAATAAAGTGCAAAACAAAATTCTTGAAGAAAGAGAAGTCATTCAATTTCATAATTTTTGCAAACATGTGAATTTTGTGTTATGCATTTATGATGATGAAACATAACATAATAAAAAGTCCCATAACACATCTACCTTGAAAAAATATTAGCAAGCATCTGAAATTTTTAAATGGCCCTTTTTATGTTCCCATTTTTAACAAACAAGATATAACCATATGAAACAAGTGCTTTCTCCTCAACTCTGGATCTGTAGTTTATAGCAGCTCCTCAAAGCCTTGGAAATAGTCCATAATTAGGTGGCAAGGATGTCTGAAAGTTTTTCCAAGCCAAATGGCAAAGCATTTAAGAGAAGGATCAAAAAAGCATTTGTCAGGAATAAGCATAACATTTGGACTACCTTTCTTTGTGTTTTTATCACTGCATTTTGGAGGGTACAATCAAATACTTCTGTTATTAACCACTGGCTACATACCAGCATTGATTCTAAGTGTCCCCAAATTTTTTATGGATATATCCTCTAGGGTAACTTCAAGAAAAAAGCTGAAACACCCACACTTTAGTAGTGCTAAGAAAATTCCTCTCATTTTTTTGCTGTCAACCTAAGCAAAGTGACCATGAATTCTGCTGAGAAATTTTTAAAGGGGAGTTTGGAGGCTGGTAAAAGACAGCCAAACTTTTAAAAAGTTTCCAGTGAGGGACATCTGGCTTAGAGGATACTTGATTATCACTGCTGAATTGAAGGTGTCTTCTCCAGGTGAGCCATATAGCCTCACTAATCATGGTGTGGATCTCCTGGATAGGTGAGCTGCAGATGTTTAATATAGTACAAGTAACTGGGAGATTTTTGTAATCCACTCCTTTCCTTTTTCATTCTATAGCTTAATAAACATACTACTTCCATCTACACCAAAAATGTGAAATTTTCTAGCACAGATGTGTTATGGGTTGAATTATGTCCCCCCAATAAAGGTATGTTGAAGTCCTAAGCTCTAAGCTTCAGAACATGACCTTATTTAGAAAGAGTGTCTTTGAAGATGCAATGAGGTCATACTAGAGTAGGGTAGGTCCCTAATCCAATATGTCTGGAGTCCTTTATAAGAGGACAATGTGAAGACACAGGGAAAGAATGTGAAGACACAGATTGGAGATGGTGCTGCAAAATCAACACCCACCACTAGCAGGTGGTTGGCTAGCACAAAGAGGTTTTGGAGGAAGGTTTCACAGGTTTTGGAGGAAGTATGGCACTGTTGACACCTTTCAGACTGACAAATTTCAGACTTCTAATCTCCAGATTTGTGAGACAATACATTTCTGTTGTTTTAAGTCACTCAGTTTGTGGTAATTTGTTGTAGTAGCCTTAGGAAACTAATACATACCATGATCATATCGCTGGAATGCAAGGGTCACTCAACATACACAAATCAATGTGATACACCACAAAAATAGAACAAAAGATAAAAACCATAAAAACCATCTCACTAGATGCAGAAAAAGCATTTGACAAAATATAACACCCTCTCATGATAAAAACACCTTAAAATTGGGTACAAAAAGAATATACATTAACACAATAAAAGCCATATATGACAAGCCCACAGCCAACATCATACTCAATGGTGAAAGATTAAAAGATTTTCCTCTAAGATCAGAGACAAGAAAAAGATGCCCACTCTCAGCACTCCTATTCAACATAATATGGGAAGTCATAGCCAGAGTAATCAGGCAAGAAAAAGAAATAAAAGGCATCCAAGTAGGAAATGAAGAAATAAAACTGTGTTTATGCACAGATGACATGGTCTTAGATAGAAAATCCTAAATATTCCATCAAAAAATTTCTAGAACTAACCAGCAAATTCAGTAAAGTTGCAGGATACAAAATCAACACATAGAAAATAGTTGTATTTTTATATACTAACAACAAAACATCTGAAAAATAAGAAAACAATCCCACTGACAATAGTATCAAAAACAATATAATACTTAAGAATAAATTTAACCAAGGACATGAAGGATCTATACAGTGAAAACTGTAAGACTTTGTTGAAAGAAACTGAAGAAGACACAAATTGAGAGATATTCCATGTTCATGGATAGGATGAATTAGTATTGTTAACACATCCCCTATTACCCAAAGCCATCTATAGATTCAATGCAATCCCTATCAAAATTCCAATGCCATTTTTCAAAGAAATAGAAATCTTAAAATTTGTATGGAGCCAAAAAAGACCCCAAATGATCAAAGCAATCCTGAGAAAGAAGAGCTAAGCTGGAGGCATCACACTTTATTTCAAACTATATTTTGATGACTATAGTCACCAAACAGTATGGTACTGACATAAAAATAGACACATAGACCAATGTAGTGGAATAGAGAGCCCAGAAACAAACCTACACATAAACAGCCAATTAATACTTACCAAGGGAGTCATAAATACTCAATGGAAGAAAAAGTAGTCTCTTCATAGATGGTACTGAGAAAACTGAATAACCACATGCAGAAGAATGAAATTAGATCCCTATCTTACACCATTCACAAAAAGAGCTTGAAATGGACTGAAGACTTAAATTTAAGACCTCAATGCATTAAACTCCTAGAAGAAAACATAGAAGAAAAAGCTCTTTGACATTTGTCCTGGCAGCAATTGTCTGGATATGACACCAAAATAAATGAGATTACATGAAACTAAAAAGCTTCTGCATAGCAAAGGAAATCAACAAAATGAAAAGGCAACCTACTACATAGAAGAAAATATTCACAAATCATATATCTGATAAGGGCTTAATATCCAGAACTCATACAACTCAATAGAAAAAAAACAATCCAATTTTAAAATAGAGAAACTCAATAGACAGGTTTCCAAAGAAGACATCCAAATGGCCAACAGAAGATGTGAGATATATATATGATATATATATATATGAGATATATATGAGATCTTGCCATTTGCAACAACATGGATGTACTTAAATGGCATTATGCTAAGTGAAATAAGTCAGACAAGAAAGACAAATACCATATGATTTCACTTGTATGTGGAATCTAAAAGACAAAACAAACTAAAAAACAAAAAACAGACTCAAATACAGAGAACAAATTGGTGGTTGCAAGAGCAGAGGTGGGTGGAGGGTTGAGAGAAATAGATAAAGGGGATTAAGAGGTAAAATTTTCTAGTTATAAAATAAATAAGTCACAGAGATGAAAAGTACAGCATAGGGAATATAGTCAATAATATTGTAATAACATTGTTGGATGACTACAATTTTCATGGTGAGCACTGAGTAATGTATAGAATTATTGAATCAGGGGCGCCTGGGTGGCTCAGTCGGTTGGGCATCCGACTTCGGCTCAGGTCATGATCTTGCGGTCCATGAGTTCAAGCCCCGCGTTGGACTCTGTGCTGACAGCTCAGAGCCTGAAGCCTGTTTCAGATTCTGTGTCTCCCTCTCTCTCTGACCCTCCCCCGTTCATGCTCTGTCTCTCTCTCCGTCTCAAAAATAAATGTTAAAAAAATTTTTTAAAAAGAATTGTTGAAACAATATGTTGTATACCTGAAACTAACATAACACTGTATGTTAATTACACTTCAATTAAAAAACAAAATATAAGTTTTAAAAAATGTCCAACTGGTATATGAAAAGGTACTCAACATCAACTAATCATCAGGGAAATGCAAATCAAAACCACAAGGATATATCACTTCATACTTGTTAGAATGGCTATCCTCAAAAAGTCAAGAAGTAACAAGTGTTGGTGAATATATGGAGAAAAAGGAACCCTAGTGTACTATCAATGGGAATGCAAATTGGTACAGCCAACTATGGAAAACAATAAAGAGGTTCCTCAAAAAAGTAAAAATAGAACTACCATATGATCCAGCAAATCCCACTTCTGATTTCAGTATCTTGTAAAGATATCTGCCCTCCCATTTTCATTGCAGCATTACTCATAGTAGCCAAGAGGAAACAATGTAAGTGCTAGGCAACAGATGAATGGATGTGTTATACATATAAAGTGGAATATTATTCAGCCACGGGAAAGAAGGAAATCCTATTTGGCAACAACTTGGATGGACCTTAAGGACACTGTGCTGAGTAAGTCAGAGAAAGATAAATACTGAATGGTATCACTTAATGTGGAATCTAAAAAAGCTGAACTCAAAGAAAACAAAGAGTAGAATGGAGTTACCAGGAGTTGAGGGGTGGGGGAAGCAGAGAGGTGTTGGTCAAAGGGTACAAACATCTAGTTTTAAGATTAACAAGTTCTGGCATAATTGAAGAAATACAATACATTTGAAACCTTTAAAAAAAAAGATTAACAAGTTCTGGGAATCTAATCCACAGCATGGTGATTACAGCCAATAATATTGTACCATATACTTGAATGTTGCAAAGAGAGTAGTTTTTTAAATGTCCTTATATATATATGTATACACATGCACATACACACACATATACACACAATGGAATATCATTCAACCATAAAAGAATGAGGAAATCTTTCCATTTGTGACAAAATGGATGGGCCTCGAAGGCAATATGCTAAGTGACAGAAGTCAGATGGAGAAAGACAAATCCTGTATGATCTAACTTACATGTGGAATCTAAAATAACAAACAAAAAACAGACTCACAGAAAGAGATCAGACATACCGCCAACCAGAGGCAGAGGGTGGGGGAGGGGAATTGGAGGTCCATGACGACTACAATTAGCACTGCTGTATGATATACAGGAAAGTCATTAAGAGAGTAGATCCTAAGAGTTCTCATCACAAGGAGAATTTTTCTGTTCTTCTTTCTTTTCATTGTATCTACATGAGATGATAGATGTTAACTGAATCTAGTGTGGTCATCATTTCACAATACATGTAAATCAAACCATCACTCTGTACACCTTAAACTTATAGAGTAACATATATCACTTATTTCTCATTAAAACTGGATTTAAAAGAGAACATTAAAATATGCTCACCACAAAAAAGGAGCAATATTATGTGACGAGAAGGAAGTGCTAGCTAATGTTATGGCCGTACTTGTTTTGAAATCTATAAAATGTATCAAATCAACACGTTGTCTATCTTAAACTTACACAATGCTATGTATCAATTACATCTCAATAAAGCTAGGGGAAAATAAAAATAAATCACCACAAAAAGAAAACTGATAATATACTATTTGCAACATGGGTTCTGGAGCCAGATGGAGGTTAAACCCCACTATCTGGACAAACTGTCATGGCATTCAAAGCTCCTCTAAGATTGGGGCCCAGGCTTGATGTAGTAACTCCCTCCCCAGGAGCTAGAATCCTGTCCAGACCCAGAGTTGGTACTTTGCTACTTGTCCCCACATTTCCCTTAGCAGGAACACAGCCTCCAGAGATACTGCCTAGAGGTCTATGGGCACAGCCCATGGAGGACCTCCAAGGACTTGTGAGATCGTTTTCTCTGTGTCTGATGTTTAACAAACACAAAATAAGCTGGGAAATTGATAACTTCCCCTTAAAAATTAAATGTGCCTGTGATATTATATGTCATATTTATTAATCCTACAAATACATTTTGTTACTTTTATACATATAAAATACGTTTGGCTGGAAAGTTGCTGGTATGGATTTAATTGTATTCATCCAAAGTTCCTATCTTGAAGCCCTAAACCCCAGTGTAACGGTATTTGGAGATGGAGCCTTCAGAAGGTACTTAGGATTAGATGAAGTCAAAAGGATGATGCCCTCATGGTAGGATAGGTGCCCTCGTGAGAAGAGACAGCAGAGCACACCCCACCACCCCGCATTCTCTTTCTCTCCACCATGTGAGGACACAAGAAGGTGGCAGTGTACAAACCAAGAAGAAAGTCCTCACCAGAAAACCAGCATGCTGGCACTTGGACTCCCAGCCTCCAAAACTGTGAGAATTGACATTTTGTTGATTAAGCCTCCCAGTCTATGATATTTTGCTATGGTAGCTGGAGTTGACTAAGACAGCTGCCATATATAAATAAGAACATGACTTAGCAATGTGATGAGAACATCTCCAAGTCAGTAATGATAATCAGGTATCAGTGGGGTCAGAACTCCCTCACTGGAAATTTTAGGTGTTTTAAGTACCAGAAATGTCTACCTAAATGTGTTTATATTAAGTCACTGTGCTCCTTTGCTCTCAATAATAAATAAGTTCTGTTTATTTCATGTTTCACAGCACTCCCTGTGCCCTGAGGTTGGCCAGGGACCCGCAGAACAGGAAGGGAGGGAGAAGAGGGCTGTCCATCTTCTCCCAAGGACACACTGGTTGGAAAGCTCTGGGCTGTGGCCGGGCACCTGCCTGAACCTCACAGAACCTGTGGAGGCCATGGCTCATTGCAGTCATGGACTTGCAGTGAATTGAGGCTGCTTCTCTGTCCAGCTCCCCTGATGCACACTCCCCATCTATGGCTGCGTCAGCCATCTAATGCTGCTCCCTGTGCATCCAGGGACACCGCTCCACCTCCTCAGCATGCTGTGGTCACGTCATAAAGGGACAGGCAGCAGAGCACAGATGTGAGGCATTTGCAGTGAGCCAGCTAGGAAGTCTTTCCACTCTCCCCTTCATCTTTTCACAGCCCTGCTCCTTTTGAACTTTATAGAGGAATTCTCACACAATTTGTCAAATTTCACAGTAGAATTCCCAGAAATGATATATAAGAGATGCCAGAACCCCAGGAAAAAAATAATGAAATCAGCACCATTTTTGCATAGTTGGGTTCGCTTCAAAAGAAGAGCTAACCTCCAGGTACCTGGGTGGCTCAGTCCATTAAGCGTCCGACTTCAGCTCAGGTCAGGATCTCACAGTCCAGGAGTTCAAGCCCTGTGTCAGGCTCTGTGCTGATAGCTCAGAGCCTGAAGTCTGTTTCAGATTCTGGGTCTCCCTCCCTCTCTGCCTCTCCCCCACTCACGCTCTTTCTCTGTCTCTCAAAAATGAGTAAATGTTAAAAAAAATTTTTAAAAAAGGGCTTTTAAATTTTCTACTTGTTTCTGCCTCTGAAAAGTATCGACAGGTCCCAGAAAGACATGATTGGCTTATTCTTTTTTATATATCTGAACAACACCATCTGGCCAAAATCAGCCTCCACAGTAGTTGAGATCCCCTGGGGCCACCTACACATAGCCAATAGTACTTTCCCCAACTTTATGGAGATCTTCGTAACATCCTTCTAGAATTGTCTACTCAAAATGAATAGCTTGACAGTCCTCTCAGAGGTTTTATGAAGTTTTTTACCTTGATTATGTAATGCATCATTTCCTACCATTTGAATATGGATGCTTTCATAGGCTAATCAGAGCCTTGAGACAACGGTTTCAAATGTATCATTTATGACATAAAGCAATGACTTACTTCTGTCCTCTATTCTCATTACAATGTCCTAAGGAAACTGTTCTGCCTTAAAGGCTCTCTTTTCTAGTTGATATGCAAACCCCTCCTTTTCCATGAAAAACCTTAATTTTCTCACGTTAGAGTTGTTGATTTTCGTATTTAGTAATAACGGCCATCATTCTTTTTTATTTACCCTCTGCAGTTGGTAAGATTTTTATTTTACTGTTTTCCTTTCCACTTTATGATAATGTTCTCTTTTTTTGGTATGATAATGTCACAAGCCTAATTTTCCCTTCTGTTGGGTCTTGATTATTCCCCCCAAAGGCTGATATTTAAAATGAAAGCATTTAAAACTTAATGTTAGCACAATGGTTATGTGGTCACATGTATATATAGGAAACTAAGCCTACAGATACTGTTAATATTATTCCATGCAAATTAAGTCTAATGCAGCATATGTAGTAAGCAGCTTCCCTTCAGGGCTGATCTAATTGTAAAACTGAGGCTAAAGTTTTTAAAAGGTAATAAGTAAGAGGGAGGGCAAATAACTAGGAACCAGTTTGTCACTGCTGCTGCAGGACTGACTTCTTAGTATCATTTACATCTGAGGCAGAAAATTACAGCTTAAGAATTATACCCATTGAAGGGGGAGGACTTTTCCCTTCTTCCCTTCTAGGTTGTTTGGCTGGTTGAATAATTAAGCTGACATAAAAAAATTAATTTCATATGTATAAGAACCCAAAGATATGACATTCAAAGAAGTGACCAAAGCAGGCAGCTTTTATGCCTTTTTGACAAGGAAGTAATAAATTTGACCTGACAAAGGGCTTTGAGGTTGGGTGGTAAATTAGTGAAGAAGTAATAAGGTTTGTTTAGATAGCCCTCTCAGCCCTGAATTCCCTGTCTCTAGTGATAAGGATGCTCTCCTGGTACAGGGAGGTAGCTTTCACAGGAGAGATTTACTTCCTGCCTTCAGGGGGACAAAAAAGGGTTACACTGTCCTTCTTGCAATGGTTGTTTCTCAAATAACTTAAATTCAAAATAATCAATATGCCAAAAAGGCACACTCAGGGGTGGCATATTCAGCTACCTATCACCACTCTATGAGAGTCTACGCTAAATTAACTTGACCAGTTTTGTGTGTGTGTGTTTAATGTTTATTTATTTATTTTGAGAGAGAGAGTGAGTACAAGTGAGCAGGGGAGGGCCAGAGAGAGACAGAGGAAGAGAGAGAATCCCAAGCAGGCTCCATGCTATCAGCTCAGAGCCTGACATGGGGCTCGAACTCACGAACCATGAGATCATGACCTGAGCCGACATCAAGAGTCAGATGCTCAACCGACTGAGCCACCCAGGCGCCCCACTGATCAGTATTTTGTTGTTGTTTTTTAACATATATATCAGAATTTGTACCTCTTACAGACATTAAGCTGACGCTGGCTGGAGGAATCAGGTAAATAGCTCCCTTCAAGGTTATCTGGAGTGAAACTGCAGGTTGAAAGAGATACCGGTTTAACTGAAGCCAAAAAATGGGTTACAGGAAGTGTCAGTTTCAGGGAGACAGGAAGTGGCAGCAGATCAAGCTTAGTGGCTTGACAACCAGCCTAAACTGTCAGTCACTAAGTGGGATTTATCTCTAGCTTCCCAACTCCTAGCATATCCTGAAACACTCTCTGTACCTGAAATGCCCTTCCTGCCTCTCAGCAAAGCACCTTTCAGGTCTCGGCTGGGATGTCAGCTCCTGAGAGAGGCCCGCCTTGACAGCCCCCATCTCACCTGTGTCTACTGCTACAGAAGGCAGAGCTGGGAATGAGAGACAAGGACAACCTGAAGGGAAGAAATGGTTGTGAGGCTGCCCAGGGTGGCAGCCACAGCCCATCAATGCCTACTCGGCTCTGGGTCAACCTAACCGTGGGCCCACCCTTCTTTCTGCCCTGTAAGATTTTTAATCTCACTTGGCTCATTATTCTAATTAATTTTGGTTTTCAGAAGCATTAAAAATTTATCTCAAAGTAAAGTTAAAGAAACTGGAAGAATTGAAAAGGGAGCAGTAGAAAAAAACAATAAAGGGGAAAGGGTACTTGAAATGCGTTACAAGTGAATGGAATCTAAAGGCACAACAGACTGACCCACCTGGAATTTAAGTAGTTTTAGGAGAGCTTTGTAAGAAGTATTTGTGTAAGGGAACTGAAAGGAACCAGAATAGAAAGGAGGTACAACCAAAGTGGTTCCTTCCCCAAACTGAGACACAGTGTCAATTCACTGCTCACCAGTATGAAAGAGCTGAACCAGGCGTCTGGGAAGCTGTTTTATAAATTCAACAGATTACCATCATTTTTATAGACCACATTCGGATACAAAAGTACATACAAAGGCTTTTAACACTGTAAATGCCTCCTTTCTGTGCTCTTTCTCCGAACTTTTATGGCTCACCAATAAAGAGATGTGTCATCATGATCTATTCTCTAATGAATCCTCCCTGTCTGTCCAGGACTCTGAAAAGAGAAAATCAGGAGTAAATGTAAATGTTGTCCTAGCCACTCTAAAAGTACAAAATTAAAGAGGCCTGATACCCTGTAATGAAAATGTTCTACTTAAATGAAATCTCATTTTCAAGGAACCCAACTGCAGAACAATCAACAATAACAGGCTTTATGTCCAAACGGGAGAGGAGGAGAAAGGCATAGCATGCTTGCCCTTGGTTAAGGAGGGTTATATTTAAACAATGAGGAATAAACATGTCTATGAGATGGGGTCTGAGAAAAATATGCTGGGTATTTTTTTTAATTAATGCGAATTCTGCTCCCAAATTTTCACAGAAAACTTTTTCTTTTCTAGTCTAATTATGCATTGCATTATTAACCACTGCCAGGAAGAAGCCAAAGGATTATAAAAATCTATTATATCACATCTAAAGCAATGTGAGGCTACGGGTGCCCTCAGTGGACCACACATTCCGGCATGATTGAGATCTGCCAGGTGGGACTGGGGAGAAGAGATGCATTACATCAAGCTTGGGAGATACTCAAAATAGAAGATGAATATTGAGAACCACAACATCACACCAAGTTTTGGGGGACAGGAAGCTAGGGCCAGTGATTTAACACATTTGACAAAAACATTTCCCCCTCCTCCCACAGCTACAAAGGAAGAGGGTTGCTTTTCTTTTTTTTTTTTTTAATTTTTTTTTCAACATTTTTTATTTATTTTTGGGACAGAGAGAGACAGAGCATGAACGGGGGAGGGGCAGAGAGAGAGGGAGACACAGAATCGGAAACAGGCTCCAGGCTCCGAGCCATCAGCCCAGAGCCTGACGCGGGGCTCGAACTCACGGACCGCGAGATCGTGACCTGGCTGAAGTCGGACGCTTAACCGACTGCGCCACCCAGGCACCCCTAGAGGGTTGCTTTTCTTACTAAGGTCACAACAACATGCACCTGTTTTGACTTGAGCCACTCCGTGTCACTATAAACAGATGGCAAAATATTAAAAACCTTCCTGAATTTACAATGACATATCCATCTGGAAATGCTCTTTGGGATACCCACTTTTTAAAAAATTTTTGTTGTTGTTTTCATTTTTTAGAAAGAGTGCGAGCTAAGGAGGGGTAGAGACAGAGAGGGACAGAGGATCCGAAGTGGGGTCTGCACTGACAGCAGCAAGCCTGACATGGCGCTCAAACTCAAGAACCCAGAGGTCCTGACCTGAGCTGAAGTCGGGTGCTCAACCAACTGAGCCACCCAGGCTCCACGGGATACACACTTTTAAAAGAACAGTTTTTGGGGCACCTGGGTGGCTCAGTCGGTTGAGTGTCCAACTTCAGCTCAGGTCATGATCTCACAGCTCATGAGTTCGAGCCCCACGTCAGGCTCTGTGCTGACAGCTCGGAGCCTGGAGTGTGCTTCAGATTCTGTGTCTACCTCTCTTTCTGTCCCTAACCCACTCGCATTCTGTCTCTGTCTCTCTCAAAAATAAATAACATTTTAAAAACAATAACAATAAAAAAAGAACAGTTTTCAAAAAGTTATATAATAAAAAGATAGGGGAAGGAGGGTTAGAAAGTGAGAGCTAATAAATTTAGTTGAAACTTAACATCATTTCAGTAATGAATGTAATGAAATGTCTGAAAAGATTACCCCAATGAAGTTAAGCTTTATATTGTAACAGCATATTCTTTTGTAAGGAAAACACCTAAATGTACCAAGATTATTTGAAGGGTCTACTGGTTTTCTTGTAAGAATCTTGAGGCTTGTTATATGTGATAAATCTGCACAAGACTAATGCACAAAGCAGGTGTCAGTAGTAATATCACCATATCTTTATACAATACCTTATGGCTCTTCAGGTGCTATTATATGCATTACTTTATATTACCATTATAGTAATTATTATTCCCATGTGAGGAAATCAGCCAAGAGAAGTAGCTTAGCTATATGTAAAAGAAAGTCAGTGATGGGATCAGTCCTATAAACCAAGTACCCAAACCCCAAATCCAATACTTCTTTATTCTCCCCTTCACTAAGATCAAGTTTTCTTTAGAAGAAAATTAATTTCCTCAAGAAAGGTAATATTGCATGGTGGTTAAGAGTATGGCTTTGAAAGATGCTCAATATTACTCATCATTAGGGAAATGCAAATCAAAACTATAATGAGATACCACCTCACACCTGTCAGAATGGCTAAAATCAAAAACACAAGAAACAACAAGAACATTGTTTGGCATTGAATGTGGAGGAAAAAGGAATCCTTGTGCATTGTTGGTGGGAATGCAAACTGGCACAGCCATTGTGGAAAACAGTACGGAGGTTCCTCAAAAAGGTAAAAATAGAAATACCCTACAATCCAATAATCACACTACTGAGTATTTACCCCCCAAATACAAAAAAACTGGGGTGCCTATGTGGCTCAGTTGGTTAAACGTTCAACTCTCATGTCTAGCTCAGGTCATGATCCCACAGTTCATGAGTTTGAGCCCCATGTTGAGCTCTGCACTGATGGTCTCTCCCCCACTTGTGTGCATGTTCTCTCTCTCAAAATAAATAAGTAAACTTTTTCTTTAAAAATATCATTTTTTAAAGAATTGTATTTTAAACAATACTAATTCACTAATTCAGAAGGATACATGCACCCCTATGTTTGCTGCCACATATTTACAATAGCCAAATTATGGAAGCAGCCCAAGTATCCATCAATAGATGAATGGGTAAAGAAGATGTGATGTATATACAATGGAATATAATTCAGTCATAAAAAAAAAATGAAATCTTTCCATTTGCAACAACATGGATGAAGCTAGAGAGTACTGTATAATGCTAAGCAAAATGAGTCAATCTGAGAAAGACAAATACCATATGATTCCACTCACATGTGAAATTTAAGAAACAAAACAAATTAGCAAAGGAAATAAAAAAGAGAGACAAGCCAAGAAATAGACTCTTAACTATAGAGAACAAACTGATGGTTACTGAGGGGAGGTGGGGGGGGGGGGGAATGGGTGAAACAGGCGAAGGGGATTAAAAGTACACTTACCAAGAAAAGCACTGAGTAATATATAGAATTGTTGAATCATTATATTGTACAACTGAAACTAATATAACACTGCATGTTAACTATACTGGAATTAAAATTTAAAAACTTAATTTAAAAAAAGAGTATGGGCTTTGAAAACAAACAAACCTAAGTACCAGGCTTTGTTCTGCCATACACCAGTTGCATAACTTTGGATAAGTAACCTATCTTCTCTGGGCCTCAATTATATCATCTGTAAAATGGAGATATTTGTATAATGGGCCTATGATAGCTATTATCATTATACATCAACTTCTGGTTTTTCTCTCCTTCCCTGCAAGGGTACTTCCCAGTCCCCCTGCAGTTGGATGGTGTCATGTGACCAGTTCTGACCAATGAAACATGGACAGATGTATGGCATGTTGCTTCCAGATCTGGACAATGAAAAGCACATGCATGACGCTGCAGCCCCACTCTTATCCAGCCTGGGGTTGAGGATGACAAAGTCGTGTTGATACTGGAGCAGCCTGGATCACCAAGTCACCTCATCAAGTCCTGCTGCCCAGACTACAGTGCACTTTGCTCTGTTGTGTGAAGCCACTGAAACCATGGCATTGTGACCACAGCATAATCTAGCATATCCTGACTAATACCCTCTTTGTGACTCTTGCTGTGATGATCAAATAAAATTATAAAACAATTATAAAAAATCGGCCCCTACTATTAACATTGTAGAGTGGTTAATTATGAGAACTAGGATTGTAAACTCAAAACACCTAATTTATAGTCCATTTATTCCCTCAACAAATATGTATTGAGTATCTATAATGTGTGAGGCCCCATCTGGGAGCTGAATATAAAGTGATGAACAAGACAGACACTAAGGCTCATAACGTCCCAAGAAATAAATACATCTTTAAAAATCTTCTAGGAACCCCTTTCTGAGGAAGTTTAGACACAATCCTTCAGGAATATATATGGATATGTTCTAATGACTTGGAAAGGAATGAAGCCCTGCCCTGGGAAGGATCTGAACTGTTATAGCACCCATGTAGGTAGCTCCCAATGCCTCAAGTCAGCCCACACGTGGGACTCACTGAACCATCCTGCCTGCTAACAAGAGCTCTAAGTGTCCAAGGCACTTGCCAGAAACGATAGAGACACACGGTGAAAGAACTCTGATTTCCATCAAGGATATTCTAGTGAACAAATAGTTTACTAGCATTAAAATCTCACAGTGTACCCTACAGCAATTTGCCAGGTATCCAGTTCACTTTATGAAATGTGTGAGCTGGAGATAGATAGACCTCCTAATATTTTTAATTTCACTGTTTCTTCCTTGATTCTCAAAACTCTACTTTTCATGAGCAGGAAATTTTCCCATAACTCCTCCTCAGAATTGAATTGCTAGAATATTCTTGACTGGACCACTAAACAGTTGCCAGACACATTCTCAATGTAATGGTTTTGAGTCCCTGATACAGCCGTATTTTCTTTTACTTGAGTAAAATGATTACATCTGGAAAGTGTATAAACTTGGACTCAACACTCAAAATCAGTACCCACTGCATCAGAAAAACAACACTATTAATTCTAGGCAGATTCCTGTAGAATTTAACCGTGAGGCACTATAGCATTTCTCAGTAGTGGATCTGTCACACTCAAATCTAATTTAAATTCCCAACAACTTTGCTTTAGAAGCTTTTCCATGAAATCTGGTATTTGCCTGACTTGCCTGCTGTAAATTCTATTAACCAAACTCTGCAGGACCTTACACTACTCTTGAATAATTCTACACTTGGAAAAAAACAAACAAAAAAAGATTATGAAACTGCCAGCAAACACCTTTTATATTTCAGAAGGTAAACTTACGAGTTTAAGGCTTAAACTTTGGTTGTTTTTCCTTTCAGAACATCCAAAGGTTGAATTCAAACTCTGGACAATCACATTTTCCAAGGCACAGGAGAGAAGCCCTAATGAAAGTCTATTAGAGTTTGGGACCCACAGGTGAGACTCAGGCTGCTAAACCCAAAACAAAATCTCACTTAGTCCTCTCCTGCCTTTCCTTCAGCAACGATGGAAACATCTGGGGCAAAGGCAGATTCAGTATCATTTTTCTGACTCATCTCTCTAAGTCCCTCAGTCCGTGGGGTTTTCGGGTCTCCTGGGACATGGAACCTACTCTCCTTACCAGTAACAGTGACCTGTAGACCCTGTCTATCTCTTCCAACCATCTCTCCTCCTCACATCTCCTTCCTAAACCTTCAGGATACCTAAGTCCCTCCTGGGCTCCCTCCTCACCTGAACCCACCAGACCCACACTCCATGTCCAGTCCTAGGGGAGCCGGCTTTCTCCAGTGACAACAGATAGGAGTTAATGGAATAATAAACCAGATCACACCAGGTTAACAAAAGGCCTTGCTCTGGTTAAGACATCTACTAAACAGCACTGCTTGTGGGGCTGGAGCACAGGGCAGACCCCGGGGACTCCGCCTGAGCCCATCCAGTGGCCCTGCGTGCCCTACTTTGGGGAGGGGTCATCAAAACAAGATGTTGCCTCGAGACCACATGATCCTTCAAAAAGAAGTACTATTTATTTTTTAAGTTTCATAACACTCACTCAAGGCACTTTTTAAAATGTATAAAAACATTCTGAAATGTAGGAAGAAACAAAACCTATAGATGTTCACTGACATCCTCAGATAAGATCACCTTAAATAAATTAAACAAACAAAACCTTCCCAACAATGTGCTGAAGAGGTAGCAAGGGAAGCAAAGCCATGACTCGTGACAAACAAGTGAACTCCAAATGCCTTCAGCTTGCTTGCTAGTGTTTTGCTTCGTGGTGCCCCCAGCCAACCTTATCTGTAAAGAGCCAGATAGTAAATATTTTCAGCTTTGTAGGCCACATAAGGTTTCTGTTGCATATTCTTCTTTGGTTCATTTTACAGCCCTTTAAAAGTGTAAAAACCATTCTAGCTTGAGGGCATTCTCTGGCAGCCTTTGGCCACATTTGGCCATTTGCAGGCTGTGGTCACAGAGTTCTGCCTTGGAACATGTTTGGTGCTCACACAGGGCCACCTGACGACCATCTCTGACCCAACAAACACTAAGAAGCTTTTGTTTAAAAGGAAAGTGCCTTTCTAGATAGGCACTAAAAGAGTTCAGTTCTGCCTAAATCATTTTATTGGTTTTACACAGTTCCAACAAAAATCCTAGATTTATACAATCTTTCAAGTAATAAACCATATTATAAAGCTACAGTAATTAAGAGTATCATTCTAGGATAAATCAGAAACAGATCAATAAAACAAAACAGCATAGAAACAGACCAAAAGTTAGATAAAACATAAATACATGATGAAGTCATGAAGTGTGATGATACAATGGCTTATTTAACAAAAATATTGCAGGGTCAACTGGTTATCTATAGGGGGAAATCACGTTAGATTTTTTTAATCTCAAAATGTACTCCAAGGTAAATGCCAAGTAAATCACAGAGTTGAAGTTGTAAAATTCATTAGAGGAGCTAGAAAAAAAACCATATAGTTAAATATACTTATCTTCTTTCTGTATTTGAAAAGACTTTCTTCTTTTTTTAAATCTAAGGGAAAAAGACTTTTAAAACTGATGGCAGAAATCACACTCACACAAAAGATAACAACTGACAACTGAAAAATCAAAATTAGTAAATTAAATTAGCATATTTAATTTTACATCATAAATTATATATTCTATAGTATATCATAAATTACATAGTAAACTAAAGTGCTAAGTAAAACTTAGTAAGTTAAACACAGGTAAACATCAAAAAAAATTATAAAAATATAAAGACCAACAACTAATTAGGAAAATTTTCAACAAATGAAATGGAAAAAGGGTCAGTATCCTTGGCATATAAAGATCCCTTGTAAGCTGTAAGAAATATACCAAACTTCAATAGATAAAAAGTAGAGAGTTTTTTAAAGGACTCAAAAAAATTAATATATAGATAAAAAATGTTTAGCTTTACTGGTAACCAAACAAATATAAATCAAAATAGCACCATTAGCGTTTGCTTATCAAATTAGCCATGTACAGTGCATGGGGGCAATGAGTCCTACACTCTTCCCCCACTGCTGGCTGGAGTGGAAACAAACTCTGGTAAGTAATCTGGCAAGCGTTATTTACTAAGTATCTCTAAAGTGGTCATATTTTTTATTATTAATTTCACCTCAAGGAATCAATATAAATGAAACGATCATAAATCTGGACAAAAATGGATGCACTACAGAGGACCTGGGAGCATTATACATAAAATGAGAAATGATTTAAATGCTTAACACTGGGGAATGGTTAGTAAGCTATGGCATATACATACTATGAAATACTATGTAGCCATTAAAATTATATTCATGGAGAGTTTTTAATGATGGAGAATTTATTATCTACATTAATTGAGAAAGAATACAAAATTGTGTATGTGCTAGGATCTCAGTTGTGATAAAATTCACACACACACACACACACACACACACACAGGTTAAAAAGAAATATGCCCAAATGCTCAAGAGTGGTTATCACTAAAAAGAAAGAAAGCAAGAAAGCAAGAAAGAAAGAAAGAAAGAAAATAAGAAAGGAAATGTTGATACTCGTCAAGCCAAAACTTACTCCAAACCAGAATTACAGAACTGACAATGACCTCATGCATCTAATCTTTGTATTGTAGATTAAAAATAATTAAAAGTACTCAGGGTGCCTGGGTGACTCAGCTCAGGGCATGATCTTGCAGTTCAAGTGGGTTCAAACCCCACAGTGGGCTCTGGGCAGACAGCTTGGAGCCTGGAGCCTACTTCGGATTCTGTGTCTCCCTCTCTCTATGTCTCTCTCTCTCTCTCTCTCTCTCAAATATAAACATTAAAAAAATTTTTTTAATTAAAAAAATTAAAAGTACTTTATGAAACTGAGACATATCCCCCATGTATCAGCATCTTAACCCAACCTACAGTCAGGCCAATGCCAATCATGCTTCTTTGTGAACATCAGCAGAGTACTCTGTATAGGCAAGACACAGGTCTAAAGTAAAAGAACCAGCATCAATCAAAGTTAAGGGTCCATGTAAAAGCCCTGTAAGCAGGAAATTTTAATTCATTAAGTTGAAAATGATCAATAACCTTGATTTTGTTATTATTAGATTGTCAGAGCAACACATTATAATTAATTTAGACCTGCTCTCACTGTGGCAGGAAGCTGGGAAACAGGATTCACCAGCTACTAGATTCTAATACAATAAACAAAGGAAACAATGTACTGGGATTCTTAATGAATTAAGTAGGGAGAAACAACTCTTGGGAGCATGATGCAATAGTATTAAGATACAACAGTAGGGAATACCTAAAACACCCTCTAATTAGAACAAGAAGGATCTAATCCAAATGCAGATAACAAAAGGTGTAGAAAGTACTCAAGTAACAAGTTCGTTCTGGCAGAACGCTGTGGTGGAAACAATGGAGACTGTGGAGTCACACAGACAGGGCCTGGAATCCCAGTGCATCCATCTATAAACTTCACTCTCTGGCAAGATCCTTAACCTCTCAGAGCATCAGTTTCCTCATCTGTCAAACATAGATAGTAATTAACCTTTCAGGGTGGGGGTAAGGTTTGAGATAATAGATATTAGACATCTGGTTCAAAGCCCAGTATGCCTAACAATGAATGGAACCCATTATTCTCTTGATGAAAGACCAGGGACCAAAGAAGCCAGCCACGTGTCCCTGATGCTGTGGGCACTGCTTTCCCTTTCCTGGCCAACTTGCAGGCACGGGGGGGGGGGGGGGGGGGGGGGGGGGGGGGGGAGAGTGGGGTGGGGGGGGGGGGGGGGGCAGGGAGGAGGAGCCTTGCTTGGTGCTGGCAGGGGGGCCAGAGACAGGTAGTAAGAGAATGATCTGACAATAACCCTCAGTGATTATATGGAGCCCAGACCCTGACAGTCCTTGAAGTTTCCCCCAGGCAGTGCTGGCCTGGGTTCTGCTCCACTACACCCCAACCCAGACTCCAAAGAGCCTGGAACAGACCTGGGGACCAAGGGGTAGAAAAAAAAGCAAAAATAATCCCCAGAGAAGGAACAAAATAACCACAGAAGGGGGCAAAATGCATGTTATAGAAAATACAATAAGCCTTATAAATGAAAGAAAAGTAACAAGAAATAAATTAAGAATGAGAAATCAACAAATCCAGAATAAGTCAATTCAGTAACACTTTAAAAGAGATGTTGAACACAAAGAATGAAGGAAATTGGCAGTGATGGGAAGAATTAATTAAGACAAAAATCAATACTCAGTAGAAAAACAAGAGAAAAATACTAGAAATACAAGGTAAGTGTGCGTAAAATAAGAATGGGTCCTGGTGTGCATCAGGATCCTAAGAGAATTAGACAATGACCTTACTGATTGAGAGAGAGACAGAGAGAGCAAGAAAGTGTGTGTATTTACAAAGCTCTAGTCATCTCCAGAAGCTGAGAAAGATCCTGGGTGGTATTACTGATCACTGAAAAATTAAAGGGCAATTCTGACAACTTATCAATATATTAAGCCTCCGTTTTTCAGAGAAGTAATAAAGATAATTTGAGGAGATAATTCAAAATCATTTAGCAACATCAAAATTGATTGTAATTATATTACGGGTAGTTGAACAAGGAGTAATAATGAGCCCTTATTTAGAAAAACACAACTGTGTCAGACAAATGTGACAGCTTCTTGCATTGGTATAGACAAGTCTATTTTTAGGTGGCAGGACAGCACTGTGGATAAGGAAGCCCCATCTTCAGTGTGAGAAAGACCTGAGTGTCAATCTCAGAGCTGTCCCCTTACCAGTTTGGACATGTTAGTTAATCTCTCTAAGCCTTAATTTTTCATCCACCTCATTGATGTTTGTGACAATTAATAAATTGAAAGAAAGACATAGCACATAGTAAGAATCACATAAATGGTAACCTATTTTGAAGCTTTACAGCATCTATTGTGTTCAGCTAGAATTTAAAGGGAGTGGCGTAGGGACATATTTCCTCAATGTCAAGATCTTGTCAAGTGGCTAAGAAAAAATGACAGCCATGTTGATAAACTCCTCAGAGAATATATGTATTATTTCCTTTGTCCTAGCAACAAGGTTAGCACTAGATGGCTGAATGATTGAGCTTACCACAGAATATCTGTGAACCCTACCTGTCTATTGGTCCCCTAAAAAAGAGCAAATCTTCTGTGGCCCCATGCCGTTCCCCACAATGAACCTCACAAACCCACAGCAGCCAAACTCAGGCATCACAGGCTTACCTGAAAAGCATTTACTGGAGTCTCACAGATGCAAGGGTATTCCTACAAGGTTGGGACAGGTCAGCTGAGAGCCTGCTGCATATCACCGTGACCGTGTGCCACATTCAACACACCTGATATCCAACAAGTATGTCCTGACTGATGCCAGGGACTAAAAATAGCCATGCACTGGCACGCCTCTTGGAATGTAAAGTTATCTTTGTTTCTCTTGCAATTCTTCAGCTCATCTGAATATTCAAAAAGAATCAAGTAATCATCAGCTAAATGGATTAAAAATGTGTATTTTCATGTTAATCTTAATTCTCACCACAGACTAGTGTTGTGTTTCAGAAGAGCAATATATTATAAACTCTATAAAATTCAATGGCTGAATTATTTACAAAATGTAAAATAGATAAGAAGGGGCCTGCAAGTATTTTGGGTCATTCAAAAATTACTAAGCGAAGGTCATGTGTTGGGATTCTGGTCTTACTTACTTTGGAGAGTATATTAATTTTTTTAAATATTTAGAAGAAACTGTTTTGCCGACATCCTAAGTAAAAGCTATATGGTAGGCTCCGTTGGCAACAGGAATGTGGACAGTGAGATGTTGGAGTAGAAGGAAGCGCTCTATGCTGTGCTAATCTCAGAAAACGAGCCCACCTGACAGTGCAGCTGTGCCAAGAGGCTTCAAGGAGCATCCAGAGGCCAGACCCTATGCAAACCAGAACAGGAAACACACAGTTGTGCAGGGGAGTTTTCCCAACTCTTTGTTTCAATATCTCTACAATACTTTCCAAGTCAGTGAATATAATGACAGTTTGTTGCACATCATATAGTTCCTCTTTGAAAACAGCTCACTATTGAGCAGGAGCCCTGCTTCACTCTCTTTCCCTCTCTCTCTCTGCCCCTCACTCACTTGCACCCTCCCTCAATCAATCAATCAATCAAAACAGCTCACTTTTCCACCTTTTGCTCCTTCAAACCCTTACAAGCAAGATACTACCTCCCTACTCCTACCACCAAACTATTCCAAAGAATCTAGCAATCTTGATAGAATTTCCAAATATGTATGGGTATTTTTATTATATATTCATGAACAAAATTGGATTTTTAAAAATACAGTTCAAATCTGACTATGAAAACAAGTTAGGAGAGTGCTTTTGCGAGCCTAACCATCTAACCCTTCAATTGCACTCCTAGGTACTTATCCAGATAAGTTGAAAACTTATATCTGAAACAAATTTATGTCCTGCATACAAATGTTTATAGCAGCTTTACTCATAACACCCAAACTTAGAAGCAACCAAGTATCTAAGAGTCTTTCAATAGGTGAATGAATAAATAATCATATATCCATTAAATGGAATATTATTCAGTGATAAAAATAAATGAGTTTTCAATCCCTGGAAAGACATGGGAGGGGAGGGGACTTTAATGCATATTCTAAATAAAAATTCAGTCTGAAAAGGCCTTGTACCATATGATTCCAACTATATGACATTCTAGAAAATGTTAAACTATACAAACAGTAAGAAGACAGTAATTGCCCATGTGAGGGGGCGGGGCTGAGGGTGGAGTAAAGGGCAGATGGACAAATAGGTCAAGTTAGGGGATAATATTCAAATTACTCTGTATGATACTTAATACTTTCATGAATACAGGACATGAAAGCTATACAACCCAAAAAATAAACCCTAAAGTAAACAATGGACTTTGGTTAATAATATAGTATTGGGGTGCCTGGGTGGCTCAGTCAGTTAAGCGTCCGACTTTAGCTCAGGTCATGATCTCGCAGTTCATGAGTTTGAGCCCTACATCAGGCTCTGTGCTGACAGCTCAGATCCTGGAGCCTGCTTCAGATTCTGTCTCCCTCTCTCTGCCCCTCTCCCACTCACACTCTGTCTCTGTCTCTCTCTCAAAAATAAACGTAAAAAAATTTTTTTAATTGTATCAATATTGAATTATAACTTGTAACAAATGTAGTCTATACCAGTGCAAAAGTTAACACTAGAGAAAACCATGGGTTGGGGGAAAGGGAACACACGGGAACTCTATGTGTCTGTTCACTTTACTGTACACTTTTAACTGCTGTAAGAAATAAAGTTTATTGGAGGGAGCCAAGATGGTGGAACAGCATGGAAGTTTTTTGTATGTCTCACATCCATGAAATACAGCCAGACCAACACTAAACCATCCTGCATACCTAGAAAACTGATTGGAGGATTAACACAACAATCTGCACAACCTGAACCACAGAATTCAGCAGGTACGTGGCACAGAGAGGTGACTTGAGGAGATAGAAGCCGTGGAGGGCAGGGAGGTGCTTTTGCATGCAGAGAGGACAGAGACAGTGGGGAGAATACGGGAGAAGCACCCCTTCCCAAAAGCAGCTGGAGAGAAAGGGGAAAATTGGAAACAGCCACAGGGACTGAACTAAAAAGGGAGAAAGGAGAGGGTTTAAATCCATTAAGACTGTAAACAGGGGGAGCACAGAGCCTACAACTCCACAGCTCAATACATGAAAGTGCTCTGGTGGGAAGGGAAAAGACCCAGGAACAGAGTGGGGTCTGGGAGGTTCTTGGGCCACACGGGGAGAAGTGGTTCCACTGCTGGAAGGACATTTGGTAGGGGCTGTGAGGCAACCTGGGCCCAAGAGACCCCAGAGAATGGCCACATTCGATGTGCTGGAACAAGGTCGTTAAGGGTGAAGCCTGGTGCCAGATGTGTGTTGTGATTTTCCATAATCCTTGAAATGCTGCTGCTAAACTATCTCGAGAACTTTTTCTGGGGCAGGCTGGCACCTGGCCGTAGTCTCTGGGCATTGGCAGCAGCACAGTCCCACAAACTTTCCTGGGTACAGCTGGCATTTGGTCATTGCTTGGTTAAACCCTCTGCAGAGGGGCAGAACGGGTCAAAGCCACTGTTTTCTGGCCACAGAAAACAGCCACATCTGAGACAAAACTCAGGAGAGAGGTACAACCTGAGGCTTGGTCACAGACAGTGTAAAAGCAGGGAGTGGACAAAAGCTGAAGACAAAGGACGGGTGCGTGATTGCTGATCAGGTAGAACAGAGTTCCAATACTAGGAACTGGGTAGCTGGGTGACACCATTCTCACCGCTCCTGCACATGCGTATATGCACCTACAAGCGCCACAACAATCAACCCCAGTAGGCTAGCAGCGCCATCAAGTGGAGAATGGAGCTATTACACTAAGCCCCACACAAGTGGGCCAACCTCAGTCTTCAAGAATAGAAGTCTCACCACCTGATTAGCTTATGGACTATAAAGCGCTTCACGGTCTGACTTCTAGGGGAAAACGAAGTAATTTCAGTAGTATTTCAGTCTGTTGGCAGGTCCATGTATTCAATTTTCTTTTATTTTTTTTCTCTTTTTCACTTCTTTTCTTTTTCTTCAATACAGAAAAAGAAAAAATTCATTTTTATTTTTAATTTTTATTAAAAATATTTTTCTTTAATTTTTTCTACTATATCTTTTACTTTTGTGTGAATTTTTTCAAATTCTAGTTTACTTCCATCATTTCATTTTAGTCTACTTCAGTGTATTCACTTTTTCAAATTTTTAAACGATTTCCTTTTCTTTTCTTCTTTCCCCTTTTTCTCTAACATATCAAGCCACTTTCAACACCCAGACCAAAACACACCTAGGATCTAGCATCATTTATTTGGGGTTTTTTTGTGTGTTTTTAATTTTTTAATTTTAATATTTTTTCATTTTAATTTTTTTAATTTTAATTTTTTCTACCTCATTAATTCCTTTTCTCCCTTCAAAATGATGAAACGAAAGAATTCACCCCAAAAGAAAGAGCAGGAAGAAACGACAGCCAGAAACTTAACCAACACAGATACAAGCAAGATGTCTGAACCAGAATTTAGAATCACAATAATAAGAATACTAACTGGAGTTGAAAATAGATTAGAATCCCTTTCTGTGGAGATAAAAGAAGTAAAAACTAGTCAGAATGAAATAAAAAAATGCTATAACTGGGCTGCAATCATGAATGGATGCCATGGCGGCAAGGATGGATGAGGCAGAACAGAGAATCAGTGATATAGAGGACAAACTTATGGAGAATAACGAAGAAGAATAAAAGAGATTAAAGCAAAAGAGCATGATTTAAGAATTAGAGAAATCAGTGACACTCATTAAAAAGGAACAACATCAGAATCATAGGGGTCCCAGAAGAGGAAGAGAGAGAAACAGGGGTCAGAGGGTTGTGTGAGCAAATCATAGCAGAAAACTTTCCTAACCTGGGGACAGACACAGACATCAAAATCCAGGAAGCACAGAGGATTCCCATTAGATTCAACAAAAACCAACCATCAAGAAGGCATATCATAGTCAAATTCACAAAATACTCAGGCAAAGAGAGAATCATGAAAGCAGCAAGGGAAAAAAAAGTCCTTAACCTACAAGGGAACACAGATCAGGTTTGCAGCAGACCTATCTACAGAAACTTGGCAGGCCAGAAAGGAGTGGCAGGATATAGTCAATGTGCTGAATCAGAAAAATATGCAGCCAAGAATTCTCTACCCAGCAAGGCTGTCATTCAAAATAGAGGGAGAGATAAAAAGTTTCCCAGACAAACACAAATTAAAGGAGTTTGTCACCACTAAACCAGCCCTGCAAGAAGTTTTAAGGGGGACTTTTTGAGGGGAGAAAAGATGAAAATGAATGAATGAATGAATGAATGAATGATAAATATATAAATAAATAAGCAAATAACTACCAAAAGCAACAAAGATTAGAAAGGACCAGAGAACACTACCAGAAACTCCAACTCTACAAGCAACATAATGGCAATAAACTCATATCTTTCAGTACTCACTCTAAATGTCAATGGACTAAATGCTCCAATCAAAAAACACAGGGTAACAGAATGGATAAGAAAACAAGATCCATCTATATGCTGTTTACAAGAGACCCACTTTAGACCTAAAGACACCTACAGATTGAAAGTAAAGGGATGGAGAACCATCTATCATGTTAATGGTCAACAAAAGAAAGCTGGAGTAGCCATACTTATATCAGACAATCTAGACTTTAAAATAAAGACTGTATCAAGAGATGAAGAAGGGCATTATATCATAATTAAGGGGTCTATCCACCAAGAAAACCTAACAATTGTAAATATTTATGTGCCAAATGTGGAAGCACCCAAACATATAAATCAATTAATCACAAACATAAAGAAACTCATTGATAGTAATACCATAATAGTAGGAGACTTCAACACCCTACTCACAGTAATGGACAGATAATCTAATTTAAAAAATCAACAAGGAAACAATGGCTTTGAATGACACACTGGACCAGATGGACTTAACAGATATATTCAGAACATTTCATCCTAAAGCAACAGAATATACATTCTTCTCCAACGCACATGGAACATTCTCCAGAATACACCACATACTGGGACACAAATCAGCCCTCAGCAAGTACAAAAAGATCAAGATCATACCATGCATATTTTCAGACCACAATGCTATGAAACTCGAAATCAACCGCAAGAAAAAATTTGGAAAGGTTAAAAATACTTGAAGACTGAAGAACATCCTACTAAAGAATGAATGGGCTAACCAAGAAGTTAAAGAGGAAATTAAAAAGTATATGGAAGACAATGGAAATGATAAAACCACAACCCAAAACCTCTGGGATGCAGGAAAGGTGGTCATAAGAGGACAGTATATAGCAATCCAGGCCTTCCTAAAGAAGGAAGAAAGGTCTCAGACATACAATCTAACCTTACACCTTAAAGAACAGGATAAAGAACAGCAAATAAAACCCCAAACTAGCAGAAGACAGGAAATAATAAAGATTAGAACAGAAATTAATGCTATCAAAACCAAAGAAACAGTAGAACAGATCAATGAAACCAGAAGCTGGTTCTTTGAAAGAATTAACAAAATGGATAAATCAGTAGCCAGTTTGATCAAAAAGAAAAAGGAAAGGCCCCAAATAAATAAAATCAAGAATGAAAAAGGAGAGATCACAACCAACACAGCAGAAATAAAAACAATAATAAGAGAATATTATTAGCAATTATATGCCAACAAAATGGGCAATTATATGCCAATAAAATGGAAAAAATGGAAAAATTCCTAGAAACACATACACTACCAAAACTGAAACAGGAAGAAATAGAAAATTTGAACAGACCCATAACCAGTAAGGAAATCGAATCAGTAATCAAAAATCTACCAAAAAACAAGAGTCCATGGCCAGATGGCTTTCCAGGGGAATTCTACCAAAAAATTTAAGGAAGAATGAACACCTATTCTCTTGAAGCTGTTCCAAAAAAATAGAAACGGAAGGAAAACTTCCAAACTCATTCTATGAAGGCAGCATTACCCGGATTCCAAAACCAGACAGAGACCCTACTAAAAAGGAGAACTATAGACCAATCTCCCTAATGAACATAGATGCAAAAATCCTCAATGAGATATTAGCAACTGGCTCCAGCAACACATTAAAAAAAATCATTGACCACGACCAAGTGGGATTTATACCTGGGATGCAGGGCTGGTTCAATATCTGCAAAACAATTAACGTGATTCATCACATCAATAAAAGGAAGGACAAGAACCATATGATCCTCTCAATAGATGCAGAGAAAGCATTTGACAAAATACAGCATCCTTTCTTGATAAAAACCCTGAAGAAAGTAGGGATAGAAGGAGCATACCTCAAGATCATAAAAGCCATATATGAAAGACCCAATGCTAATATCATCCTCAATGGGGAAAAACTCAGAGCTTTCCCCCTGAGGTCTGGAACAAGACAGGGATGCCCACTCTCGCCACTGTTATTCAACATAGGATTGGAAGTCTTAGCCTCTGCAATCAGACAACACAAAGAAATAAAAGGCATCCAAGTCAGCCAGGAGGAGGTCAAACTTTCACTCTTCGCAGATGACATGATACTCTATATGGAAAACCCTAAAGATTCCACCAAAAACTACCAGAACTGATTCATGAATTCAGCAAAGTTGCAGGATATAAAATCAATACACAACAATCGATTGCATTCCTATACACCAACAATGAAGCAACAGAAAGAGAAATCAAGGAATCGATCCCATTTGCAGTTGCACAAAAAAAACCCATAAAATACCTAGGAATAAATCTAACCAAAGAGGTGAAAAATCTATACACTGAAAACTATAGAAAGCTTATGAAAGAAATTGAAGAAGCCACAAAAAAATGGAAAAAGATTCCATGCTCCTGGATAGGAAGAATAAATATTGTTAAAATGTCTATACTATCCAAAGCAATCTACATATTCAATGCAATCCCTATCAAAATAACACCAGAATTCTTCACAGAGCTAGAACAAATGATCCTAAAATTTGCATGGAACCAGAAAAGACCCCGAATAGCCAAAGCAATCTTGAAAAAGAAAACCAAAGCAGGAGGCATCACAATCCCAGACTTCAAGCTATACTACAAAGCTGTAATCATCAAGACAGTATGGTACTGACACAAGAACAGACACTCAGATCAATGGAACAGAATAGAGAACCCAGAAATGGACCCACAAATGTATGGCCAACTAATCTTTGAGAAAGCAGGAAAGAATACCAATGGAATAAAGTCTCTTCAGCAAGTGGTGCTGGGAAAACTGGACAGCGACATGCAGAAGAATGAACCTGGACCACTTTCTTTTTTTTTTTTTTTTTTAACGTTTATTCATTTTAGACACAGAGAGAGACAGAGCATGAATGGGGGAAGGTCAGAGAGAGAGGGAGACACAGAATCTGAAACAGGCTCCAGGCTCTGAGCTCTCAGCACAGAGCCCGATGCGGGGTTCGAACTCACGGACCGCGAGATCATGACCTGAGCCGAAGTCGGTCGCCCAACCAACTGAGCCACCCAGACGCCCCTAACCTGGACCACTTTCTTACACCATACACAAAAATAAACTCAAAACTCTAAATGTAAGACAGGAAGCCATCAAAATCCTCAAGGAGAAAGCAGGCAAAAACCTCTCTGATCTTGCCAGCAGCAACTTCTTACTCAACACGTGTCTCTGTGGAGGCAAGGGAAACAAAAGCAAAAATGAACTACTGGGACCTCATCAAAATAAAAAATTTGTGCACAGTGAAGGAAATAATCAGCAAAACTAAAAGGCAACCGACAGAATGGGAGAAGATATTTGCAAATGACATATCAGATAAAGGGTTAGTATCCAATATCTATAAAGAACTTATCAAGCTCAACACCCAAAAAACAAAGAATCCAGTTAAGAAATGGGCAAAAGACATGAATAGACACTTCTCCAAGGAAGACATCCAGATGGCCAACTGACACGTGAAAAAATGCTCAACATCACTCATCATCAGGGAAATACAAATCAAACCCACAATGAGATACCACCTTACACCTGTCAGAATGGCTAACATTAACAACTCAGGCAACAACAGATGTTGGCAAGGATGCGGAGAAAGAGGATCTCATTTGCATTGTTGGTGGGAATGCAAGCTGGTGCAGCCTCTCTGGAAAACAGTATAGAGGTTCCTCAAAAAATTAAAAACAGAACTTCCCTACAACCCAGCAATTGCACTACTAGATATTTATCCAAAGGATACAAAAATGCTTATGTGAAGGGGCACATCCACCCCAATGTTTAAAGCAGCACTATCAGCAATAGCCAAACTATGGAAAAAGCCCAAATGTCCATCGACTGATGAATGAATAAAGAAGATGTGGTATATACATACAATGGAACGTTACTTGGCAATCAAAAAAAAAAAAAAAAAGAAAAGAAATCTTGCCATTTTCAATGTGGATGGAACTAGAGTGTATTATGCCAAGTGAAATAAGTCAAATCAGAGAAAGATAACATATTGTATTATTTCACTCATGTGTGGAATTTAAGAAACAAAACATATGAACATAGGGAAGGGAAGCCAAAATAAGACCATAGCAAAGAGGGAAGCAAACCATAAGAGACTATTAAATACAGAGAACAAACCGAGGGTTGCTGGAGGGGTGTTGGGTAGGAGGATGGGCTAAATGGGTGATGGGCATTAAGGAGGGCATTTGTTGGGATGAGTACTAGGTGTTATATGTAAGTGATGAATCACTAAATTCTATTCCTGAAATCATTATTACACTATATGTTAACTAACTTGGATTTAAATTAAAAATAAAATAATAAAAATAAAAATAAATAAAATAAAATCTTAGCCCCTTCAGAAGCAATCAAAAATTCAGCAAAGAAACAGATTTTAATAGATTTTGTACATTCTCTTGAAAATTGAGCAGTGTGACATACAGAGGGAAAATGTACCTGTAAACACATTGTTTTCAAATTTGGTCAATAACTCAAAGTGGATTTCAAAAGATACAGGAGGGGATCTGGTTTTAACAGTTAAGAAGGGTTAGTAATTAGCACATGGTAAATGCACAATTCTGAAGCACCTAAATGTTTTTAAACCTAATCAAAACTCATCTGTTAAGCACCAATAACATGTTTAGCAATTGTCAAACTCAAGGCATTGATAACAGGGTCAATACAATCCCTGTCCTCCAGCAGGTTAGATGTAGAGACAGCAAATGAGACGTCATCACCAGAGGGGGGTCCTCTCTCACAGGACACAGACTATACTCAAAGATGTAAGTACAGGAGGGAAACAGTGACACTTGAATGCTGAGGAAATTCAAGTTTATTTATTTTGAGAGACACAGACAGCATGAATGGGGGAGGGGCAGAGACAGATGGGGAGAGGGAGAATCCCAAGCAGGCTCCATGCTGCCAGAGTGTTGAGGAAATTCTAAGCAAAGAAACAAAACCACTGGGATAAGGAATGCATGGGGGTTTTGATGATTTCAGGGAGGAAGATGATCTTGGCTTCTTAGAAAAGGTGAAAAGCAATCCAAGTAAAGCAGAATAAATCAGCACACCCTTAGTCATGGGAAGAGCATGGCTTCCCTTATCATATACCTCCTCAGGAAGGTGATGTGATTGTGATGAGATACAAGCACATTTCTAGGGTGGAGCCAGGATAAGTTTAAATTTGATCTAATTTACAACTGCAGCTGTTGAAAGTTCCTCAAAGAAAGGTTACCAGATAATTCTAAGAGCGTGCAGCAAGCATCAGGAGAACGCCAAGTAACACAGAAGAAAAAGTGGTCTCTGAGATAGATGGAGGAGGAGGCAGGGATCCTCTGAAGTCAATATTCTCTCTGGGTCTTGGTTTTATCAACTGGACAGAGGTCAGCAAACTTTTCTGAAAAGGGCCAGACAATGACTGTTTTAGGTCTTGCTCTTATTGTGCAAAAGCATAGGCAATATTCAAATGAATTAATCAGAGCATGGCCATGTTTCACTAAAACTTCATTTTACAGAACAGGCAGCAGGCAGGCCAGTTTGTCAATGCCCCTGAATTGTAAAATGGGTGTAGTAATAACTTTCCTAATGTTAAATATTTTTGGATAAAGATCAAGAAGGGGGAGTTGATATAACTTATAAGTGACACTGTGTATTCACTGTTCATTGAGCTATATTCATGGACTATAAGCATCCGTGTGCATCTAGAAACATTTGCATCCCACTCATCTTTCTACCATTCCTCCTAATTCACCGGTTGAAGTATCTCCTCCCATCCACCTGCTCTGGGATCTCCTTAAATTTTCTCCTCTCCAGTATCTTCAACCTCCCTCTGTCTATTGCCTCCTTGCATTAGCACACAAACAGTATAAATCTATTCTGCCCCCCACAAAATAACAACCACCACTTCCTTGACCACATCCCTGTGTATTTACCACTCCAATGACAGTCAGCTTCAGGAAACAGTGATCTGTTCCAGCTTGCTCCACTTCTCATCTCTTCCACTTAAAATCCCTCTGTTAATTGGATTTTGACCCCACTAGTCTTCTGTAATAGTCTTTGCCAAAATCAATAGATACTTCTTAGTCGTTAACTCACTTGACCCCTCTCTAGTAATGGAAACTGCTGACAGTCATCATTTCCTTCAAACTCTCTCCCCACTTGGCTTACCAGATGACACCAGCTTCAATTGACTGTGGCCTCTCTGGCCCTCCAGACCTTCACAGGCTACTCCCCTTCCCTTAAATGTTTCCATTCACCAAGTTTCTGCTCTGAACCTCCTCTCTGTATATGTAATAATTTGTGAAATACAGGCTTCAAAGTCATAAACTTATTTTAATTAAAGCCATGGAAGTGAATTATGAAGTGATGAAAACTGAATCCATCCCCTTCTCTTCAGACCTACTCTGCCCTCCCAGACTGTCCCTCTCAATGGAACAAAAGTACACCTAGTTACCCAAACCAGATACTTCTGTTCTCCCCTACTTCTCTTCTCCTTCAACCCACATTTCCAGTTGACGGTCATCTCCTATCAATTCTAATTTTCTGAGTTCTCACATCTTGCCCAGGAATCCAATGAATACTTCTCAATTTTTTTAAAGTTTATTTATTTTGAGAAAAGGGGAGAAGGGAATAGATAGAAGGAGAAAGAATCCCAAGCAGACCCCATGCTGTCACTGCAGAGCCTGACATAGGGCTGGAACCCACAAACCATGAGATCATGACTTGAGCCAAAACCAAGAGTCAGATGCCTAACTGACTGAGCCACCTAGACACCCCAAATACTTCTCAATTTTACTATGACCTATGCTCTCAGCAGTGCTGACACTGTTGAGTATACCCTCAAATGGCTAATCTCCCTTCTCTGATCTTAGAGGTCCTGCACTCCTGCCTCTTTGGGCACTTGCTCTCACTATCCCCTGGCAGCTGCTTCTTCATGGCCTATTGTGTGCCTCAAGGTCCTTCCCTGGGTTCTGGTCCAACCCCATGGCTTTAAGTCCCATCTATCTATATGCCTTCAGGACCAAATTAGAATCTTTAGCCATACATTTCTCTAGAGAAGCAGAACCTTCTATCCAACTACCCACTCACATCTACATTTGGTTATTAAGAAGCACAATAGTGGCTGTAGTTTTTGACTACCCGGCATGCCTCCACACCCACTTCCTCTGTAATGGTACTCCTCTTTCCTGTGAGGAATGCATGCCAGGTGGCTGAAACCCCAGCATCTCACCGCAGTCATGGCCTAAGCCCAGCCAGTCAGAGCCCTGCACCCCTCCCAGAGTGCCCGCTGCATGGAAAGTGCCTTGTTCAACAATCATTGCAAACACACCTACTGACTACTTTAGACTGCTTTAGGATTTCCACGCTAGGGCATAAACATTAGTCACTAAGTCAGTAATAGTCATTGAACATAATACTTTCCAGATGTTTCTCCAAACACAAAATAAACAGCAGGAACTAGAAGGCTCAATCACTTTCCTATAAGGTCATATACTGTTAATATCATAATGAGCTTTAAATTTCAAATGGGAGGGGGAGGGGTTTAAATATGTTTAATGCTTAACATTTAAAATCTGGCCAAATCATACTAGGAAGCCAAATCTGTAGATCTGTGGTGTACTGGAAAGAAAGGTAAACCTACATCCAAACCCCAGCAGTCCCACCCCAAAACGGCTGAGTGACCAGGACAAGTTATTTTGCCTCAGTTCCTCCAATCATTAAAATGAGAACCTCGTGGGGCACCTGGGTGGCTCATTCAGTTAAACATCCGACTGTGGCTCACGTCATGATCTCATGGTTCATGAGTTCGAGCCCCACGTCAGGCTCTATGCTGACAGCTCAGAGACTGGAGCCTGCTTTGGATTCTGTGTCTCCCTCTCTTTCTGCCCATCCTCTGCTTGTGCTCTGTCTCTCTCTCTCAAAAATAAATAACTTTAAGAAAAAAAATTTTTAATGAGAATCTTGTGGGATCTTCAGAGATTTAGATCAGGTAATTTATAAGAAGTCCCCAGTACAAATTAAATTTTCCAGAAGTACCAGACAAAGAAAACTTGAGGTTTTAAAGAAAGTATTTTATCTAGTTCTACTAAAAAATAATTTTTCAAAATTTCTAAAAGCATCTGATAATGGAAAAGAATTGGGAAGGAATAAGAGCTGTGACATGCATTCACTTAACAAAATGAGTAAAATATATTGAGTAATAACCAAATAAATGTTAGGGCAACAACTTCTGTAGAACCATATGGCCTAATATCGCTTTGAAAAGCCAAAGATTGGTAGAAATCACTTTCCTACAATGATACAAAGATTCTATAACAGACATCTCTGACTCTATTATGAGCAGATGTGAATTTTGCCAGACTACTCTAAACTTTAGACACCAAAGCAATGCAAAAAAAGTCCAAGCTCCTTATAACATAGTATGCCATCACTAAGAGAAGGCTTCTTCTCATCTTGACAGACTTTCTGAATTACACATGTGAGATTTAGAGAATCTTTATGAACCATCCAAATCCTACCCTTGAAGCAGGTTCACATCCTGTTATTCAATTAAATTATTTCCTTTAACTATTGAACAAAAATATTCCACCAATCTGCTTCAGACTTTCCACTGAGCGCTCTGGAATACAGAATGGAAATAAAATATGTGACTCTCACTCTGGTAATGGAGATAAGATTAAAAAGAATAACAAAAAAAGTAATACATTTGTGATAAATGCACCACTGCTTCTATGGTAATTCAGAGAGGGGCTGCCATCCAGCATTAGAATGGGGAAAGTAGGGGTGTGTTCTCAGAAGAGGGATTATTTGAGAGAGGCGCTGAGGCTTGGGCAGGATTTGATTGGGCAGAATGGGACAGAGGGCACACTGCAGTGAAGTGAGAGCAACTTGTGCTTTACACAATCGCAGAGATACCATTCACTTCACAGTCATGTTGGATTTTAAAGTTATTATGAAAATGTTCTGACTGATAGCAATGAAATGTCTTGAGAAAAGAGTGCTTTTCTCTACCTTACACAATAACAAGCAGCGTGGCTGCCTCCCAGAGACTTCAAGAAAATTTGTCTCAAACCTTGTGGAAATGGAAAGAAAAAAAAACTCCCTTAAAATTCTGTCATAAAAATCTAGCCCTCACACAGGATCTCCAGTCCCAATTCACAGTGCCTGGGTGGCCTGGAAAATCTCAAGCCAAAAATCTGTCTTAAAGCAGTCCCAGGTTGGTGGTATCCCCAAGAAATCTGGCAGCACCAAAACATAAATTATCTAGAGGAACTCACCTTCCACCTAGACCTCCAAAAACCCCCATGGATATATATTCAAAAAATTCACAAAATATGCAAAATAATATTCACAAAATAAGTCAAAAATATGCAGGAGCAAGAACCAGCAGAAACCACAAAAAGCCGGTTCAGCAAAGATTTCAGGTACTGAAATTATCAAACACAGAATAGTACACAATCATGTTTAAAGAAATAAAAGTAGCAATTGATAAAATGAATATGAAACAAAAACCTATTAAAATAAGCATATTTTTAAAATTTTTTTAACAATTTATTTATTTTTGAGAGAGAGAGATAGAGCACAAGAAGGGGAGAGGCAGAGAGAGAGGGAGACACAGAATCTGAAGCAGGCTCCAGGCTCTGAGCTGTCAGCACAGAGCCCAATGCAGGGCTCAAACTTACAAACCATGAGATCATGACTTGAGCCAAAGTTGTATGCTTAACCAACTAAGCCACCCAGGTGCCCCCAAATAAGCAGATTTTTAAATGGACTAAACAGAACTTTTATAAATAAAAACACATAAGATACATGATATTTAAAACACAAGGGATATGTTTGTTAGCAGACTAGAAACTGATGAAGATTTGTGAACTTGAAGATGAAGCTGAAGAAGTTAGAGAGAATAAAGAATAGAAATACAGAGATGGAAAATTTAATGAGAGGTTAAAAAGACATGAGGATGTTGAAGACATTTAACAGATCTAGTTGGATTTCCATGGGAAAAGAAAGAGAATGGATCAAAGGCAGCATTGAAAGAAATAATGTCTGGGCATTTTCTAGAATTGATGAAAAGATATCAATCCAAAGACATGAGATCAAACAGATCCAGAACAGATTCATTAAAAGACCTCCACACCTAATAAATCACAGTGATACCACAGAACACCAAAGACAAGGAGATCTTAAAAGCAGCAAGAATGAAAAGATAGATAACTGATCTCAAGAAACAAATAACTGATCTCTGAAGAGCTACAACATAAGACAAAAATCAGGAAATAATACTTTCAGTGTGATAAGAGAAAATAAATGTCAATTTAGCACTAATACAGGCTGAGGAAACATCTTAGGATGAAATAAATATATCATGGAAAGAATATTCTAGACAGAGGAAATGACAAGTACAAAGTACAAAGGTCTGAAGATGGGAACATGCTTGGGATATCTGGGAAAGAAGGCCAATGTGATGGGAAAAGAGTAAATGAAGAGAGTGCCAAAAGATGAGGACTGAAGAGTATCCTGGGGCAGACTATATGAGCCTTTAAAGGTAATTTTAATGACCTGAATTTCTCCACTGGAAATTCTCCAGTGGAGGCTCCAATAAGCCCCACTGGTTGAGTCCAACATTGTTGAGTATCCAGATACTAGTTAGATGGCCTGATGCACAGGGTCAGGCATCAGCTTTACGACCTAATTAGCTGATCTTTAAGGCTCCATTCAACTTTGAAACCTCATTCAGGCAAAATAATGACAGAAGAATTATGGTTAACCATTATTCAACCAATCATACTTTATTAAGATCTGTTTTAGAATCATAACTAACAAAAAAAAAAAGTCAAAGAAAAGAATTCTAAAATCTAAGCAAGATCTACACTCCACTGGATTTTCACCAGCCATGGCATTTGGCAAGCTTTAACTCATTTAAGGGAACTTTGAGGCTAAAAAGTAATACATACTATTCACCTTTTAATCTGAAAACTGTATTGAATAGGTCCTTGGAGTATAATATTCAAAAGCCAGTTACCTGATGGCCGGTTACATTTGTTGAAACTGTGAATAACTAGCTTTAAAAATGGTTTTTCTATTAACCTAAGTAATGAAATCGCTTGTTCAGTTCTCACTGAAAAGGCAAAAAAAATTTTAAATCAACTTACATGTCTTTGTCATACATGTTTCCTGCAGGATGGCACTGGCATTTTAATGTCCAGTGTACCTTTATAGAAATATATATATTCTGGACAAATTCAACAAAGTGTCTCCCAGAAGAAGAGTGTACAATGGTATTTCTTTGCCCATCCTCTTAAATTCATACTACAAAACAGAACTCTAGAACCCAGGCCCACTTTGCCCATATCTTCCATTGTTTCCCACCTGTAACTCTCAGCTCTAACCATCTCCTTCTTTATCCCAGCTACATCATAATCCTTTGCCAAGGCTCTTCCTCCTGTCCTAGATGTTCTCCACACCCTCTTTGCATCAAGCCAAAACATTTATTCTCATCACCAGTTCAAAACTTGCACAGAGCCTCCTTCAAGTAACTGTGTGTTTCTAACAAAACTGAATGTTCCTTGGGAGTAGACAGTCATATGAATCCCCCAGAACTTGTACCTCTGCAATGGCTCTAAAAATATTTGAATTGAATCTGCCCAGACCTTATAAATTACCATGAAAGTTTTTCATCAAAATCAGATATCAGCTAAAATTCTCATTTTATTTTTTGCGTAAGAGGACAGAACACACACGCTGTTAATCTCTGCCTAGATTGTTGGCTCAAGACTGGCTGATCATCCAATCTTGCTTAATATGTTGCCTAGAACATTATCTGCTCATACTCTGACCACCTAAGCACATAACCCTCCAGCAAGGCAGCTGCAAAGGGGACAAAGCTGTGCATACTGCCAACCACAAAGTGGTCTGAAGAGATGGCAGTGAATTATGGCAAAAATAGTAGTGGCTTGCCATATATTGAATGTTTATCATATGCTAGACTCTGTTCTGGGTGCTTTCTAGGTAGTAATTCACTTAATACTCTAAGAACTACAAGTTAAGTTACATTATTGTCCCTGGTTTACAGATGGAGAAGCTGAGGTACAGAGAAATTAAGTAACTTCCCCAGTCTCACAGCTAAGATGTGGCCAGGACTTGATTTAAACTTGGCCAATCTGTTGGGCTCTGGAGCTCACATTCTTAATGACAATTTCACATACACATCTATAAAGGGCATACTGTATTATCCATACATTCAGAGAGAATAAAAATGTCTGCTTAAATGGGGTGGGGGTGGGGGGAGAGAGAGACAGAGACAGAGAGACAGACAGAGATGAGAGGATGCAGTAGGTTTAAACTTGCAGTCCTGGGGCCAGACTCTTAACTATGCAACCTCGGGCAAATTACTTAATCTTTCTAAGCCTCAATTTCCTCATCTGTAAATTGGGGATAATTATACCTTCTATCACTGCTAATGAGTGGCAGAAGTAGGAATCAACCCCATAATCTTTCCATAACACTATGGTGCCACATCCTCCAGAAGATTATAATCTTTTGCAATTGTGGGGTTTACCAATGCTTTCCTGCTGCCCGGCTGGTTTGGAGGCAACTGTACCTCCAACTAGAATCTCCTGGTCCCATTACATCTAAAAAGTCTGGGGTTGCGAGTTAATCAGTGGGCCACCACACAAGGCACACTAGATAGCAAAGACAGGCCATCCTCTTCCTCATGAACAGCTCCATCTAGCGAAAGGAGGGTGCTCAGCTCCTATCTCCGTGTAACCCCCTATAGCAAAGGCAAGAATTACCAGCACCTGGAGCACCAATGTCTACTCTACCCAGAACAACACACTCCCTTCTACACAAAATTCTTAATAGGGTGTGTATCCCCAAAACCTCCAAGAGTGAACTTATTCTATTGGGTCAGGACTTTTCAACCCTTCCACCTGGGAACTGCAGTGCTCAGAGCCTCATTCTATCAGCTCTGCGAGGGCCCCGGGCTCTGCTCAGAACATATGAAGATCAAAACAAAACAAAACAAAACAAAAAAAAGAACATACAAAGATGAGTCACCAACTGGGAAATGCCTCATGCTGTCATCACCCAGCGCAGTTCCTTGGTGGAATGCTGCAAAGTCTTACTTACTCACTATACAGCACTGAGCAAAGTTGTTTATAAAGGTAAAAAATAAAAGTGAAAAACTATCTAGAATCTAAGGAATGCACCAAACCAACAGGTCTGTGTGGGGATTATGGTACCGTGGCTCATCCTTTGTTTTGAGACTTTTCATATGTTCTGGAATATAGTACTATTATTACCATATAGATTTTTTTCAGTAACACAGGCAACTTATAACCTGGATTGGAAGAGACATAAGGATCTTCATCCCCAATCTATTTCATAATCGTCTGCATTATGCTCCTATAAAAATAATGGGACAGACAGCTTGAATATTCTGTTATTATGGGAGGATATGGTCTTCTCTTTTCAAGAACCCTACAGGTCACTTGTATTTCAACTTCTAACAGAAGTCCCTTATGGACTGGGGCACCTGGGTGACTCAGTCAGTTAAGTGTCAGACTCTTGGTTTTGCTTCAGGTCATGATCTCATAGTTCAGGTTCAAGCCCCATGTTGGGCTCTGTGCTGACAGTGAAGAGCCTGCCTAGGATTCTCTCTCTCCCTCTCTCTCTGCCCCTCCTCTCCTTGCTCGCTTACTCTCTCTCTAGCAAAATAAATAAACATTAAAAAAAAAAGAAGTCCTTATGAATCTACTACCAACGCAATAAAGCCATGGATATGTGCTGCCTTTCCACCTTCTCAGTATTAAATCCAGGTGTGAATAACATCTCTTCTAATGAAACTTAAACTTATTTTGACCAAAGAGTACCCTTTCATCCTAATACTTCTGGATTCCGTCAAGAAGCCCATATTCCATATCAACATTCCCCTTCCTAATCTCCCCTATTCTGGATTAAGAGGTTAGATATTTTTAGCATTTCCCTACCAGCAGCAACTCCTTTTCTACTATCATTTAAACTTGTCCCTGTCTGAATTTCCACCAGCTCCTGCTCTTTATTGAAATTCAGTAAGTAAAACAACTGCAACATAAATTCGCACTCCCAATGCTCTCACTGATTTAAAAAATAAAAATTAGGGGCGCCTGTGTGGCTCAGTCAGTTAAGAATCCAACTTTAGCTCGGGTCATGATCTCACAGTTCATGAGTTCAAGCCCTGCATCAGGCTCTGCACTGACAGCATGGATCCTGCTTGGGATTCTCTCTCCCCCTCTCTCTGCCCCTTTCTCTCTCTCTCTTTCTCTCTCTCTCAATCTCTCTCAAAATAAATAAGTAAACTTGAAAAAAGTTATAATTTAAAAATCAAAGTTAAATATTAAGGTGATGTTTTTATTTCAAAACAATAATAATTGCATGCAATCTAAATAGTTAACAACTGTGTATTACTAATAAACAGCATTTCCTCTCCATGGCAAAGCCTCTATTATTCTATCATTTCCTCTTTCCTGATAGGAAATCTTTAGGTCCTGAGGAGAAACACAGCAGCTGGCCCAAGCACTGAAAAATAGTCTGCTAGGCAGACACTGAGGTATGTGTAGTAAACATCAGAAGGAGAGGATATTGGTTCTTTTTCACTCCTTTGGTAACAGTGGCCAACACTGGTAATACTCTCATTTGGCTCTGTCACCGCCAGCCACCATGAGTGATGGGGAGACAGCAAGACCATCTGCTGTGGCATTAACACAGCAGCCATTCTCTCCCCCATTCAGGATGCCATACTGTGCGTCCAGCCTCTCTGAGCCTTCAGCCACTCCCGAGAGAGAAGATACCTCTGCCTCCAGCTCTCCACCCCATGGACCCCCCACCAAAGGCAGAAACCCAGGCATTATCTGTGTAAAGTGCCAAGCACATCAATAATGTCAAAAGGCGAGCGGTGGGGGGAGCTTAGTGCTACACATGCCTAGAAGAAGACACAAAGAACGATGTACAACGTGCTCTGTCCGTGTGTCTATTATGTTTCCCACCTGTCATGGTCACTCTGCCTCTGCAATGCTACCCATCCCCCAAACAGTTGGGAAAACATTTCCCTGGAACAACACCAACGTATTTAAAGATAACCACAGTCCTGAAGATGGATTTTTCCATCTTCCATGACTTAGGGTCAGGTCTGCACTTACTTATGTTTTTTATCGCCTACCATGGTTTAAAGCTAAAATACTATGAAAACCCTACACTTTCTTTGGGCAATTATGTTTCTTTTAAATCTCTCCCCAACCACAGAAAATCTAAAAGCAAAACATATTGAAAATCACTCACTAGAACTGAATATCTCCAGAGCAAATCTTCGGCTTAAAACCACCAATGACCTAACACCGAATGTGCCTTTCCTCCTAGGATGGGGGGTTCTGACAATGGGCTCCCTTCCAAACAGCACAGCATTCATGCACTCAGGAGCTGGGAAAAGACAATCCTGGAGGCTGCAAAGATGGCCTTATTGACATGCCAGGCATGCATGGCCAGGGATAGCAGTGTTTCCTTAAGCTTCGGCAACTTGAACTTTGGACAGAGTTATGAAGAATGATTACCAGCTGGGGAGGAGGGAGGGGCGACCAGGAGAAAGTGCATATATGATACTTAAAGAGACAGATTTATGACCTGACACAACTTGGGCACAATGTAATACCACATTACTGTTGTGTAAAAATTTCAGTTCATTAAGATGGAATCTTAAGTATGAAAATAGATAAGAGCCAAGGAGATAATCCAGCCCTCCTCCTCCCCAAAACTATAATTCCCTCCTCTTAATGTCTGATATGACCCTGAAATTGCCTTCAGATCTGGGTTTGAGCAGACACTGGCATTTTTAAAACAATAGACAAATGTCACTTTCTATACAAGATTAAGAATAGTGCTCTTCTCGTGGCAAAGGCTTTTCTAATTCCCAGCAGAGGGACTCCCGGCGGGAGAAAGCACGGCCATGGCCAGGACACTCTCCCATGACCTTGGAGGGACTTGGGAGATGACTCCAGCCAAGCCCTTAGAAATAGAGCAGTTTTGTTCCCACTACCTCTTCGTATTGATATACTCTCCCCAAATATCCTCAGACTCACATTTTATGCTGAAAACGTTTTTCAAAGCTATAAATCTAGGAGTGAAATGAAGACATTACTGGCTTTACAGGGTTGCTGAATTAAGATACCGCATTTTTACTCAAACTATCCTGATCTTATAAAAATAAAAAACAAATTTGTTTGTAAAAGTACTCACTCCTGAATTGTGTTAAATACCATGTGGTTTTTTCAGGCCTTTAACATAGTGTTTTAAATAGCTATAGAATGTCTATTTATATCCAGCTTGCCTCCTAAGATAATACATAAGAGCCAGAACTCAGAAGGAAAAATCAAGAAAATGTAACTGTTTCAAAGGTACTCAGGCTATGAGCGGACTTTTGCTGGAATAAATGTTCTTATTCACAGCCTGTGTTGAAATCTCCCTGCATGGTGATGAGTCACCACCACGCCTCTTTCAAACATCTAGCCTGGGATCCCATGGACCTCACCACTGTCTTGGCTGACTTGCAACCCGGGCAAACCACAGTCAACCTAGCAAAGAATGTGGTTCTTCCATCAGAACCAAGGTAGACTTGTAGCTTAATTAGGCATGATCCTAGACCCCTGTTAAAGGACACATGATCCTAGATCCCCTCTTAAGGGACACATGATCCTAGATCCCCTGTTAAAGGACAAAGATATTTTTCCTATATTTAACACATATGTAAGGGTGTGGGGTACATTTGGGAAAATGGATACCTAAAAATGTATTATCCACTTGGCAAAAGAGCATACTCTCTATTCTTTTAAACTTAACATTTAAATTTCCAAGAAGTAACCTCTTGGTCTCACCTCCAAGGATGAGGTCAAGGGCCCACATTCACCTATCCACATCCTGGATGGTTTTGCAGTCAGACCATAAATGTAGTGGCATAGAAGAATGAAAAGTATCCAATCCATTGCCTTCACTTTACAACCAGGGGATGGTTTTTACTCACTTTTACTCACTTTTACTTCCATTCTAGTTAGCTACTTCACTTATTTGAGCATTTTCTCCTCATAAGACATAATTTGTATTCTACCTTAGTACCTAAAGCATGGAAAGATTTGAGTGTTACTTCACACAACAATGAAAGAAACAGGTCCATACTGTTATACTCCCTTTGAACAAAGCATGATTGGAATAAAGACAGGTCAAGACTTTAAATCCAACATGACCACAAAATGACAGTAAGGAAAAGGTATTTGCAACTGAAAATGTAATGTCTCTCCCTCAAATGAGGAGCACTTTCAAAAAGCTGAGATCATTTACTTCTTATTGAGGGAGAATGGGAAAATCATAGGCCATAAAGCCTAGAAGTTATGCCACAGAGAATTGAATTTAAAATTATACTACACACATATCTGCATTATAAGAGTATTAAATATTGGTATGAATTCAAAAATTTGATAAAGCAAATGAAAAAAGGATTAAACTCTATGAATGATCATGGAATTTCCTTCAACTAAATATTTTATAAGGAAATATAATTAAAGTATAGATTATAACTTCTCTGAAAATGAAGATAGTAAAGATGAAGGAACCGTAAAAAAATTCAAATATTTGAAGCTAGAAATGCATTAAGAAAGTAAAAACCTGAACAGCATATATTGCATCCTTCAATGACCAATGGGAGAGAAAAAAAGCTGGCTCCAAAATGTACAACATAGTAATCTATATAATAAAAACAGTTTTGACAAATGTTTTTCCATTTTTTATTCAAAAATGCAAAAAAGGAAAGGTAAAAATCACCATTGTATACTTTTAAGACAAATGTCACCAAATGCTGTCACCAAATGGTGACATTTGTTTTAAAAGTATATAAAGTAAAGGGGCACCTGGGTGGCTCAGTCAATTAAGCATTGGACTCCAGATTTCAGCTCAGGTCATGATCCCAGGGTCATAGGATCCAGCCCTGTGTCAGGCTCCAATCTGACCACAGAACCTGCTTGGGATTCTCTCTGACCCTCTCCCACTCGCGTGTACGGGAGCATGCTCTCTCTCTCTCAAAAAAAATAAAATGAAATTACATTAAATCATTTTAAAGTATATAAACTAAGAAATGACTTCATTTCTTCCTCCATTTTTTCAATCCCCCCCCCCCACCTGTCAAGCCACCTCAGATGCAGTTTGAGGGCAGATGCTCCTCAGCCTGTCTCTGCATTCATAGAGCCTAAGCTCTCACACACACACACACACACACACACACACACACACACACACACTTTTACAAAAATAGGCAAACATTACACATATGACTCTTCTATTTTCTTCCTTTCCAAATATATTTTAGAATTTAAAAACTAAAAAAAGTAACAAGTTGAATTGTTTTTAAGTAATATAAAAAAAGAATTCTTAAGTAATTGATCAATTACTTCATAACTCAAATCCAAAGATTCTTAGCTGTATATTTCTAAACTGTTCATCTATTTTAATTTTTTTTATTTTTTTAATGCTTATTTATTTTTGAGAGAGAGAGTGACAGAGTGGAAGTGGGAGAAGGGCAGATAGAGGGAGACACAAAATCTGAAGCAGGTTCTAGGTTCTAAGCTGTCGGCACAGAGCCTCATGTGGGACTCGAACCCATGAACCACGAGATCATGACCTGAGTCGAAGTCAGACACTTAACCAACTGAGCCACCCAGGCACCCCTAAACTGTTCATCTATTTTAAATGAAAAAATGATATAAATCACATAGGGTTAGGAATACACACTTGCTAAACTGCTGAGATAGCATGAAAAATAATTTATGAATTCCCAGTGATTATGGTTTGGATTCTTCCCCTGAAGTTTTTAAAAACCTGTTGTAAATGACTATGGGCCCTGAAATACATTCTACAGAAAGCAATGGACAGAAATAGCATTAATATCAGAATACTGACTGCACATATGTGGTATCAACCATATTGATGACATTCTGAAATCATCACAAGTTCTCTGATACAGCAAGCTTCTTAGAGCCAGACACATGGATTATACTCAAAAGCATTTGAGTAACTTGCTATATGGCTTTGAGAAAATAAGTTAGCCATTTAAAATCTACTTCCACCCCCCAACACTAGTTTAAGTCAATCTGCAAATTGACGCACTAGTCCAATCCAGTGGTTTTGCAACCACAGTGGTAAAACAAACAAAAACAAACAAAAAACCTATGTTCCTCGAAGCAAACAATTTTCTCTTTGATTTTATGCATCCTCAATAAATTACATTATGAGATAAAAATATCAAATATCAAAAGCATATGGTTAGTCTTCTATTTATCAAACTGAATAAAAATTGTAAGCCTTTTCTTTCCAAACCTGCACATAATGTTAGAGACTATCCAAAGGCTCCTTGGGAGACTGAAAGAAGAGCTTGTTATTCGCGCATAAATACTTTCCATGTGCTGCCTAAATCTACCTTTTAGCTTCATTTCCAACCTCCTCACCTGCATGTTCCCTGCAGTCCTGCCCAGGAACAATCGATAATTCTCCCAATGCCTTCTTCCCATCCATCTTTGATTTTGCTACCACCACCTGGAATTCTCTATTTCTCCATGTCTACAAGCTTCCACCTAACAAAGCTCATCATTCAGGGCCCATCACAATGTCCCCTACTCCATGCACGTTCACCTGTCCCCAGATGTAATCACATGTAATCTCTCCCTCCTTTAAGCCCCCAATAATATGCATTGTCTATATACTTAGTTATAATCCCACCTCTACCAACTCACAGACTATTTTCAGCTGACCCCTACAATTCCCTCAGTGCCTTCTGCAGTACCTTATAAATAGTAGAATCTCAATAAACATTTACTGAATCAAATAATCTGTGACATAATATCCTGCTTACTAAAATTCAATCTGAATTCCCTGAATAAAAATTGTACGGTTTTCACAGCAAAAGCTTACTGCAGCCAAGTTACATTCTGAACAGTTCACCTTAGTTTATTAGCTTTTCAATTATTAATAACAAAATGTCATTAAATATATATGTGCATACATATATAATGCCCTCTCTGGCATTTGAATCACTGTCCCTATATCATTCTCATGCCATCTCTGAAGGGTCACAAACAACATTTATTTCATATGTGGGAGACCAAGGACCAGCCAACAAGTATGTGACGTCAGCTTAGAGACTAGAACTGTCTATGCACTGTTGAAGAAAAGTAGAAAATAGAAGCCTTTTTCTCAAGCAGCTTGTCATTTACTTGCAGAAAAAAAATAACATACGAGACAAGTGGAGCATATGTGTGTTTAAAGTATTTCTATGGTTTCTGTCTTAAAATAAATTCCACTTGGCTCCCAGCAATGGTGGCTCTGGCCTCTTGGGTTAACATCCACTGCAAACAGGGCTCCGAAGGCCAGCTGTGAGGGCCACGAATGAGGCATGGCAAGCCGGGCTCCTCCAGCACTGTGCTTGGAACACTCTGTAAGTACCATGGGAATTCAAGGGAGGATAAGGCCAGAGTCATCACAGAAGGCCATAAAGAGAGCAGACCTTTGAAGAAAATGGTGACCAGGAAAAATACAGACCAGGAAGGAGAAAGGATGAAGACGTGAAGGCGGCCTTGAGTGTGGGGTAAGACACGGAAAGTGTGAACAGGGAAGATTCAAAATCCAGTCCACAGTCCAGCACAAACCCAGACCAGCACCCATAGGCACTGCAATCCATGCAGACAATGCTCTCGGCAATGCAAGGCCTGGTTCTGCTTTCCTCTGTTGCCCATTCAGTTCTCTCCCCCAGATAAACAAGCAATGTCTATGTGAGGAATTCAAACTCAACAGTATCTTTCTTAAGTTTCTTTTCCCTTTAACTATAGAGGTAATCCATGTTAATCAGAGAAAATATGAAAAATTGAGAAAAGAAAAAGGAAAAAATGAATAACCATCATAAATAACCCTTCCACATTGCCTTCCACATTTATTCAACAATGATAGTATTTATTAGGATCTATCATGTGCTGTTCTACGGACACATTGGTGAATAAAATAGACCAAAAGAATCCCTGCCTTCCTACAACTTCCATTCTGGCAAACAGAAAACTGACATGCAATAATATGAACAATTAAACTGTAGACTATGTTAGCAGGTGGTAAGGAAAGGGGAGGAGCAGAGCAGGGTAAGGGCATAAGGAGTGCGTGTGGGGGCGGGGATGGCTGCAATTTCGGTATGGTTATCCAGGTGGGCCAGATTGAGAATGTAGCATTACTGAATTGAGATCATACTGTTTTACAGGCTCTTTCTTCCACTTATTAAATGGTATTTCCCCGTGCCATTAAATATTCTTTTGCAATATGATTTTTAATGACTGAAGAAAAATCTATCTCATGAATGTACCATAATTAATTTCATCAGTCTGCTCTATGGAACAATTAAAATTTCTTCCTTTTTTTGTTTTTTTTTTAATATCATTAATAATGCTTTGATTTTCTCAAGAGAAATGTAAAGAAACGGGATTACATAGAATTTAGTACAAACAATGTTAAGGTTCGTGGTATACTTTAAATGCACAGGGCAGCAATATCTTGGAAGCCAGGTGCTCAAACTCGTCCCTCTCTGTCAAGGTTCCTTCCACCCATACCTGACAACCTTTTCATCAGACTCACAGGAAGTGCTCTGGCTTCCCCATCTCTCCCTTGTGTATCAGAGAGGAACACTTCCCTAGACACCTACCTAGCACAGTGACTGGTATAGAGCAGAACATGTGATAAATATCTACTGGATTAATAAATTAACCAAAAAAAATGAATGAGTAGTCAAAAAACTCTCAGGCCAAGAAAATGCTAGAAATTTTTCCTCCCACTAAGGCTTCCTTCCGCCAAGAGGAGTAAGTCATGTTTAGACATATTCAACATCTTCTTAACAGGACTGCAACATATTTCTTTTAATGCCTTTAGGATGTTGGAAACTGCCATATGTCCTAGACAACTAGAGAATACTGTTAAATATCTAAATTAAGTGCTAAATAGCATACAGAGACTATGCAAAACACATTTCCATTAATTTCCCTCTTTCTAGTTAAAGATGACAAATATATAATACCTTACCCTTGAAACATAAATGAGAAATGTATCTTTTAATATTTCATAAACCAATATTCATCCTAAATTCCAACCACAGCATTACAACTACTCTCATCAAAACAAAACAAAACATTTATACTATCACATACAGAAAGAGGAAAAAGCCTTAAAACAATGTGCATAAAACTTGACAAACAAGAAAATACTGCACTTGAAAAAACACAAAGAGAAGAAAAGGACACATCCGTTATTTACCACCTAAGCTGATTCATTACAGGACCATCTACTGAGCAATACTTCCATTGTTGAGACACTGAGAGTCTGAGCTGTAAGCTGTTAGAATAACAGCTTCAAAATCCTCCTTCCTAACGCCCACTTTTAGAAGTTAGAAATCCAGAAAGCCATCTCAAAAGATGTCCTAATTTATAATGCAGCCTTAGAAAGAACAAGAGGCAGATGTCCTCATACTCACCAACAGTGAGAACACACACCCTGGAGTGATAACTGTTCTTTCGGTGAACCCACATGGTCATTGCACTAAAAATGGACTTGGATGCAAAAAACAAAAGTGATATGGATTTCAGTGTGTTCCCTGAGTTTCTGGGTTCAATATTAGAGCTACATAAATACTGCTTCCTCAGAACCAACCTGCCTATGCCTCAGACGTGCTGCAAATAGAGGAGGTAAGGATTCAAGCCACAGAAAATGACTGTTTAAAGTTGCTCACATTCAGGACTGAACAGCCGCATGACAGCTCTTCACTCTGTCATTCATGATCATGGGACCTGGTCGTGGCAGAACAAGACGGTAGAGATAATGCAACCAAAGTGGCTATGTACAATGTGGTCCATGCTCGTTTCCACACTGCTATGTCCCACTCCTGTCAGCCTTTAAGATGCACTTTGAGGGGCGCCTGGGTAGCTCGGTCAGTTGAGGATCCTACTCTTGATTTCAGTTCAGGTCATGATTTCACGGTTCATGAGATTGAGCCCCACATCAGGCTTTGTGCTGCCAGTGCATAGCCTGCTTGGGATTCTCTCTCACTCTCTCTCTCTCTGCCCCTTCCCCACTCACATGCTCTCTCTGTCTCTCTCAAAATATATAAATAAACTTTTTTTAAAAAGATGCAATATGTGATACAAGAGTGAAAGCTCAATATTTCCATCTTTGATTCCCATAGTTATCCTTAAAAAAAATAGCCCAGTGGGGACCAAGAACCCAACCCAAGTATATAAGAGTTAGAAATTATTCATCTGCTTCTACCAGGGCACTAATGTTCTGTACGCCAAATGTGGGCTCATGGATGCCAATATCTTAGAACACTACCATAACAATTCTGCAACCTTCTTTTCATACAATGTTTTTGAAAAATATTGGAGAGCAACTCTACCAAATTCCTTTTTATGAAAAAGTACTTCAATTATATTGTGTATCTTTTCATTTGTTTCATTCGACAAATATTTGCTGACTGCCTATCATGTGCTAGGCACTGCTCTAGGCACCTAAGATACAATACTGAAAAAATACATTACAAAGAACTTAACATCAAAGAGCTTATGCTAATGAGAAGAGACACAAACAGATAACATGTCAGCTTTGATGAGAGCTATGGCTAATGCAGGGTAAGAGGGGACAGAGAGTCATGGGCAAAGACTCTCTGAGGAAGTGATATTTGAACAGAGATTAGAAGGTGAGGGAAAGAGAGAGAGCCCTGCAGATATCAGGGGAGGAAGATTCCAGGTGAGGGATAGCAAGTACAAAGGCACTGAGGTAGGAGTACAATAAGGGGTTGAAGAACAGCTAGGAGCTATGTGACTAAAGCCCGATGAGTAAGGAGAGCAATAGGAAAAAGCAGGAATGGAGGATGGTTAAAAGTTACCTAGACCTGAAAAGTCACTGAGAACTTTAGCTTTTATACACAGTGAGATAAATAGTCATCTATAGGGGTGAGAGGGTTGAACAAAGCCTAACATACTCTGACTTACTACAGGGTGAAGAAAAGACAGGGGACAAAGTATGGAAGCAAGGAGAGCAATTATGAGGCTCTTACAGTTATGTAGGTAAGAGATGATAATACGGAAATGGTAAGAAGTTGTATGATTCTAGATATAATTTGAAAAATGATGTCAAGATTAACTAAGGGTTTGGATGTGGTGTATGAGCAATGGAGAGGAGCCATGAAGAGCCCCAGGTATCTGGCCTGAGCAACTGAAGGATGATGGTCCCTTGTTGGGGTGGAGAAGGCTATGGAGAAAGAGGGAGGGAGGGAGATTGAGGATTCAGCCTTAGACTCATTAAGTTTAGATGCCTGTTTCACATCCAGAAGAAGTAGAGCTCAGAGAAGATGTGCATGCAGGAGGCTTACTTGGATGTTGCCAGTACGGCATTTAAAATCATGGAACTGTCATGGTGATGAACACCCACGACAGTCATCCTCCCTCTGATCACAACTAGAAACTCTAGGCAAACACAAAAAGGAGCTACCTGGAACTATGAAAAGGAAACAAAAGCAGTCAGACTGTGGCTTTATTAATTAAAACATACTGACATAAAGACAGACATATAGACCAAGGGAACAGAATAAAGATGCCTGAAATAAATCCTCTATATATGGTTAAATGATTCTTGACAAGGGTGCCAAAGTCATTCAATGGGGAAAGGACAGTCTTATCAACAAATTGTGGGGGGAAACTGGATATCCACATGCAAAAAAAGAAGTTGGACCCTTACCTATCACCTTATATAAAAATTAATTCAGAAAATGGAACAAAGACATAAATGTAAGACCTAAAACTATAAAACCCTTAGAATAAAACATAAAGCAAGAGCTTCATAACATCAGATTTAGCAATTATTTCTTGAATATGATACCAAAGGCACAATCAACAAAAGAAAAAATAGTCAAATTGGACCTCATGAAAATTCTAAAATTTTGTGCATCAAATGACAATATCAACAGAGTTAAAAGGCAACCCACACAATAGAAGAAAATATCTTCAAATCATATATCTGATAAAGAATTAATATCCAGAATGTGTAGTAAACTTCTAAAATTCAGCAACAAAAAAAGCCATGCCAATTAAAAAACAGACAAAGGATTTGAATAATTTCTCCAAAGGAGACATACAAATGGCTTATAACCTCATGAAAAGATTAATATCACCGATCATTAGGGAAATGCAAACCAAAACTACAATGAGATACCACCTCACATCCATTAGGATGACTACTGGCAAAAACACAAAAACAAAACAGAAACTGACAAGTGTTGGTGAGGATATGGAGAAACTGGAACCCTTGGGCACAGTTAGTGGGAATGTAAAATGGTACAGCTGCTATGAAAAACAGTATGTCAGCTCCTCAAAAATCAAAAATAGAATTACCATATGACACAGCAATTCTACTGCTAGGTATATACCCAAAATAATTGCAATCAGGGTGTCAACGACATATTTGTACACCCATGTTCACAGCAGCCTTATTCACAATAGCTAAAATGTGGAAGCAACCCAAGCATCTGTCGACGGATGGATGAAAAAAGCAAAACAAAGCATTACATACAATGAAATATTATTCAAGCTCAAAAAGGAAGGAAATTCTGACACATGCTACAACATGGATGAAACTTGAAGACCTTCTGGTAAGTGAAATAAGTCAGTCACAAAAAAGATACTGTATGATTCCACTTATATGACATACCAGAGTGGTCAAAATCATAGAGGCGGAAATTAGAATAGTGATTTCAAGGAACCGGAGGGAAGAAAGCGGGGAGAGTCATTGTCTAATGGATACAGAGCTCCAGTTTTATAAGAATAAAGAGCTCCAGAGATGGATGGTGGTGATGGCGGCACAATATTATGAATGTATTTAATACACTGAACCGTATACTTAAAATGGTCAAGATGGTAAATTTTATGTGTATCTTACCACAAGAAAATAAAATTTTTGGAAAAAAAAAAAGCAAGCAGATTTCAGAAAGGAGTCAAAGTTGGAAAAGTGGGGCACCTGGGTGTCTCCGTCGGTTAAGCATCTAACTCTTCATTTCAGCTCAGGTAATGATCTTGTGGTTTGTAAGTTCAAGCCCCACACTGGGCTCTGTACTGATAGTGCAGAGCCTGCTTGAGATTTTCTCTTCCTCTCTCTCTGCCCCTCCCCTGCTTGTGTTCTCTCTCAGAATATATAAATAAATAAACATTAAAAAATATATATCTTGAAAAGTTGGAAAAGTTTTCCTTTCCCTCCCCAACCTCACCTTTCCCCATCTTCTTCCCCAAACCTCTCGCTCAGTCTATCTTTCTCATTCTTTTCTCTTGAGGCCTTGCCCGGAGGATGGGCCCCAGTCACACAGGTCCACAATCACACAAACCTCACAAAGAAACCCTGCCTGTCTGGTTCCCATGAGCCAAAAAGTGTTAGTGATACCACAGAGAGGAGACAGCTAGAGAAAGGGATCCCCCAATTCTGTGTGTGAGCCCACTCAAATCTCAGGGTTACCCCTGAGTTGCACACTTGCAGGACAGACCCAACACAGAAAGCAGAGGCTTTGGAGGATGGAACTACATGGGAACCACAACTCAGACAGAGTGGGGTAGAACTAATGGCCTAAACCTAGTCATGTTGACTGCCTACCCCAAAAAATAAATAAATAAACTTCTCCAGGATTACCAAAGGACCCAGAGTTTACACAGTGTTCAGGACAATGCAAAATGACTCAATGTACAAGGAACTAAGGAAATGTGACCAATTCCCCAGGAAAAAGACAATCAACAGATGCTGACCCCAAAATCACCCAAATGTTAGAATTATCAAGTAAAGGTTTTATGATGGCTATTATGGCTATGTTCCATGAGGCAAATTATCTTACAATCAGTAGAAAGCGGGGTGTTCCCAGCAGAGAAACAGAAACCATAAAAAAGAACCCAATGGATACAATTAAAAACTATAAGCAGGTTCAAGAGTACATTTTTTTAAGTTGGAAGATACTTCCATGTGCTGATGGGGCTAATCTAGGGGGAAGGGAGAATTCAGGATGCGGGGAGTGAGATCAACTTTAGCGCAAGGTCCTTGAGTAAGTGGGAGGGCCCAGAATCTGGTGCGGGAAGAAAGGCAGGCCTTGGACAGACATGCACATGAGAGTATGGGGTACTTTAGCAGGAAGGAAATCAGAGTCTAGAAGCACAGATGTGGTGGGTGTGTAGTTTCAGCAGAGAAAGGATATATTGACTTCAGTGTCTTTTCTTTTTTCAAAGTGTTTTTACTTTATCAGTGAAACAAGAAGCAAGGTCACCAGTCAATTTTAAGGAAGGGTGAGGAGATGGTGGAGGTTTGAGGAGAAAAGAAAAGGTGTGGAAAATTCATTTTGAAGAGTGAGTATGTGGACTAGGGAAAGGTGCAGAAATTCTGCAGGGCTATAGGATCCCTTTTAGATAAGGTTAAAAGTCACAGACAACTGGAATTTCCAAATGGCCCCAAAAACATGAAATCCTACTAAATGCTACTCAGCCACATTATCAACACAAGTCATTTCCTCAGGGACTTAAATGTTAACACCCGACACAGGCAAAGGGCTGACGGGAAGTATAAAGAGGTCTCTGTATATTTGCTCTGTGGCACATACACCACCTCAGACTGGATGGTGGGAATTAGTATGAAATACTGAAACGGAGCAAACAGACAAAGGTCAGGAGAGGGAGAGGGAAACTCCAGACTGGGAGTTCTTCAAATAACCACGGACAAAATATAAAAACAATTCCAGGAGAAGCCACAAAAAAGGGTAGCTCAACTTGAAAAAGTTTTGTCACATTTTGTCCTCATAGTTGAGCAGTTACTGATGGTGTTTGACATAATGTAAATCAGGCACCCAACAGAAAAGGTAGATAGGCTTCAGGAATATCCCTATGTCTCCAGCTTATTAAGAAAAGAAGGTCCAAGATAAACGGTGCACACAGAAAGGTCAAGAGAAAAGCCATAACTGAAAGGACTCTGAGGCAGCAGAGAGGAATCAAATGTATGGAATGTAACAAATCAAAAATCTTAAACACATAAATAAAGAAAGAAATTCTGTACCTCTTGACCCATGAAGGAGGGTTCTTCAGAATATGAAGTAGGTTTTGCTGAATAGGAAATATTTTCAAATGAAAGAGGAGGTGCCAGAAAGCACAAAGAAACCTGTCAAGAAGTGGACAGGAAGAGTGACAGCAGGGACAGGGAATCCCTGGTTACAGTGACAACCATGACAATAAGAACAGAAAGCACACCATCAATGAGCAACCAGTGACTCCAGGCAGGTGCCATGCGAGGTGATTTCCCTATTTCTCACCATGTCATCCTGATAGATCATGACCCCTATTTTACAGGTGAGGAAATCAGTTGTGCAATTGATACTATAGAAAACAAATTTCAAAGTTCTGTAAAATAGTAGTAACTATTCTCTGTACTAGAATCCTTGAAGATAAAGAAATTCAAGACTGCAACAAAGCCATAAAAAATTCCAACAATTTAACTCTACTTGCAGATCAGTCTCATTTTAAAGTATGGATGGGGCACCTGGGTGGCTCAGTCAGTTGAGTGTCTGGCTCTTGCTTTCGGCTCAGGTCAATGATCCTCAGGGCTATGGGATGAAGCTGCAAGTCAGACTCTGTGCTGAGCGTGGAGCCTGCTTGAGATTCTCTCTCTCCCTCTGCCCCTCCTCCCAGCTTATGTGTGTGTGTGCTTGCGCTCTCTGAAAGGAAGGAAGGAAGGAAGGAAGGAAGGAAGGAAGGAAGGAAGGAAGAGGAAAGAAGAGGAAGGAAGGAAGAGGAAGGAAAGAAGGAAGAGGAAGGGAGGGAGGGAGGGAGGGAGGGAAAGGAAGGAAGGGAGGGAAAGGAAGGGAGGGAAAGGAAGGGAGGAAGAGGAAGGAAGGAAGGAAGGGAGGGAGGGAAAGGAAGGAAGGGAGGGAAAGGAAGGGAGGGAAAGGAAGGGAGGGAAAGGAAGGAAGGGAGAGGAAGGAAGGAAGGAAGGAAGGAAGGAAGGAAGGAAGGAAGGGAAAGGAAAGGAAGAAAGAAGGAAGGAAGGAAGGAAGGAAAGGAAAGAAAGAAAGAAAGAAAGAAAGAAAGAAAGAAAGAAAGAAAGAAGGAAAGGGAGGGAGGGAGGGAGGGATGGAGGGAGGGACGAATGGACAGAGAGAGACACTGTTTGAGAATGTTGATCAAGTGACCCTGGTAGCCTCCTTTAAACTCTGAAAAGCTATGATTCTTGCTGTTTCTCTTCAAATATCTTCTCCTTTTAAACTGGTCACATGCATGAAATCTAACAAGTACCCACAGTGCTGAGACCCCCTCCATCTTTTTCAAAGACTCCTGGGTGCACAGGTGGAGTCCAGCAGCATCCACCACGGTCCCAGACTGTCATGCTCCCCCTCACACCTCATAAGCAGTCTGTCCCCAAACAGATTCAGATGCTCAAATCCTCTGCTAACCAAAATGATACTTAAACATCCTGACAGTAATAACAGAGGGCAGCAAGGTGGGATCAGAGGCCTGGTTCCAGACAAGGCTTTGTGTTCAGCTTTATACAAATCACTTCACATTCTCTGATCACAGTTTCCTCACCTGTAAAAATGAGGGAGATGGACTAAAATCACAGACCTTCAGAGCTTCAAGGGGCCCCACACATCAGGTTACGTGTGATTGAATTCATTTACTGATGTACACAGAGCACTTTTCATATCCAAAATTCTAAAACTAACAGCCACAATGACAAGCAAGTTTTGTTCTGAAAGTTCACTTGTAAATCAGTTATTTAAAACTGGGAATGTATTTCTCCACAGAAATAATGTTATTAGAGACTGTTAGGTTTCCATGTCAACCCACAAATGCCTATTAATTTGTAACGGACCTGAATATGGTACTACTATAATACCATCACAGCTTGCTGGGATGCAAGGGAAGTATCTCCCACCTCCCCATCAAGTCCTCATGACCTTGGCCAACCCACTGCCACCAAGCATCAGGAAGAAGAAAATTCTCAGGCAAAAAATGGAACAGAAAAGGAGAATGGAAACAAAGTGAAGAGACAGGTGTTGGATGAGTGTGGGTGGCTGAGGCAAAGCATGAAGACCAGAAGAGCACATGTGTAAGAACAGAGTAAGGGGAGACAGCAGCGAGAGAGAGGCCTTGACCCCCGTTCCTTCCCAGCCCCACTACTGGCTCCTTCCGTAACAGTGGACCCTTGTTACCACCAGCAGATGCAGGGGCTCAAATCCTCTGCTAATCAAAATGGTACCAAAGCCACATTGTAAGGAGGAGCTGGGGGTTGAGGGATGGGGAAGGAGAGGGGTCTAAGACATGGGTAGGACATGTCCACTGCGTCTACATCAGATGAGTAGTGAATCTCATCACATACTGTCCACAAACCAGAAGTAATCAAAGAGTATTTCTAAGATCACAGTTTGGCACATCCGAGGGCCCTCGTGCTTGGGGTACCTGACTTCACCCGTTAGAGGACCCCACCGACCCTGAGGTTCCATGCTCCCACCTGCTGCTCCATCCACTCTTCCCACATCTACCCCCACCCTGTGAATCTTAGGCTGGGCCCATACCCTGAGCACCATGCTTAGAGGACCTCACACCTCCTCCTCCAGTCCTGCCACTTCCATGGGGCAAGGAGTTCACAGAGCCCCTAGGATGCACCTACCCAGTCTCCATGTCATCACAGGTCCTGGGACCTGCTTCTGCACCTGCCTGGGTCCATTCTCTCAAAGGAACCCACTACACAGCCTGCACAAGGGAGGCTGTTTGCAGGAGGTGTAGACAGACCAGAGGGCTGAGACCAGGGGTATCTACATGTACCCCATGGAGATTTTGCACAAGAAACTTGAGGAGTATAAGAATTCCACATTTGAATCTGGCTGTCCAGGTTATTATGAAGGTATATTTATCAAGAGAGGAGGACAGAACCTGTTTTAAAGATAGGTTGACTTAAAACTTTGAAACATTTGTTTAAACTCATGGTACATGCTGGGGCACCTGGGTGGCTCAGTCAGTTAGGCGTCCAACTTTGGCTCAGGTCATGATCTTGCAATTTGTGAGTTTGAGCCCCACGTCAGGCTCTGTGCTGACAGCTTAGAGCTTGGAGCCTGCTTTAGATTCTGTGTCCCCCTCTCTCTCTGCTCCTCCCCTGCTTTCACGCGTGCTCTATCTCTCTCAAAAATAAACATTACCAAAAAAAAGTATTGAACTCATGGTACATGAGCCTTCATTTATACTCCTGCCTGAGGCCCAACAAATGTCAACGGTGGGGCTGTCCCTCCTCTCTCTGCTTCCAGCACCAGGCGATGTGCTGCAAAGGTCTAAGCAGAATGTCTGCTAATGAGTTGGCAAGAAAACTTATTTCCCTTCCTAGGGGCTCTTCTTAATTAGAAATAAAATAATTCCCAGCACTCCCCCCAACAGAAGGTTCCCTAAATTCAGTCCCACTGGGGCTCTCCCCTCTGCCACACACCTACACACAGAAGATCACAAAGAGAACCCTGTCATGTTCACACCCCTGGAACTTGTGGTCTTTCCCCTCTGGTTCTCCCAGGGTAAAACACTAACTCACTTTAGAGTATAAGCCCACAAGTTATGTTGCTTCAATGTGGAACAATGTTCAAGCAAAATCAGCCTAGACCACAAGTAAGTCCCAGATACAGGTCTCAGGTTACTCACCCTCTGAGCCACACCATAGCCTGAGAGAGGCTGCTGATTCTGGGAGGAACCTGTCTGCCCACGTTTGAGGTCTGGTTCTAAGCAGACTTTCCAGTGAGCACAGATAAGGGATCACACAGTCCCATTCTGCATTCGGAAACAGGGTGCTGCAGCCAGGGGCCCCCAGAATCCAACAGCAGATCACCATCAGCAAACATGAAAACATTTAGGAAATCCCTATTAGCTGTGTTTATCTACCGGTAGTTTAGTACGGTGTCCTTTATACAGTGAAGAGCAGGTAGAACGGGTTCACCCTGAACACAGCATCCCTTTGAACAGCCTCGGGAGAACTGATTTACCATCATCAGACAGAACAGACAGGGTAACAGAGAAGGAGCTGTGTACTATCACAGGGCCATCATCAAGTTAAATGTTGGATCAGGATATGTGATTTGATCTGTGCTGTAGCCAAATCTGTGCTACATGATTTACACATTGTCAGGCTTTCGATGATTTATAATAAATTCTACAAGTTCTGTGGGTCTTAACCTTTATCCTACTTTGCTCAATCACAATTATTATAATCAGTAATCCTGCCTGATTAGGTCACCATGCCCTGGATACCTCACAAGGCCCAGAGGCTAGTCATTACAGCATTTGAGTCATCAGAAACCACTCTAAAAATGGTTTTCAAAAAGTGGAAACAAGATAAAAATTTTTTACAATACAAAAATTATTAGAATTCCAAAGAGTTTGGTAAGGTGTCACATTCCTTTTTAAAAAGCCTTTCTGCATACTAACAACAGCCAGTTAGAAAATTTGTGGGAGAGGGATATAAGATCCCTTTCACAACAAAAATTGACTACCTAGACCTGAACATTAAAAGTTTGCCAAGAAGACAAAAAAAAAGGGTGGGACCAATAACATAAAAGGAAAATGGAATAAAGAGATATATCACATTTCTGGAAACCATAATTTAATATTAATTATTAAATTAATCTTTTTAATGTTTATTTATTTCTTTTGAGAGAGAGATAGTGAGCATGCACATGTGAGGGAGGGGCAGAGAGAGAGGGAGAGAGAGAATCTGCACTGTCAGCATAGAGCCCAACTCAGGACTTGATCTCATGAACCGAGAGATAATGACCTGAGCCAAAATGAAGAGTCGGACACTTAACCAACTGAGCCACCCAGGTGCCCTGTTATATTATATAGATTTTAAGTCTTTAGAAATTAATCTAAAATGTGTACTAATAAAATCAAATCCGAACAAAATTTTTTTCTTGAGCTTGGCAAAAGGGTTCTAACTATCACCTAGAATAATAACTACATAAGAAGAGATAAGAAATTTTTTAAAAAGAAAAGCTATTGAGGGAACAGGGCAAGACCTCATTCTCTCAAATATAAAAATATATACTAAAGTCCAATGATTAAGTGAGTAATGGCCCAGCAATAAATAAGCCTATCAGTGCAACAGAACAGAAAATCCAGACATGGATCCAAGTATAAATAATAACTTAACATATCATAAAACTGGCATCTCAAATCAAGGAGACAAGGTGGATTAGTTAACAAATGGTATTGAAGCCACTGGTTAAAATTTGAGAAAAAAATTACTAGATCCCTACTCCAAAACATTCACCAAATTAAACTGTAGATCTAAAAAAGACAAAACATGAAACTATAAAATTATGAGACTACCAGCAAATATTTATATTCTCCTGGAGTGGGACAGGAATTATTTCACTCTTGCTGAGATGACTGTGGGTCTACCTGGGATTGCAGCTCAGAAAACATGAGTCCTCCCCTCTCCAAACCTCCCCCAGATCCAGGGTCTCCCACTTGGCCTGGGAAGCCAATGAACCTTAAGCAGCAGGCCCCTGGCAGGTAGAGTGTGCTGGGCGCAGGAAGAGCCAGGTTCCTGGCTTCCAATGAGGAAGGCTTTTTAGGTACGCTTTTTTGATCAAGTGCCGAAAGAGAGCTCAGAAGGAAAAAAGGGTCCTGAATCTCCAAAACTTCAGTGACTTGTTATTGTTTTTCTCGTTCTAAGTAAATATTCACTTTTGTATCTAATCCTGTATTCAAAATTTATATTCTTTGTTTTTAAGTTTATTTATTTATTTTGAGAGAGAGAGAGAGAGAGAGAGAGCTTGAGCAGGGGAGGGGCAGAGAGAGAGGGAGGGAAAGAATCCCAAGGAGGCTCCATGCTGTCAGTGCAGAGCCTGACCCTGGGCTTGAACTTACAAACCGCAAGATCATGACCTGAGCCCAGGTCAGGTTAAGCCCAGCTTAACCCTGAGCTATGCAGGTGCCCCCTATATTCTTTTTCTTAAAAGAAACCCAAATGGCCTAAGCATCAGGCACCACAAAATCTGAATCTATCCTTGCTTCCACACTTTGTACTGTAGCAAGCACTCACACATTTTCCACAAGCCGCCTTGCTGCACCACGAACACACTTATTGAGGTGCTCAATACACATTCACCAAATAACTATGCATCTACAACATGGATGCTTATAGTCACTGTTAAAAAGCTGCATGTTGGGAAGATTTGAGATCAGGTATGTGAAAATGGTAACAACGGAGTACCTAATACGTGGTAATAAAAATTTAACAGGAAGAAGGTTTGGAAAAATGTATATTAAGATGGTTATTTCTGGGTGGCAAGAAAATCAGAGGGTTTTCTCCTTTATTTCTTCTATTTGTTTGTATTTTTAATTTTTCCTTTACCTCTTTTTATTTGTGCTTTCTAATCTCTCAGCAATAAGCACACACACTTGAGAAAAAATGGAAAATAAAAAGCTATTTGGGGATGAGCCTAATTAGTATTAACTAGTTAAATTAGTATACTGTGGCTGTGTAAAAAGAGCAGTTTCAAAGTAACCTACCCAGTCTTGGGAGCTGACCTGTCATGCTGTCACGTGAGCAAGCTGCTGATGGAAGGACCTTCCCTCCTGCCCGCCCCCACACGTACTGGCCACTCCTTGACCATCCCCATTGCAGCGTGGAGGGCCTGCAATGGTCTCAAATAGAGAAGACAGACGGTGGGTGTTCAGCCTAGTAGCCCTTGATCTTTCCGGGTTACGAGACCAAGCATGAGCCACACGTCCAGGGGAACTCCAAGCAGGACTGTTTGTGGCCCCTGACACCAGCCAGAACTGTTCTTCCTCAAATGCTGAGATTTTCTGGATCTGGTAGGTGTGGCATTTCAAGGGAGGAAGTTTCATTACCAGGCTATGTATCAGAATGTATAGGAATAGGAGGCTGGAGAGTAGGAGGCCTGGGCTACAGTTCTAGATCTGCTAGTTAATGGCCAGCCATACGGCCTTAGGACAGAGGCGTCTGGCCAGCGCAAGTGCACTGGGGAAGGCAGCAACCCCAGAGAGACTCAGCATCAAACTAGCAGCCTCCCTGGGGAAACAACAGGACTGCAGCCACCACGGGCAATGCCTTGGGCAAATGGCCTAACTTCACTGGGGCTGTCAGATCACCTGCACAGCTTGGATAATAGCATCTACCTACACTCAGTCATCAAAATATAATGAGGTACGTACTCACTTCAGTGAACCATGCGATGACCCACAGAGGCAGAAAGTACCGTGAGGACTACCTTTAGCCACACACAGCAAAGGCAAGCGGACTAGCTCCTTTCTTCTGGCAAACCAGCCTTGGCTAATGGAGACTGGGGAACATCAGTGCTCTGCCTCATTCTCCCTCCAGAGGGAGGAGACAGAGGGCCAAAAAGAGAGTGTGAAACAAATGGCAACACAGGGGAAACCTGGGGGGTCTCCAGGCCAGCCAAGTCTCCTGATAGCAGGGATGAGATGAACACTTGCCAGCTCAGGACAGAATTAGAAAACCAGAAAAAGCTCAGTCTCACTTTACCCACAGGTGGGGCACTCGGGAGGGTAGAGGCAGCCCACGGGAGCATGGGGCGTCTGCCACAGACAGATCTATCGTCTTTCCTCTCAGCGCTCCTCTCCTGGGATTCAAAGTCCCAGGGAGGAGTGTCCAGTTGGCTGTTCTAGGAGGCGTGCCTATGCCCAGCCAGAGCCAATGCCTGCCTCCCACCGACCCTACACACAGAAAGGGAGTCCCCAAAATGGAAATGACAGCGAAAACCAAAACAAACGTGCTCTCTGGAATGTCCTAAATGTGGAAATACTGGCCACATAAAAGTCAAGCTCCTCCACAGATGAGTTTCTCACCGCCTCTCCCTCACCACCAGGCAGGACAAAAGGAGGAATCTGGCCAGAGCAAGTGCACTGGGGAAAGCAGCAACCCCAGAGAGACTCAGCATCAAACTAGTAGCCTCCCTGGGGGAATAATAGGACTGCAGCCATCGTGGCTGCAGGATTAGAGACAGGGCCCATGGCCACTGCCCTCTCCGTCTTCTCTGACTCCATGTCCAAGTTGGTCACACGTGTCTACCTCTCACAGGTGGCACAGAAATTTCTGTTGGAGACAAAATCAAATACAACACAGAAGCACACGCCCTAAGAAATGCAAATACCAAAGATATGTTTTTTCAAATGCCATCTCTATTATTTAAATAGTGTTTATTACTGCAGTTTGGATATATTCGTGGTATCCAGTCCTCTGTTTTCATTAAGAACTACAAAAATTTGCACAGTGCGGTATTTGTGACTTTTGCTCTACCAGAATGAAGTAGACATCACCGAGGCCTCAAAACCACCAATGAGTTTTTCTGCAGTTGGCATCCTAAACAACAAATTCCTCAGCAAAACACTTACGCATCCATTAAAACCCACACGTTTCCTCTACTGAGCAGAAAAACTTAGCAGATAAACATACTCGTGTCTCATCCTCTGTCCTCATTAGAAATTTTAGTTTACACTCTCGTCACTGTTATTCAACATAGTATTGGAAGTCTTAGCCTCTGCAATCAGACAACACAAAGAAATAAAAGGCATCCAAGTCAGCCAGGAGGAGGTCAAACTTTCACTCTTCACAGATGACATGATACTCTATATGGAAAACCCTAAAGATTCCACCAAAAAACTGCCAGAACTGATTCATGAATTCAGCAAAGTTGCAGGATATAAAATCAATACACAACAATTGATTGCATTCTTATACACCAACAATGAAGCAACAGAAAGAGAAATCAAGGAATCGATCCCATTTACAGTTGCACAAAAAACCATAAAATACCTAGGAATAAATCTAACAAAGAGGTGAAAAATCTATATACTGAAAACTATAGAAAGCTTATGAAAGAAATTGAAGAAGCCACAAAAAAATGGAAAAAGATTCCATTTTTCCTGGATAGGAAGAACAAATATTGTTAAAATGTCGATACTATCCAAAGCAATCTACATATTCAATGCAATCCCTATCAAAGTAACACCAGCATTCTTCAAGAGCAGAAAAAATCATTCTAAAATTTGTATGGAACCAGAAAAGACCCCTAATCTTTGACAAAGCAGGAAAGAATATCCAATGGAATAAAGACAGTCTCTTCAGCAAGTGGTGCTGGGAAAACTGGACAGCAACATGCAGAAGAATGAACCTGGACCACTTTCTTACACCATACACAAAAATAAACTCAAAAGGGATGAAAGACCTCAATGTAAGACAGGAAGCCATCAAAATCCTCGAGGAGAAAGCAGGCAAAAACCTCTCTGATCTTGCCAGCAGCAACTTCTTACTCAACATGTGTCTCTCTGGAGGCAAGGGAACAAAAGCAAAAATGAACTACTGGGACCTCATCAAAATAAAAAGTGTGCACAGCAAAGGAAACGATCAGCAAAACTAAAAGGCAACCGACAGAATGGGAGAAGATATTTACAAATGACATATCAGATAAAGGGTTAGTATCCAATATCTATAAAGACCTTATCAAACTCAACACCCAAAAAACAAAGAATACAGTGAAGAAATGGGCAAAAGACATGAATAGACACTTCTCCAAAAGAGACATCCAGATGGCCAACCAACACATGAAAAAATGCTCAATATCATTCATCATCAGGGAAATACAAATCAAAACCACAATGAGATACCACCATACACCTGTCAGAATGGCTAACATTAACAACTCAGGCAGCAACAGATGTTGGCGAGGATGCAGAGAAAGAGGATCTCGTTTGCATTGTTGGTGGGGAATGCAAGCTAGTGCAGCCACTCTGGAAAACAGTATGGAGGTTCCTCAAAAAACTAAAAATAGAACTACCCTACAACCCAGCAATTGCACTACTAGGCAGTTATCCAATGGATACAAGTATGCTGTTTCGAAGGGACACATGCACCACCATGTTTATAGCAGCATTGTCAACAATAGCCAAAGTATGGAAAGAGCCCAAATGTCCATCTATGGATGAATGGATAAAGAAGATGTGGTATATATATATACAATGGAGTATTACTTGGCAATCAAAAAGAATGAAATCTTGCCATTTGCAACTACGTGGATGAAACTGGAGGGTATTATGCTAAGTGAAATTAGTCAGTCAGAGAAAGACAAAAATCATATAACTTCACTCATATGGGGACTTTAAGAGACAAAAACAGATGAACATAAGGGAAAGGAAACAAAACTAATATAAAAACAGGAAGGGGACAAAACAGAAGAGACTCATAAACATGAAGAACAAACTGAGGGTTACTGGAGGGATTGTGGGAGGAGAGAGGAGCTAAATGGGTAAGGGGCATTAAGGAATCTACTCCTAAAATCATTGTTTCACTATATGCTAGTTTGGATGTAAATTTTAAAAAACAAAAAATAAAATTAATTTTAAAAAAGAAAGAAATTTTAGTTTAGAAAAGAGTGTAGTTGCTCTGGAAGGGATGCCTTACTAAAAAAATGTTCTTTATGTGCATGTCACAACAATAAGCAAATGTACAGTGCTCTAGAGATGTGCAAATTATTAAAAAATGAAATTAAAGCTGAAATTCTTTTCATATAGCTGTTAATTAGCACAAATTATAAATGCAATTGTACTATTCTCTCCATGTTGTATGCCTTGGATCATTACCACACTAATATGAATAATTCCAAAAATGTCCTCAACCATTTCTCATGTGTCAGAGAAAATGTAGCTTCTGAAGACATGTGATTCCAGAGGCAAAATGCCACTTTCCCATTGTTTACAGTAGTCAGTAGTTTTTACTCCTTAGAAAGAAAAAGCCTACAGACAGTACTGTTATTACTGTGTCTATTACAACTGTAGATCATGAAGCAAAAAATCGTTGCAATTTTTCAATCACTGACACTTCCCAGCCAACTTCTTACATAAGTCAAAAAAATGGAAAAGTGACTGAAGCAAATACTATATGACCCATAGAGAAAAAATCAGGTTTCTAATAAAATATAAACACTCATACTGGCCTACAGGACTACAAATAGTCAGTTTATTATATCTGTATAGTGCTCTAAAGTTATTTTTACAGTTTAAAAAAGTGCTTTTACAAACGTAGTCAATCACGAGACCTTACAACATCTCTCTGAAGTAGGTTCATACACCATATAACCAGGTGACGTGCTGAGAGAAAACAACTCTGTGACTAGGTCCAATCTTGACCCAGGGGTCATCAGTGGGGGGGGGGGGTGCTTAAATGGGTGATTTGTGAAAATAGGTAGAGTCTGTTAGTGAGGTCTTTTAGGTTGGGGTGAGGAGAAGATATAGTTATGAGTTCTAGTGGAGGTCACTGGGATGGCCACAACACCCATCAGTGTGGGAGACTGACTTCTATTTAAATCTCCATGGTCGGGGCACCTGGGTAGCTCAGTTGGTTAAGCAACCAACTCTTGATTTAGGCTCAGGTGGTAATCTCGAGATCCTGAAATTGAGTCCCCAGTCAGGCTCTGCACTGGGCATGGAGCCTGTTTGAGATTCTCTCTCTCCCTCTCTCTGTTTGCCCACTCCCACTTACATGTGTGCGTGATCGCTCTCTAACTAAATAAACAGAAAAAAAAAGATTCCTTTTCCTTCTGCCCCTCCCCCACTCACACATTCTCACTCTCTCTCAAAAAAAAAAAAGTCTGCATGACCTATTGTGAAACAAAATGTCAAGCAAAGGACCACACCCTAAAGGGGAAGGAAAGAGGTCACCCCAGGTGGTGAATAATCCCATAAACAATGTTTTTCTACAAGTGAAATTCCTTTGTTCTATAGCAAATGTTTATTAAGTGTCTATTGTATATGGCACTGTGCCAGGATCTCTGCACTTAAGAAAATCTGGAAGGGAAATTAAGTACATAGGTACATGGGAACAATACCACCTATACTCTGTATTGGCTCCTTCCCTTCCCTTCACCCTACAAATTTTTCCATCCTTGATAAAAGAAAAAATAGAAAAGAAGAAAAGTTCTGTTGCCCCCTATCACCCTCACGTTATTGTTCATCCCCAATTGTTCCAGTGGTACTGCATTCCGACTTGCATCCCCGCTACTCCAACAAAACTTGGGTCCACCACAGTGCAGACCTGATGAGCACTGTTGAGTGCATACGTGATGGGCCAAGATGGATTCCAATCAGGCCACGTAATTATGAGAACAGTGCATCCTCACCCTAGCAACAAGTGATCAAGATGTTTCATTGAGAAGTCACAGTTAAATGTCTATCAGGGTGTGACAGCTTTAATATATGTTGTCAAACTCTTTGGCACTCCACCCATCCAACAGGCAGTGCCTAGGATCCCCTCCCCTTCAACCTGGACTGACCAGTAGAACAGAGCAGAATACCATGAAACTCCCAAAGCTGTCAGAAGACTACACCACTTTCTACCTGGCTCTCTCAGGATGATCATTTTTAGAACCCAGCCTGGGTGTTTCTACCGTGGTTACAGGAAGAGGAACCAAGGCCCCAGGCCCTCTGCCCCAGCTAAGCAGGATCCCAGTCTACAGCTAGCACCAACTCGCCAGCCAGGTTAATGGCTGTCTTGGAAGAGGATTCTGTAGCCCCTCCCCACCTCACCCCCACATTCCCCAACTGCCCGCTGCCTTTGGACTGCCCCAGCTGATGTGCATGATGTGCAAGCTTTCCACGCCAAGCTCTGCCCAAAGTGCCTATTTGTGGACTCAATAAATGACTGTGTTTGTTTTCAGCCACTATGTTTTGTGGAAGGGTTTGCTATGCAGCAATAAATAACTGATATGCAGGATTACAGAAGACTCTGGCTTCGCCTTAAAAATTCTACAAGAAAGATTAATAAATAATTCTATGTATTAAACCCATTATACAAAACACAATACTATATTTTAGAGATAACTAGAAAACTGCAGGTGCAAATTTACCAGAATCTGAATAAAACTGTGTTTCAAAATAAAGGTGGCAAGTAGTTATTGTCTAATAGATTGCTTAATATTGATTGGGCAATTAATACATGAATACTTTTGGAATCGATTTCTAAAGAAATCTACATCTCTTACAGAAAATGTAATTTTACATCCTTTCTTTCCAGAAGGCAGCATTAACTGCATTTAGAGCTAAGTAAAGCTGTTTTTAAGTCTTTATTATCCATATTAGTTATCCACATTCCTATAAATTCATCAATTCTTCCAATCTAGTCCAGGTCCCAGGACATAGATTTCCCTACTGTGGGTCTTAACTCACTATTTCCGCAAAGGAAACATGACAGAAGCTACTGCAAGTATGATATATGAAACTATTAAATAGTAAACAGCTCACATTTCTCCTAACTTGGAATTTGGCTACAGTTTGCCAAAATGAAAAAACAGAAACCATACATAAAACAGCTTTTTCCTTCTAAGCAAAGCCCACTTGTAATAAACTGCATGATATATTCAAATTTGTTTGATCATAATAGAGCTGTTTAAAAATACATGGCTGGAATTCACATTTGCAGTTTGCAGATGGAACAATAAAGATACTCTGAATTAATAATTAATATGTTATTCAAATCCAGTAGGAAAGGAAGTGGTGTGTTATGCTCACTATCTCACCCTTTTTATCCTTCAAGCCTTAGGCCTTCCCATGGCCTGCTTTGTTCAGTGGTGACTTGAGAAGTTAGGTAGTGGGGCGCCTGGGTGGCGCAGTCGGTTAAGCGTCCGACTTCAGCCAGGTCACGATCTCGCGGTCCGTGAGTTCGAGCCCCGCGTCAGGCTCTGGGCTGATGGCTCGGAGCCTGGAGCCTGTTTCCGATTCTGTGTCTCCCTCTCTCTCTGCCCCTCCCCCGTTCATGCTCTGTCTCTCTCTGTCCCAAAAATAAATAAAAAATGTTGGAAAAAAAAAAATTTAAGAAGAGAAGTTAGGTAGAGTTTGCTGGTGAAATGTATGAGCTAACCACTCTGTGAAAGTCATGGGATGACCACCATATTCATCAATGCAGGAGACTGGGTTTATTAAAAAGATCCTTGGTTTACTGTGAAACAAAATGGTGGACAACAGGCCACACACATCGTTGAGGTGAGGGAAAGACATTTGAGCATGGTGGCAAATGCCCCACACTGCAGGCGGTGAGTCCAAGTGTCCCCCCAGGCACCTGGGAAGTCCCAGACAGAGGACAGCTGAGCGTGCACAGGATCCCACCTGAATGCCACAGCATGGGGCCTCTAGGTCTCACTGCCTCGGACAAGCCACCAGCCTCAGGCAGCAGGGGCATTTTGTACCAAAAGGTAAAAGTCCACTAACCAACCCAAACCAGGTCACTTTTTTTTTTTTTAATGTAACCTGCTAATTCACTTTCACCACAGAATAAAATTTAAGAAAGAAATCCATAAGGGTTATAAGACCAAATTACAAATTTCACTGAGGGTGGCAGCCATCCAGGCTTGCTGCATCAAAGCCCTAATGATGGGCCAGGCCTGCATCATTAGGCTTAGTGGAGACACCAACAGCTGACCCAAACAATGACCTCCCTAAACTGCTTCCCAGCCATGTAGCCTTGAACTCGGCTGCAGGACAGAGAGTACAAGACCTGCCCATATCTTTGTGAAGAGGCACGGCACTGATGCAGTGGTTCTCTAAGTGTGTCCTGGGGTGAACAGCATCAGCACCGTCTGGAAACTAGTGAGAAATGCACATCCTCAGGGACCACACTAGACCTGCTGTACCAGAAGCAGATGGAAAGTCGTCAAGAGGGGAAGCTACCTGTATTTTAACAAGTCCTGTTGGTGATTCTGAGTCACACTGAAGTCTGAGCACCACCAACCAACTGTTCGTAAAGCACTTTGCATGGCACCTGGTGTATATTCTTAGTTCAATAAGTGATAATGAACCATTGCTACAAATAGCTGAACCCATCCCTTCTCTGCGATGCAGATAACACTGTCCTACCTCCAGCAAGTTTGATGTCTGTGATGGAGACACTGGAGATGCTGATAATGATGAAGAGAATGATTAAATGGCAATTGTCTACACAGAGTGACTGGAAGGGGGACAGAGACCAGAAGATGCCCAAATTCATGGCTGAGAATTTATATGGCTATCTCAGAAAAGTGTTGCCTCTGAGGCCATCCGGGACACAAAGGCCTGAGAGGACCTTTTTACACAGAACTTTTCCTTCTTTTAGTACTCATGGACATGATTCTTCATCACTCATCCAGACACCTTCAGCCACTTAAAAAAGATAGGTTTTAGGGATCCCTGGTCAAAGTCCAGCTGCTGAGCCCCCACGTGGCCTTAGGAATCCAACAAAGAGAAAGCCTGCTTCCTGAAAAGGCCCCACCTCTCCCAAATCTGGCTGAGCTTGCATTGGGTCAGAGAGGACAGATACACGCTTGCCTCACACAAGACTCTCAGGCACAAGCCTGGTAAGATCAGATGGGTCTGACACACTGGGCTCTCTGACTCTTTGTGGAAGGCTTGTTCTGCTGCTCCAAAGGAAGCTTTCAGGCTCTGGTCTCCTGTCAGCTCAAAACTTGCCAATAGTGACTCTCCCTCCAACGCTGCCCTAGGCTCTCATCCACACAAGGTCATTTGTCTATTTGTAATTTGATCCACTCCCCGCCCTTCCCCTGCAAACTATCTTTCCCATGTTCACTTGCCGACTGGCTCCAGAGAAGACTGGAGGATGGGAGAGAGGAAGAAGCCAGAGTGCTTCTTCCCTTTCCTCTCTCTGCTCTGGATGGTATCTCCAGCAGCAGCTTTGTCTTCTCCATGGTTCTAGCTCCCACCAGACAGGCCTTCCCTCTATGGTCGCTGCTTCTGGGAGCCTCCATATAGATTTGGCTCTTGGCCTCTGATAACAATAACTCCCCTCTCTTTGTTCTACCAGCCTCGGGGGTGGTAGTGATTTCCTGCTACTGCTAATCTCTGTGTGACCTCATCATCCCCTACTTGGCTTTCCGGTCTTCCAAAGACTTTTATAACTAAGTCCTGGCATTAAAAGGCTTCTGTTTGACTGAGTGGGTCATGACTAATGCAGCCTCCTGTCACAGCTTCAGGCTTGATCACACCTTACCTGATTTCTGCCCAACTGACTCCACTCCCTACCCAAGACTTTCTTTGGGACCACCTTTTTCCATGGAAAGTCCCCATTCATTCACATATAGGTCTTTAGTTCTTACCTGTGTGTAATCAACCAGTTTTGATACCAGTCCACCCAACTGCCTGGGCACTAGCCCCAGTCCCAATCACCCAGACTTCACACCCATCTAACCCCAGCTCTTGCAGGGGCAACCAGTCTGTACTGACATTTGCCACCTGTTCTTCCTTACACTCAGTAACAAAGTTAACACACACACTGAGGTTCTCAATAAATATACATTTTAATTTTTTTCCAGGAGCAATCGTATACCATTAAGGGAGTAGGTTAATCAGGTGAAAGGAAACTTGTGACTTGAAATAACTAAGTGGCCCCAAACTCGCCTGATATTTTCACAACTTTCCACTTCCTTTTGGCTGGAAAGATACAACAGATGTACAAACTAGAGTCAGAACACAGTGTTCCAGAAAATGAGTATGCTTTTGGCAACTACCCATAAACATGCAGTAAGTACAGTATTAACACCTATCTTGATGCTTCCCATTTTGTAGAGAGATCTGCCCCCATTTCGGGTCTTGTGTTCCAAATGGAATCACTGAATTATCCTTAATGGCAAACCTTAGAAAGCACAACTCTCATAATTAATTTTTCAGAAAGATAAAAAGTTAAAAAAACAAAACAGAGACCACTGTACACAATGAAGATCACAGTGGCGTTGACCTGGGACTGCAGCCAGGACTGGTGAACATGACAGCTTTCTCAGGCGGACAGGCACGTACGTATACGTGTTGCATACTGCACTCCAGCCTTTGAGAATATTCAGTTAGTGTCCATGAGACCTTCTGGAAAGGGAAAGAGCATGGGTTTCCTTAAATGTTAAGGAAAACACTTGAAGTGATGACTATGTGTGCTTCTGAGTCCTTCTACAGTTACTCAGCTCTTCCCACTTGGCCCTTAGGCCAATGCAGGCAGCTGTCTGAAGGAAAAAAAAACCCATTAATAAAACAGAAGACACAGGCACAGAATTACAGGTTATTTTCTAAAACAAGCCACTGCACAAATGTACAAGGTCTCCAAGAGTCTGTGCAGCAAAGATGACACACAGAAGAGCCACGTCTGCAAAACAGCCCCAGCGCCTCCCACCTGGTGAGTCTGGGAGACCAAGGCTGAGACCCCACCAGCTCACACACATCTCTCATCTTGCTTTGAATTTAGATGCCAAGGGCTTAGTACTTCAGCATCACTTAACACTATGAACAATGATGTCAAGTCCCGAGAAAATCTATCTATAGTTACATTGACATGAAATCCATTACATTGTTATTATTTTTCTAAAACCACTGACTCAATTTTAAATGTCTACAGAATTGGAAATAATTTAAATCATCATAACTTAATCTTAAAAATAAGAACTTGGACTTTGGTTATTTCTTCCCACTCAAGTTTCTGGATGATTTCATCCCTGAAAACTTACAAAAGGGGAAAAAAATTCAGCTAGAAAATTGTAGCACATGGGTCTCATCTGGGCTGTCTTTGCTCTGCCACTACCTAGTCATATGACCATGAATGTCTGTCATAATCTCTCTCCTCACTCTCTTCCTTGTAAACAATGTGGTTGGATCCATACAGGCCTAAAATCCTCCTGTTAAAATAACTGTACAATTGGCTCCAGAATAAGAACCTAAGAAATCAGATTTTAATTCAAGGTAAATTTGAAGCATGATGAAATAAAAACACTGGCATTTCAGGTTGGGGCAGAGATTGTGAAAATAAAGGAAACAACAATGTGAAGACAAAGGAATACGTGTGATTTAGAAGAGCTTCCAAAAGTTAGGAAGGTTTCCTATAATGTAATGCATATGTCTTGTTTTGTTGTTGTTGTTTTTTTAATTTGGAGTCAAAAGCTTTCTCCTTCAATACTGAATATTTTGCAATATTTCTAAATGATCTAGCCCGACAGCATTTGAGGAAGAAAAAAAATCAAACATTACTGTACGTCAGCTTTCATCCTGTCACAAAGCCATTAGGACTAATGAAAAACGATGGCATTGTTAAGTTTTATTTATAGTTTCTTCTTAATAAAATGAAAAATGAACAGAGAAACACTCTGAATATAAATTTTTAAAGACTTTAAAGATCTAAGACCAGTAGCAAAAAATATATATGTAGACATAAGCCTATAAGTAGTCTTTTAAAAAAATGTGTAGAAAGATTGTTTATGGCTCCTGCTGAGTTTTGCCTTTCTCCAAGGCATCATAAATAATTAGATGTCCTACAGTCCAGGTCACTGTCATCAGGAATTTCGGGCCCTAACTGTGTCAAAAAGATTGTCTCTAACTTAACTTTTACACATTCTGCCCTAGACACCACTGAGTAGGATAACCCAGTGAAGCAAGATACTGTGCATCATATTTTTTAAGTCACCTCCCCTCATACCAACTAACTACATATTACCCTAAATTAGGTCTAGGAATGGAAAAGAGAAAAATAACATTTGTTTAGCCCTTACTGCCCAAGGCTTCACAAGCTTTATCCCATATAATCAGACAAGTTCACCCAGAACATTTTACTTTTTTCTTCAAAAATTTTTTAAAGTTTATTTATTTAATTTTGAGAGACAGCATGAGCAGGGGAGGGGGGGGGGAGGGGACAGAGGATCCAAAGCAGACTCTGCTCTGACAGCAGTGAGTCAGATGCAGAGCTCAAACCCACTAACCATGAGATCATGGTCTGAACTGAAGTCAGACGTTTAACCCACTAAGCCACTCAGGTGCCCCAAACATTTTACATTTTTTAATCCCCCTGTCATAATATAACGATAACAGTGTTACTGTTATTTAAATAGCACTTTGAGCAGGTGTTAAACTCTTCTAGAAAAAGGCCGAAGAGTAAATATTTTAGGGTTTGTGAACCGAGGGGCACAACTGAGGATACTCTGCAGGTACTTACTTACATAATAAGAGAACACACACATTTCCTCAAATTTGTTATTGACAAAATTCAAAAGATAGTAACAGCAATTGAAAATAACATAGATCAGAGAGCCAAAGCATAAGAGACTGTTAAAAACTGAAAAAAAACTGAGGGTTGATGGGGGGTAGGAGGGAGGGCAGGGGGGGAGGGGGGGCAGGGTGGGTGATGGGTATTGAGGAGGGCACCTTTTGGGATGAGCACTGGGTGTTGTATGGAAACCAATTTGACAGTAAATTTCATATATTAAAAAATAAAAAATAAAAAAAAATAAACAAATATTAAAAAAAATTGAAAAAAAAAAAGAAAATAACATAGATCAAACGAAGAAAAACAGGATTCTTTTGAGAAGGATAACATTTCACTTAATTGAGGTTTAGAATTAGTGTTCCCTCTCATCAGATCTATCGCAAATATGTATCTATTAAAACCACTCTTACCTTGTGGGCAGTGCAAAATCAGGCAAGAAGCCAGATTTGCCCCAAACTGGCCAATCCTTGTTTTCCACCTTACAAAGGTTTTCACTGATCATGCATTCAACTAATATTCAGTATATTCCTTCAGTTATTCTTCAAAAGAATTCTGATGAGTATGTACCACTAGGCAATGAGGGTATCTAAATGGGCAAGTCAGGGTCCCCACACCAGGATCTAAGCATGCTACCCCCAAGGGGCTCATTGTGTACTGGAAGAGAGTATACTAAATGCCACAACAGGGATGTATTTGGGTCAGGCGAGGGCCGGCTAGCACAAGGAGGGAGTGGCCGCCTCTGTCTAACATAGCCAGGGCTGCTCCAGGGTTAAGAGCCCAAAGTCTTCAGGTCCCAGCCTCCCATTTGCTAGCTGTGTGACTTGCACAGGACATTTAACCTCTCTCTGCCTCTGTTTCCCAACTGTAAAATGAAGATGATCATAATGGTGCCTACCCTACAGGTACCACAAGAGGGTTGTTGTGAGGACCCCACAAGTGCATGTAGACCATTTAGAGCAGTGACTGGCACACAGGAAGCACATGCAAATGTTAGCTGCTCTCATTATGACAGAGAGGACTATAATGGAGCTGAATCTTAAATGATGAGTAGGAATTTCCCAGGAAGACAAGGTAGAGAGAGCCTTCCAAGCAGAAGGCAGTGTGTGCAAATGAATACAAATATGAGAAGCAATCCCGAGTGGTTTGCTGTAGCTCAGAAGTGCAGGGGGTTGAGGCAGGAGATGAATATGGCGAGAACAGATCACAGAGGGCTCATGTGTGCCATTCATAGGAATTGGTCCTTGATCCCACACCAAGGGGATGTGCAAGTTTTAAGCAGCTCAGAGCATCAGCATTGTAGGATCTAACAGCAGGGTGGAGGATGGCCAGGAAGAGGCAAGGATGGGGACAGAGAGGGGCGCCTGGGTGGCTCAGTCGGTTGAGCACCCGACTTCGGCTCAGGTCATGATCTCAAGGTCCGTGGGTTCAAGCCCCACTTCGAGCTCTGTGCTGACAGCTCCAAGCCTGGCCCTGCTTGAGATTCTGTGTCTCCCTCTCTCTCTGCACTCCTCCCCCGAACTTGCACGCTCGCTCTCTCTCTCAAAAATAAATGAACATTTAAAAAAAAATTTTAATTTAAAAAAAAGGAGGGGGGGGCAGAATGGGACAAAGCAAGTAAACATGAGGCTGAAGCAACAGCAACAAGGAGAGATGATCATGGCCCCAAAAAGAAAACTGGTGGTGAAGGCATGGAGGGAACACTTGGGAGCCAAGCAGTAATTTCAGTCTTAGTGACACTCAGCTGTGGGTCCCAAGGGAGAGGAATGAGGAGGAGTCCAGAATGACACCCAGATCTCTGGTCTTGGTATAAGGTGAACGGGTGGGAGTTCAGGCAGAGGAATAGTAATGGCAGGGAGGGTGTCCAGACAGAATGGTGAACCAGATCAGCCCTGGGGGAGGTCGGGCCATCTCCCTGCAAGACAGCTAGGCATCAAGTACCAGGGCAGGGCAGAAGTGGAACGGAAGGAAGAGCAAGAGTGATGGTCAGGAAAATGTGGAGACTGAGCCAAGGGCAGCGGGGGGTGAGGGGTGTGGCATCAGAGAGGGAGGGGCACCGGAGCTCCTGGGAACCCAGCACCAGCCAGCACCACAGGGTGGGCCCAGCTGTTTGGGGGACCTTGCTGGGGCTGAGTAGCGCAATGGGGAATGAGCTCACTTTGGGATGTGCTGACTTTAAGGAGCTCAGGAGGGAGCTGTAACCTGGAGTCTGGAGTTCAGAAAAGTAGGTCTGGAAATACAGATTCAAGGGTCATCAGAATATATGTGAAGGGTGACACCCCACCTGGAGAGACTAAAGAGAACTCAAAAGAGAGAAATAGGATATTGAGAGAGAACTATCTAAATTTTTTTAAGTTTATTTATATATTTTGACAGAAAGAAGGTATAAGCAGGGGAGAGGCAGGGAGAGAGAAGAGAGAGAGAGAATCCCAAGCAGGCTCTGCACTGACAGCACAGAGCCCAATGCAGGGCTCAGACTCACAAGATCTCACAAGATCATGACCTGAACCGAGACCAAGAGTCAGACGCATAACAGACTGAGCCACCCAGGTGCCCTGAGAAAGAACTATCTAAAGGGAAAGGAAAATCAAAGGTAAGTGGTGTCCCAGGAACCAAAAAGGAAGGTCAAGAATAAAGTAGTCAAGTATGGATGTCAGATCTGGCAAAAAAAAAAAAAAAAAAAAAAAAAATTCGAGGAAGATGGAGGCCAGCACATCTCTGACCTGACAATCAGATTCACAGTGAGAAGGGTCAGAGCAGCTTGCAGGAAAGCTTGAACTTCAACAGGTGAATAGTGACTGGGAAGTTATAAGGTGGTAGCAAAATTTAGGCTCTTAGAATCCCACTTGTGACTGACTATATCCCAAGGAAATGAGAACACTATCTCAAAGAGATACCTGCCCCTCCAGGTTCACTGAAGCATTACTTACAGTAGCCAAGACACAGAAAGTGACCATCGACAGATGAACGATAGTGAAGGCATGGTACATAAATACAATGGAATATATCATTCAGCCATTAAAAAAGAAGGAAATCCTGCCATTTGTGACAACACGGATGGACCTTGAGGGCCCTCTGCTAAAATGAGATAAGCCAGACAGAGAAAGACAAATACCTGACATTCTCACATGTGGAATCTAAAAGAGATGAACTCACAGGGACAGAGAGTAGAATGGTGTTTCCTAGGCTAGAGGGTACGTGCAACAGGGAGACATTGCTCAAAGAGGACAAATTCCCAGCCACACAGTGAATAAATTCCGGGGATCTAATGTGCAGCATACTGTATTATGGGGGCACCTGGGTGGCTCAGTTGGTTAAGCATCCACCTTTGGCTCAGGTCATGATCTCACAGTTCGTGAGTTCAAGCCCCATTGGGCTGGCTCTCTGTTGTCAGCGCAGCGCCCGCCTCAGATCCTCTGTCTCCCTCACTCTCAGCCCCTCTACCATGCACATTCTCTCTCTCTCTCTCCTCTCTCTCTCTTTCTCTCTCTCTCTCTCTCTCTCCCTCAAAACTAAATAAACATTAAAAACAATGCTGTATTATATACTTGAAAGTTGTTATGAAAGTAGATCTTAAATGTTATGACCACACATGTAAAAAGTATCTCAGGGGATGGAGGTGTTAGCCAACCTTATCGTGGTAATCATTTTGCAGTAGATATGTGTGTCAAATTACCACATTGTACACCTTAAACTCACACGTGTTACATGTTGATAAAATTCAATAAAGTTGGGGGGAAAAACCTGTAAGCTGTTGAGGGGAGGTAGGAAGAGGTAGTTGTAAAAGAGCAGTCCCATGAGGTGCCCACTGTCGTGCCATTTCTCACAAATAAAGAAAATAAGACCCGGATATTTGTCCTAGTTCCCTCAACTAAAAAGTAGGAAAGCTGGAATTCAATTCCACGCCTCCTGGTTCGAAGACCAATACTCTCTCTACTTTGGAAACATTGCGTTTTTGGTTAGGATGTAGGAAAAAAAACTACAGCTAGGTACAATGGGAATATTAATAAACATGTACTTTTGTTAATGCTTTTAGCTTTTCCAGGGCAATAAAAATACTGGAATGGGCACACAGCATAGGGCATAATCTCAACAACATCCATACAACCCTTCCATAGAGACATTTACATTGTACAGAAAATGAAACAGGTTCACAGGCTAAGTAACTTGCCCAAAGAGGAACAAGGATGGGCAAAAGAGCAGTGATTCCAGAAGAGGTCAGTCTGGAGGCACTCTTGGTACTGATTTAAAACTTAAGTACCTCACACCTATTAGGATGGCTACTATCCAAAAAAAACAGAAAACAAACAAAAACAAACAAAAACCAAGAAACAATACATGTTGGCGAGGATATGGAGAAACTGGAATTTTTGTGCATTGCTTCTGGGAATGTAAAATGATGCAGCTGCTGTGGAAAATGGCATGGCTGTTCCTCAAACAACTGTTTAAAAATTATCATATGCAGAGTGCCTGGCTGGCTCAATCAGTAGAGCATGTGACTCTCAATCTCAGGGTTGTGGGTTCAAGCCCCACGTTGGGTGTGGAGTCTATTTAAAAATAATAATAATAATAATAATAATAATAATAGTTTTAAAATGACCAGTAATTCCACTTTTAGATATATACCCAAAAGAATTGAAAGCACAGTCTCAAAGAAATATTTGTATGCTCACATTCACAGTAGCATTATTTGGGGTTTTTTTAAGTTTACTTTTATTTATTTTGAGAGAGAGATAGAGCAAGCGGGGGAGGGGCAGAGAGAGAGGAGACAGAATCCCAAGCAGGCTTGGCACTGTCAGTGCAGAGCCCAATGCAGGGCTCGAACCCACGTGGGAACCGTGAGATCATGACCTGAGCCCAAGTCAAGAGTCAGACGCTTAACCAACTGAGCCACCCAGCCACCCCATAGTAGCATTATTTGTAATAGCCAAAAGTTGGAAGCAACCCAACTGTCTATCAACAATGAGTAGATAAACAAAATGTGGTATATACATTGGAATGAAGTATTAATCTTTAAAAAAAGGAAATTCTTGGGCACCTCACCACCTCACCTCAGGGAGTATCTATTATGTGATACACAGAATGTATCTTTAGGTATAAACTAAGACCCCCCCCCCAACCCCAACACCTATACTGACAATTGAGTTTAAAACATTTTATGTTCCCTTATCTTTCTGTAATCGTCTTTTCTTTCTTGAACAAATTTGCTAATGGCAAAAGCTGAATACACGCTAAAAATGTCAATGATTATACTACCAGGAGCTGTCAATCTGGGAGAAGGCAATCCAATTGCTAATTTAGAAATAGGCAAAATTCATTGAAGGCCTTGAGGTAGCTTTCCTGCAGTGGCTCCCACTGTGGCAAAGACTGCTAGTGCCCATACAGTACCCATCCTTCTCTTTTTTTCCTTTGAAACAGAACACCTGTATTCTTGAGGGGGGCAAAATGCCCAGAGAAAATTACTTTTTCCACATCCCTGGAAGACAGAGATGGCCAGTAAGGTATCAATGGAAGTCCTTAGGCTGGGTTTCTAGAAAAGAATTGTAAAGAGAGCTTATTCAACTGGCAGTTACCCTTTTGGTCTTCTACCCTTCATTCTTTTTCCTTTAGTCTGACAGACTTCATGGCTGGAGCTGCAGCAGCCTTCTTGAGCCAATGAAGAAATGAGACCAAGAGAATCTCAGTTACCCTGACATCCTTAAGTCACCAAGGCAGTGAGAGCAACTCTACCTCCAGTCTTCTTATTAAGAAAATAAGCCCTTAGAGTTTAAAATCATGCAGTGGTGGCAGAGGGGTCTGTACTCTCAGCCAAATGCTATTCTTAAACAGGTAAACTTAGGACACTGAAAAGATCCTATCTCTGTGAAGTAATGAAATGTTAGAAATGAATCTCTGTGTTAGAAATGAATGGTGCTATTGGGCTCTCTGCTGTCAGCACCGCTGAGCGGGCTTCGGATCCTCTGTCTCCCTCTCTCTCTGCCCCTCCCCAGTGCACGTGTGTTCTTGCTCTCTCAAAAATGAATGATTCTAATGATAAGGATGATGATGATGACAATGACATTAACCCTCATGAAGCGCATCCTAGGTGGCAAGTACTGAGGCACAGAAAGGTTAGGTAATTTACCTAAGGTTTCACGGCTATAAATGCTGAGGCTGGGCTTTAAATCCAGGGAGTCTGGAGGCACCTGGGTGGCTCAGTCAGTTAAGCATCTGACTTCAGCTCAAGTCATGATCTCATGGTTCGTGAGCTTGAGCCCCACATCTGGTTCTATGCTGACAGCTCAGAGCCTAGAGCCTGGAGCCTGCTTCGGATTCTGTGTCTCCCTCTCTCGGTCCCTGCCCCACTCACGCCCTGTCTCTCTTTGTCTCTAAAAAATAAATTTAAAAAAGAACATTAAAAAAAATCATTGTTAAATCCAGGCAGTCTGGCTCCAGAGTACATGTGTTTAACTTCAAGACAATATCAAACATAACAAACTAATATACACACACAAACCAATCTCCACAGACACACTAATCTTAAAGAAGCTTTGTCAATTCATTAATGAAAATTCTTATCGTATGTCATCCCTAAATCGCTCTTCTATTTGAGAAATTATTTTCTGTAGGACCTGAGATTCTTATAGCTCTGGCAAAACATCTGACTGGCTTCACAGCTGTTTTACACGTTACCATAAATACTGTTTAGACCATTACCATAGTCTCTGATAGAAAGCCTTCCTGTCCACCATCCACTATTACAAGATGAATCTCCCAAAAATGGAGATTTGATCACATCACACCCTTCACCGAAGTCTTCAATGACCTCTGTTACCTGAATAAAGTCCAAACGCCTTAGTCCGTATGCGCTCTTGGCAACTTTCCCACCTTCCCACCTCTCCCCTTCACACTCCAAACCCTCCCAATTGAGCCACTGGTTGTGCCCTGTATTCACCTAGGTTTTCCCATCCTGAACCTTGTTATATACTGTCTAGCCCTCCTGGATGCACATCCTCTCTCACTCCTCCCCAAGCCCCATGTGTCCCCATCATACCAAATCCTCAAGCCCCAAATCAAAGCCTCACGTGCCATATTAATGGCTCCTACCTGACAAGTACCAAGCTGTCATGGGTCTGATCTAGGAGGAAAAGCACTGGGTTTTCTCTAGGTTTTTCACAGGTCTCCACTAAAGAGAGTAAATGTAGCCCAGCCCTGCAACAGCCCCACTCTTAGACCAGAGCCAAGGACTGGGATCCCTCCCCTCCAACACACACCCTCCTCAGCCCCCTTCCTGGTGTGCTCTAACTTCCCTCCTTATCTTATCTGATCAAAATCAACACCATGAACAGTCTTCAGGCTAAGAATAGTTCCCAAAGGGATACTTACACCCCTAAGGATATGTAGAAAGGGGTAGGAGAAGGCTGCAGAACCGCTCTGACCAGCTTGAGGGGTCCAGCCAACACGAGGCTGCTGCCCTTCTAATCCACTGACCAAAACCATCCTAGTCAGGGAAACTCAGAAGGGAACTTGCTCAAGGTTGTTACATCACAAGAAGGGGCTTACTTCTCCTAAGAGACTCAAGTAACTGGAGGACTGATTACTATCAGCGAGGCCACGTAGTATCTCACATGGGAAAACGAAGTTTAGTCAAATACAAGGAATCGTCTTCTGGCTTGCAAGTCTCACTGGTTGATACAAAGTTACCAGATTCATTCACTTAAAAACATATTCTAAACAAAGTCCTGCACAATATCCAAACCTTGAGCTACGCAGTATGGCTAATTTTAGTTTTCCTCCAGGTAAGCTACACCTATCAGTGTTCTCTGAGCAACTGCCCATTCCCAGGGAGACACTGGCTCTTCTTCGCTCACCTGACACCTAGCTCTCAGAGGCCTCGCGTGCAGCGTGTGGTGATCTGGCTGCTCCATCCTCCCAACAACCAGCCATCCGCTCTTCCAGCCTCCAGGAAGACTAACACTCTACCCTGCACATGCCAGATGTTCTAAAAGGTTTGAAGGAATGAAAGAATAAGAGTCCCCCAAACCAGCCACACTTACTGGTTAATTAGGCAAATCACTTGGCCATCCCCACACTCTTCTCCGGCTCCCTTCCTCTGCCACTGCCTCCCCCACCCCTGCCTGGAAAAACAAGGCAATCAATGAAAGTGCTGCCAAAGAGGAGACAAGAAGAGTAACAGGGCATCTGAGTCACACTTGGACCCCTGTTACATAGGGGGTTAGATGAGCTTTTCCAAAGCACCACTAATACTCTCTTTAAAAATCTATTTAAAAATAGATTTCTAAAGTCTCCCCACCCTACAATCACACACGGCCCTTACAGAGGAAGCCACAGCATGGAAGAGAGTGGTTCATACCCTTTCCTTTGTCAGTGAACCCACCAACCCTCCCCAATTTAACATTTAACTCATTTAAATTAAGGAAAATTCTATTTCCAGCTCAAAGAGGATTTCACAAAACAGCAAAGGGTCATTGTCCCTGTGGTGTGTGAACCCAAGCCCGGCTCCACCCATATCTATGTTGTGGGGAACAGAATTTCCTCAACATCCTCAAAGGAAACATTACTTCCTAAAAGGAAAACCGCAGTGGAGACTGATGGTCACCTCCGGTTGCAGTCAGGCCACTGTCGTGCAGGCAATCAAGAATGTGAAAAATGCCAGTGCTAAAATCAGACACTGGAATACACTGAATCAGGTTTAAAGGAGTGCCTTTTCCCAGCCTGAAGTCCACAAAACATCCAGAAGAATCTCTTTTTTGTCTCTGACCACAAAGGAAGAAGAGGAATCATTTTGATGGGGAAAGAGTAAATAATGGTAATAAATGTCTGTCGCTCCTGTGCCACAGATGCCTCTAAAGGTCAGGGTCCCCCCAGGATGTGACTCCAGGCACTGGCCTTGTGCTGTGGGCCCTCATTTCCCTTATCAGAGCAAAATCAACACAACAGACCATCCTCAAGCTAAAAATACTTCACAAAGGGGAAACTGTAACCGTAAGGCTGTATAGAAAGGGGCAGGAGGGGGGCCCTAGGGAAGCTCTGACTGGTCCAGCCAACATGAAGCTACTGCCTTTCTGACCTACCGACCAAAGTCACCCAAGTCAGAGAAATCCAGAAGGCAGCTCAAGAAAAAAAGCAGCATGAGGTGAAATAGGATTTGAGCACACCAACAGTGTTGATGGAAATACTGGTACAAAACCCAGGAAATTCCCATTTGGTTGACAAATAAATCAAGCAGTTCTGTGTCCAAAGGCACTGTACAATTAAGCATTAACCAATTACAACATTTAACTCCCCATTAATAGCCCTGGGAACTGAGGGGCTCAATAACACCTCAGTCGCCAACCTGTTTACCAATTATTTCATTTAAAGCTGTGCGATTTAAGATAAGGACATTCGAGTGGGATAGGTCAGCCTCAGGAAGAATGATAATGCCTCTACCAGCACTGCCTAGAAGTAACACAGTATCAGAGATGGAGACCGTTTTTATTTAAAGAGTCATTGGGGTGAAGGAAGCCCTTCAGTCTGGTACTGAGGTCAAAGTAGCTGATCACATTACCTTGTTTTGTTTACGTTTTAATGTCAGAATAATGCAATAATTCCTACCTGCAAAGGAATACCTGTAGTGCATACATCTAAGTTGTAAAGCATACTGGTAAATTCAGCACCCATCATCACGAGGGTGCAAGTGCATCTATCACAAGGGAGTCCTGGCAAGGGGACATATTTTCATCGCTATTAGTCAGCATCTTTGAATCTGACCCACTGATTAATGACCACTCCAGATTTTAGGATCTTTTCCTGAAACTTGTGGTCTCCCATGATTAAGGCATTCCCAGGAATACACTGAGGAGGACGGGTTTCCTTTACAAGCCAATCAAGTGAAATAGAGCCAAGCCACTCCAGTTCTTCACCTACAAAACATGCTACCCAGTGTTCACGGTGAGTTAGGAAAGTCACATCCACAAGGCATGCGCAAACCCACTGTAGTAAAGGTACTCAACTACATTTGAGCCAAAGACTCAGCACTGCACCCAAAAAGAGGGTGCCATATGAAAGGCAAGAGGTGAGAAAGACTTCCTCCTCCTTACCTCTCCATCCTTTCTCCAATTGTACTCACTATCCTATTCATTCCCTATGAGTTTTTAAACCAAAAAAAGCACAGAAGTTCAGGGGGAGAGGGCACAGCCATCAACATTACATGGAGGGGTGGCAAGTGCCCCCTAACCCTGGAGAGGTCTAATGTCCACACATTCTTCTCATGGTGTCCCAATATACGACACCCAATATTTATATCCCAGTTCTGTCTCTTATACGTGTGTGGACTTAGACATGGTGTTTTACTGCTCTATGCCTGTTTCATCATTTGTGCATAATCATGTCCATCCCACAGAAAGGGATGACATCAGATAAAGTATGTGAAGTCCCCGTAAGCTGATTATTATTGTATACGTGTTTGTGTCTGTGTTGTTGTTGTTGTTGTTGTTGTTGTTGTTGTTGTTGTTAGGAGATATTGAGGGCAAGATCAGAAAACAGGGCAAAAGCTAGATTAAAGGATATGTTGCCCTACATTCTGATTAAATGCTTATAACAAGACAGGAACATCTTTTCAGAAAAGAAATTAACCCTTCTTTAGATATTAGAAAGAGAACTTAAAGTTATGCCCAGTGGTCCATTGATGCCTATTGATATTAGAATTCATTCTCATTTAACAAATATTTTATATGTATGTATGATGCCAGGCACCAAGCTGGGCACCAGGAATACAGTGATAAACAAGAAAGCAAGGTCCTGGCCTCAAGGGGGTTATATTCTAGTTGGGGAAGGGGAGACAATAAGCAAGTGAACAAATTAACAGACAATTTCAATGCGGTGCTAAGAAGGAAAAAATAGGGTACAATGCTTCAGTCTAGCTGCTGGTGGATGGGGGAACTATTTTGGATGCGCTGGTCAAGGAAGGCTCACCTGAAGAAGTATAATTTAATGTAAGGGAATAAAGTGGTTCCAGTACAGGGAACAGCAAATTCTCCAGGGGCCAGGAAGCCCTTGGCAAGTTCAAGGGCCTAGAATAAGGCCAGGATGGCTGCATGCTTTAACAAAGTGCTTCTCAACTTGGCAAGCAGTGGAATCCCCAGGAGAGCCGTAGGAGCCCCTGATGTTGGAGTCTGCTCCCAGACTCGAATAGGATTGCCCTGGTGCAGCCTGGGCGTGGGGAGTTTGCCAGGCTCCCCAGATGTTTCTGAAGCACATTCCAAGTTGAGACCCACACAGGATAAGCTGGCAGATGAGGCTCAGTAAAGAGTCCTAGGGCACTTGGGGATTGAGGCCTTCCTCTTTTAAAGGCCACTTCCAAACCTTTGTTCCTGTCAGCAACTACACCAAACACACAGGTGAAGGCCAGGTTGGAGCACATGTCCACAGTAGGTGGAAATGACTAATTACTTTTTATTTTCACTTCACAGCCTGGAAGCAGGCAAGACTATGTGTGTGAAGTATTTACTCCCTGGAGGTTTGACTCTTCCTCCTGAAGGAATACTTCCAGGAAAACGTTGCTAGTAAATCGGCTTAATCCCTATCCCTATAAATTATCTGCGACTTCTGAGTTAAAGTGTTTTTAAAAAATACCAAAAAGAAGGCATAAATTAATTGTAATTATCTCTGTCATCCCATAAAATGCATAATTAAAAATTAACACAGCATGACAATGGATGGGGAGTGAACAGGGTCTATAATCCAGATGTCGAGAAATAATGACCAGCCGAGAGACAGTCAGGCAAGGTTGCTGCTGTCATCTGGCCTATTTTATGGCACATGTCATAAGGCGGTAAAATCACCTGTAAAAGGACGGTTCCTGTAAAAGAAGTAGATCATCATAACGACTGTGGGTTTGGTGACAAGAAGCACACCAAAGTCACCATAGTGGTCTCCTCCCGGGAGGGAGGCAGGAGAACAAAGAACACCTTTATCAGAAATACTTTATTTCTTCCATTTCAGAAGCACTGAGGCAAACATGGCACAACATTAAAACTCTTCATTAATTCTAGGGAGTGGTCCATGAATGCTCCTGCTATTACTGCCTGTACTTTTCTGTATGAAAAAAGAAAAGAGAGCATGTTTAAAGGGTAAAACTTCTTCATTTAACACTTCTTGTATAATGCGTTAAATTGGGCTGAAACCCTGTAATTATTTCTTCCTTACGGTTTGCCAGTTTCGGAGGCCGTGCTCCTGAATTCTTCACCAGCATCTGTGCTCCTGTTATATTAATGCTCGGGAGCTGTGAATCGCCTAGTAGACTGTCTAGTTCACATTCTCCCCTGTTATTCAATGGAATTACCCCTCAATCTCCCCTCTGACACTTCTTCTAAAAGTACCCCAGAAAGGATTAATTAGACAGTCACCATATTCTCCAAGGAAGACAGACTCTGTGGTTCACCACCCCACCAGAACCCTGCTGCTACCTCAGAGATTTCGGGTCAATCTTTACATATTCTTTTTTTTTCTTAATTTACACTTTCAATATAAATATATTTTGGAGGGCAATTTGACTTTAGGCTCTTGTATGTCTTTAAAGGAGAATTCATAGTCCTTGTGCCAAGTCAGGCCCAATAAAAAGTAAGTAATCATCAAAAGTGATAGTTTAGCAGTGCTGGAGGGAGAATAGACAGAAGCTGAAAGTTTTAAAACTGCTATTTTCAACCTGAAATGTTTATCAATCAATTTTACAGCAGCGGAAAACATTTCCCTCCTGCAGGAAGGTGGGGCGGGGAGGAAGCAGAAAAAGACACAAAGGAAGAGATTCCAACAAGTTCAACAATAAATTTTAACAGGACTCACTTTGGTGATGAAATATAGTAGATCAAATCTTGTATGCTGAATGGCAGGAAGTAATGTATTCCAGCACTGTAGTATCTATTTAAAGGGACAGCACATGGGAATGCAAGCTGGTGCAGCCACTCTGGAAAACATTATGGAGGTTCCTCAAAAAACTGAAAATAGAACTACCCTACGACCCAGCAATTGCACTACTAGGCATTTATCCAAGGGATACAGGTGTGCTATTTCGAAAGGACACACGCATCCCCATGTTTATAGCAGCACTATCAACAATAGCCAAAGTCTGGAAAGAGCCCAAATGTCCATCGATGGATGAATGGATAAAGAAGATATATATATATATATATATATATATATATATATATATACACACACATACACACACACACACACACACACACACACACACACAATGGAGTATTACTCGGCAATCAAAAAGAATGAAATCTTGCCATTTGCAACTATGTGGATGAAACTGGAGGGTATTACGCTAAGTGAAATTAGTCAGAGAAAGACAAAAATCACATAACTTCACTCATATGAGGACTTTAGGAGACAAAACAGATGAACATAAAGGAAGGGAAGCAAAAATAATATAAAAACAGGGAGGGGGACAAAGCAGAAGAGACTCATAAATATGGAAAACAAACTGAGGGTTACAGGAGGGGTTGTGGAAGGGGGGATGTGCTAAATGGGTAAGGGCCACTAAGGAATCTACTCCTGAAATCATTGTTGCACTACATGCTAACTAATTTGGATGTAAATGTTAAAAAATAAAAAATAAAACAAGTTAAAAAATAAATAAATAAAGGGACAGCACAAATAAAACTTATATGAAAGCTTCTAGAGTACAAATTGCTAAGTCAACGTTACTACACTTAAAAATTAGTTTTTGCGGCGGGGTGGGAGGACCTCCTGGGTGGCTCAGTCGGTTAAGCATCTGACTCGATTTCAGCTCAGGTCATGATCTCACAGTTCTTGAGATTGAGCCCTGTGATGGGCTCTATGCTGACAGTGCAGAGCCTGCTTGGGATTCTCTCTCTCCCCCTCTCTCAGCCTCTGCCACATTCTCTCTCCCTCTCTCTGTCAAATTTAATAAATAAGCTTTAAAAAAAGAATTAGTATTTTTCAGAAGCTTAATTGCCCAATGTATCTCAGGCAATGAAAAAAGAAGAACACTGAGTGTCCCCTAATTTATTTCTATTCCCAGCTGACATGTGGCTTGCCCACAGGTGGCCATTTCCTGCCTCTTTGCTGGGATGTCCCACACTCTTCAAAACTAGGAAAGGGTAAACTAACAGCATGTGGCATCTTTGACATGCCTGGAATGAGTGGGCTAGCCACTTTCAAATCTTACTTCATTGATTTTTCTCAAGAATCCAAAATATGGTATCATCTCCAGTTTACCAATGAGGAAGCTATGTGTCCAAGATCACAGAAGTAATAAAATGGTGAGGCCAGGTTGGAACTCATGGCTATTCAACTCCAAAACTCACACTCCTTCCTTTGTACCCCGCCCAACTACATAGGAACACTAAGAGTACAGATGCGCCAAAGAAGATCTTAGCTGCCTGCACTAGGTACCAAGGAATGGTTGTAATGGTTGTAATTCACATCGCCTACCTCTATCAGTGAACACTCTATTTCTGAAGATTTATTCTGCTTGTTCTCCAAGGGCCTAAGTGGCCCTGGAGTACTTCTACCAAACCACCAAACTGAGCACATCCTAAAGACATGCCCACAAAACTCTTCCTTATTCTCCATCAAGTCTCTGCACTCCAACCACCACCATCAAAAAACAGACGCACCAACCACTGCATTTCTTTTAATTGCCTTCTGGACCAAAATGGTACCAAGAAAGAAAAAAATCACGCGGACAATTTCTGTTACCTTACTAAAGATAGGTGACCATCTCACTGTGGTCCCTAAATGCACATATAGCAACACCGGCAGCATTTTCAAAACTGTGCAGAGGGCAGAGTTTGACAGGAAGCATCCCAGCTGTGGTAACTGACTGCTTGCCATAAGAGCTACTAGGTGAACCCTGTGCAGAACATTTAAAAATGTCATTATAAGGAAACACAGTCACAATCTTCCCCTCCAACAAAAAATATTTTCAATAAACAGCCTAGAATGTTCTCTCTTCCTCCTGTCTCCCAACACCCAATCCCATCACTTTCAGGAAAGCTCACCTGATTAGTACCCGTCTACTCTAAATAGCTCCTTTATCCTGAATTCCCAGATTCTCCTTTATTGCTGAATTATCAAATAACGGTTTGTGCTGGTTTGTGAGATTTTAAGCCATTTCACAAGGACTGGACTCTGTCGAGGGTATACAGAGCCATTGGACAATTTCTGCTCTCAGGAAGGTGAGCCACACTGAACAGAGAGGGATAACAAGCCACATACTGTACCACATAAGAGATTTGGGGAGCACAAAAGAAAGGGGTAGGGAAAGAAGTTCAGGAAAGGCCTCAGGTAAGAGGTAGCATTTCAATGGGTTCTAGATGCTGAATTGGATTTCCTCAAAGAAAACTTTGTAAAGAGGGATGAAGATTTAGTAGATATGGGAGTTGAATTGTGGCCCCCCAAAAAGATATGTTGAAGTCCTAACTTCCAGTACTCAGAATGTGACCTTATTTGGAAATAGGGTTGTTGCAATTAGGTAAGATGAGGTCATACTGGAGCAGGGTGGGCCCTTAGTTCAATATAACTGGTACCCTTACAAGAAGACACCCATGTGAACATAGGGACACACAGGAGAATGCCATGTGACAATAGTCAGATTTGAAAGATGCAGCTACAAGCCAAGAAACACTAAGGAGTACTTGCAAAATACCAGAACCTGGGAACAGGCAAGGAAGGATTCTCTCTTACAGGTTTCAGAGGGAGCATGGCTCTGCCCACACCATGATTCTAACTTTCAGCCTTCAGAATAGAGACAACACATTTCTGTTTTTTAAGTCACCCATTATGTAGAACTCTATTATGGCAGCCCTAAGAAACTAATGCAATAGGGGATTGGAAGAAAGAGGAAAAAAACAAGATGTGGTGAAAGGCAACCACAGAAGATATTCACAAAATGACTTTCTGTAACTTGCAGGAGACCTATGCCCTACTTTACTTTGCTGAGAATGAGCTCACCTCAGCATCCTCCCCTCTGCATCCAAAGGGTTCTCTGGCTTTACCTCACTTCCCTGCAGCCTGTCCTTAAATGAAGGAGCTGTTTCTCCTTTCACAGGCTAGACCTGCTACCTTGTTTTAATTACTTGAATCCAAGGACTTCCCATTCATCATTTCTATGTTTTACTCCAATTATTTCATACCTCCATTGTCTGCTGAGTAAACCACAGATAACTTCCTACAATTCCACTTTCCCTCTTCCCAATCCCCACAGGCTGACCTCCCATCTTTTCTATTTAAAAGAAGCCTAGGGTAGATTCCTCCACTCTCTCACTGCCCATTCACAACTCAACCTTTCATTCAATGACCTCTCCTGACCTGCCTATGGAAACAGTTATGGAAGGATGGCTGGTCAGTCTGCCTGATCACTGACTCTTACAGACGCTATCGTTTTCACTTTCCACAATATTTTTGTGTTGCCTCACATGAACATCCACTTTCCCCCTACATGAAATGCTCTCTTCTTCTGGCTCCTGGAAGAACACACTGTTCTCCACTCACCTCCCTGACTGCTCCTTTCCTGTTTCCTTTCTTGGTCAAGATCATTTTGGTGCTCCTTTCCCATGTCACCACTGTACTTTGTACTGACCTCTGTTATGGCAGTTCTGCCCTATACCTTCAGTCAGTCAGAGCTTACGTTCGAACACCATTACACGCTCCACATGAAGGGTAAAGGCCTTACCATGGTATGTGTGGTGGAGTCCTAATTCCTCAGTCTCATTACCTGCGCTATTGTTGTCATACATTCTAAAAAGTAGGTTAGGGGACACCTGGGTGGCCCAGTCAGTTGGGCATACAACTCTTGGTTTTGGCTCAGGTCACAATCTCACGGTTTGTGAGTTCAAACCCCGCATTAGGCTCTGTGTTGGCAGCTCAGAGCCTGCTTGAGTTTCTCCCTCTCTCCCTCAATCCCTCCCCCCAACCCCCTCTCAAAATAAATAAACTTTTTTTTAAGTTACAAATATACAATACAGTGCAACTATTTTGCTTTGAACAATGTTCTTTTAGAATTAAAAGTAGGAAAAATTGAATTTTTCAATTCAATTACCTTCATTTATTTCATACCCAGTGTTCTTCATTTCTCTGTAGAGACCCAAAATTCTATCTGGTATCATAATCCTACTGCCTAAAGACCTTTCTTTAACATTTCATGTAGCGTTGATGAGCTGGCAATGAATTTCCAGTTTTTGTTTGAGGAAATCTTTCATTCTCTTTCATTTTTGAAATAGATTTTCACTAGGCATAGAATTCTGGGTTGACAGCTCTTTGCTTTTAGCACTTTAAAAAATGTCACTTCATTATATTCTAACTTGCATAGTTTCTGAACAGGGATAATTATTATCTTTGTTCCTCTGTAATGTGTCCTTTTCTCTCTGGCTGCCTTTAGGATTTTCTCCTTTTTTTAATTTTTTATTTTTATTTTTTGGTTGATAAACGTATGAGTATTATTTGCCTAGGTGTGTTTTGTTTTGGTATATTCATCCTGACTGGTATTATCTGAGTTTCTTGGGTCTGTGATTTGGTGTCACTAATTTTGCAAACTTCTCAGCCATTATTTCTCCAAATATTTTTTGCCTTCCCCACTCTATCTTCCATCTCCTTCTGGTGATCCAATAAAGTATACGTTCGACTGTCTGATACCATCCTGCTGGTCTTGGATGTTCTTTTTGTTTCATTCTGTTGTTGGTTTTACTTTTTTTCGCTTCAGTTTGGGTAATTTCTGTTGCCCCACAGGATCTTGCCCATTGTCCACCACTTCTATTACAGCAGTTAGTCTATTTAATCATAGTTATTTTAAAGTCCCTGCCAGATAGTCCCAACATCCGTGACATATCCAGTCTGATTCTAATGATTGCTTTGTCTCCTGTTTTTTGTTTTTGTGGCTTTCTTTTGTCTTTTCATATGCCTCATAGTTGGTTTTTTTTTTTTTTTTAAGTTTGGGCATCTTAGATAAGAGAGTAGAGGCGAGGTAAATATTTTTTTAATGCCTGGAAATGTGCACGCCTTTCCTTCTGCCTGGCCTTGAGTGTCAGGGTTTGCACTAATCTAATCGGGAGCTGGGCTGGCTTAGAAGTCTGTTGTTGCTGCGGTGATCCTCAGTGACCCACAGGCTAGTCATACCCTGTGCTCAGTCTATTTTATACCCTGAATGCCAGTCTATTTGTTTTCCAATGATTGCTGCACCCTTGGCCTTCAATCTTTTCTTTTCACCATGCCCACAGAGAAAGTCTGCCTCTTGCAAAGTAGTTACTACCTCATGCTTGTTACCCTGGTGATGGAGTGGGGATAGAGAGTGTCCTCTGTTATTCTGATTTATCCCCAATGTTAGGCAGGTACCATATCCCTGGATCTTGGGGAAGATGGCCTATTCGGTGATCCTGCCCATCCCTCAGTAACCCTGCCCTCTCCTGAGTTCAGAGTCCTGAATCCAGCTTGTAATCTTGCCCCTCTCCCACCAGGGTTGAGGTGTTTTGTTTTTTTTTTTCCTGTTTTCTTCCCCAGCTACAGAAAGATTTTACCAGTGCCCAAAAGATGATGGTGTTTGTTGCCTCTCTCCCAAAGCAAAGCTTCTGTTCTATAGAGGAGATACAAAAGAAATCTAGGCAAAATTTCTTGCCCTTTTCAGAGCAGCTGCTGTTTCTTCTCCTGGTTCGGCCCCACAGATAACACTTTCCCTGTACTTTCTCAAACTTTTCTGTGAGTGACTAGCATAGTTCATGGAGAAAAACTTGCAAGAGGGTACAAACCCCCCCCCCATGTTTGCAACCCCGAGGGCTTCCCTCACTTTCGCCAGTGCTCACTCAGCCAGCCTGCACCATTCTCCAGTCACCCTGGCTGAATTCCTCTTCAGTAGCTCACACAGTGCATTAGTGCTTGTGTCTCATCCCTCCCTGCAAACGCCCACCTCTCTCTATGTTCTGGATCTTGCACCCTCAGTACTATCTTTGGCTCAAGAACAGTTGTTAACTTGCTCTTTGTCCAGTTTTTTTTCACTGTAAGGTTAAGAGCAAAGTGCTTTCCAGATCTTTCCATCCCTCTGCATCTTCAACTGGAAAATGAAATACCTCTTTGCATTTTCAACCTATTCACTCCACCAAGAATGACCTTTTTACTCACAGACATATGTATCTGTGCTATGCAGATGTTGGGAGTTTTGTATATAATTATCATCTTAAGAAATAACTGCTTTTGGCAGGGAAGAGGAATGGAATGAGCTTAGTTACTGAGTCCCAAGCACAGTGCTTGATGCTTTTGCATTTTCTAATTTAAGCCTTATAACTTAAAAGGTATCTATATTATGAACCAAATTTGTGGCGTGAGGGAACTGAAGCTCAGTAACTTGCTGAAGGTCACATAACTGCGAAGTGGCAAAGTTGAGATTCAAGTCTGGATCCTCCAAAGGCTATTCCCAGCATCCGGCTCTGCCCCACCAGCTCTACTGGGCCTGGCCAACCTGTGTGGCTGACTGCACAGTGGTTTCTGTTCACAGTGAACATGGAGGCCACTTGACACAAACTTTTGTGACCATAAAGAAGGAGGTTCATAAGGCCTTGGGCTGGGACTTGGGAGCTGCCTGGTGAAATGCCCACACCCTTTCAGAAAAGGCCATTATAGAAACACAACATGTAGGGGCACCTGAGTGGCCCAGTCAGTTAAGCATCCCACTCCTGATTCTGGCTCACGGCATGATCTTGAGGTTCATGAGTTTGAGCCCCGTGTCAGGATCCGCACTGACAGCACAGAGCCTGTTTGGGATTCTCTCTCTCTCTCCCTCTCTCTGTCTCTGCTCCTCTCCAGCTCACATGTGCTCACTTGCTCTCTCTTTCTCTCTCTCTCTCAAAATAAATAAATAAACAGGGGCACCTGGGTGGCTCAGTCAGTTAAGCATCCAACTTCAGCTCAGGTCATGAGTTCACTTGTGAGTTCAAGCCCCGCATCAGGCTCTGTGCTATTAGCTCAGAGCCTGGAGCCTGCATTGGATTCTGTCTCCTTCTCCCCACAGCAACCCTCCCCCTCCCCCCGCCCCGCTCACTCTTTGTCTCTCAAATGTAAAATAAAACATAAAAAAAAAATTTTTAATAAATAGACATTAAAAAAAGAAGAAGAAAGAAACACAGCATCTAGTCCAAACCCTCAGGATCCATCCTCACCGCCAGGTCTCAGAGTGTGTGCCTGGCAGGCAGGTGGGAGGGATAGACCACCAGTTGAGTGGCCGCTGAGGACCGAGCATGCCTCACAACCACAGGGAAAGTCTGTGTAGGACTGAGCTTCCCTTTACCCCTCCTCATGTCACCCCACCAGGCGCACTAAGTCACTAATGAGCAACTTTAATTTCCTTGGAGGAAGCCGCTGCCATTGTATCTCATTCAATACAGGTTCAAGGGAAAGTTACTTTGTGTGACAGAAGCGAGGTACAACAAATTTACTGTGTGGCTGCTGCCATGGCCGATATAACAAAGGATTGTTCCAGGGGGTCACAGAGACAGAGAGCACGTAAGAGGAGATTACTGACAATGTGGCAGCACAATGGTCTTTCAAGTCTCAAGGCTACGAGTTCACTGCCAGGTCTCCAGACTCTGTGTGTACAGTATATGGATACTGACAAATGCAACAAATTCTATAATCACCACTACAGTACCTTAAAAAACAGTCCCACTACTGCAAACATTCTCTTCAAGTTCCTCTTTGTGTCGTTTTGGGATTAGGATAACACCAAACAGCTAGCAGGCCCTGGTTCCCAGGACCCAATTCCCTGAGTTCTCGATCAGGACCAAGTTAGCCACAACCCCACCTTGGTTGCCCAGGAACCACAAACCCATACCATATTCCTGTAGACTATTTTCTTCAAGGCAAGAGACCATTTCTAGTTTCTCACTCTTTAATCCCAAAAGGGTTCCTTAATCTAGCCTCGGGCACTGCTATGTAGCAGGCACCAATATCCCCAAGGCCCAGGAGCCCTACAACAGCCCCTGCCCTGTCCACCCAGTCAGAGGTTGGAGCATCATGAGCCTCAGCTAACTCTCTCCCTGGAGCTGCAGGGCTCAGTGCCAACGGTCCACATTTATGATGCCTGAAAGGTTCAGAACATAAAAGGCTTTAATTTCTTATCCATTTTCCTGTTGACAAAGTGAAAGCCAAACAGTGAAACTGGAACAAATGTGCACAGTTCCTATGCTGCGTGCACAATTCCTGTGCTGTGTACACAGTTCCTGTGCCGTGTGTACAATCCGTATGCTTCAGAAATGCATGGTCACCAGAAATGCATCTGTGTTTTTAAAATAATCCAATTGAGCACATTCTCTTTTCTTTTTTCTTGCCATCAGTGTACTGTTTTTATTTTATATGAACTTATAATTATCATAGGCAATGTTTTCCCATCATGAATACTTAGTAATTTTTTTAATGTTTATTTATTTTTGAGAGAGAGAGACAGACAGAGTGTGACCAGAGGAGGAGGGGCAGAGAAAAGAGGGAGACACAGAATCCAAAGCAGGCTCCAGGCTCCGAGCTGTCAGCACAGAGCCAGATATGGGGTTCGAATCCTCAAACCATGAAATCATGACCTGAGTGGAAGTCAGATGCTTAACTGACTGAGCCACCCAGGAGCCCCAAGTACTTAGCAATTTTCAAAAACACTGCTTTGATCATGTTACTTCCCTGCCCCAAAACACTTCACAGTTTGCCATTGTTTACTTGATAAAGTCCAAACCATTTAGCCATCCCTAAATTTGCCCACATTGCCTCCCATGATGCCTCCATACAAAGCTATGCTCTGATTCCACAGGACTTTTTTCCAAACTACCCCCTACCCCCTCTGCAAGTGTGGCCCCATGAAACCCTCTCAGGCCAAGAAGAAGAATGAATTTCCTCCCTTACCTAGATTTCTATAATCCACACTCTTCATCAGCCCAAGCCAGCTTGAGCTGTTATGGCTGGTGACAGACCTCTCTGCCCTACAAGATCTCCCAGGATCAGAAAGAGTTGAGGGGCACCTGGGTGGCTCAGTCAGTTAAGCATCTACTTCCTCAGGTCACGATCTCACAGTCCATGAGTTTGAGCCCCGCACCAAGCTCTGTGCTGACAGCTCAGAGCCTGGAGCCTGCTTCAGATTCTGTGTTTCCCTCTCTGCCCCTCCCCCACTCACACTCTGTCACTCACAAATGAATAAATGTTAAAGAAAAATTTTAAAAAAAGAAAGAAAGAAAGAAAGAAAGAAAGAAAGAAAGAAAGGAGTTGAGCTTCTCCTAAGTAGCTGTCTTTGCCTTACTGACACTGTGAACTGGATAAAGAATTTTTTTCCTCTTACCTGCTCACTGTTAAAAAGCTGAAAGCTAAATTTGTCTCCTATGTCTAGCAAAACATACAGGACCCTGTGGCATAGATTTTGTACAGTAACTTAAACTTGAGCTCTGGCTAAAATCATAAGCCCTACCCTTATTTTTTTCTTTGACTCATTTGTCTTTCTGACTTGTTTTATGTTGCTACATGTATATATGTTTCTAGAGGAAGGATGAGAATGTATAAGAAAGTGATTTCATTCCTGACCATGCCTGGCACAGACATCCTGCACTCTCCACGATACAAAGTTGGCAAGGGGCAGTTTACATGCTGATATTTGTCATTATATGAAGATGTCCCTGGAAGTAAGTCATTATATGAAGATGTCCCTGGAAGATGTCCCTGGAAGTAAGTCAGTCAGGCTGCTGCTGTTACAACCAACCAGGATTCATAAGATACTTAACCCTGCTGAGGTAAACAACACTGAAGCCCTGATCCAGCCACAAGTCAGAAATTTCCCATTGCGTTAAGATATTTTCAGAAAAGCTGCAAGAATATCCATACTTGCCAAAGCCATCTACGTGCGACCCCTATCAAAATCCCAATGGCATTTTTCATTGAAATAGAAAAAACAATCCCGGGGTGCCTGGGTGGCTCAATCGGTTACGTGTCAGACTTTGGCTCAGGTCATGATCTCACAGTTTGTGGGTTCAACCCCCACATCAGGCTCTGTGCTGACAGCTCAGAGCCTGGAGCCTGCTTTGGATTCTGTGTCTCCCTCTCTCTCTGCCCCTCCCCTGCTTGCTTGCTCTCTCTCAAAAATAAATAAAAGCATTTTTTTTAATTTTTAAAAAAAGAAAACAAAAAGCAGTCCTAAAATTCATACAGAACCAGAACAGACCTCAAAAAGCTAAAGCAATCTTGAACCAGAAAAACAAAGGCATCACACTTCCTGATTTTAAACTATATTACAAAGCTATAGTAATGGGGGGAAAAAGTATGGTATTGGTATAAAAACAAAAACAGATATCAAAGGAACAGCATACAGAGCCCAGAAATAAACCCATGCTTAACAGTGAATGAATTTTTGACAAAGGTGCCACCAATTCACAATGTGGGAAAAGAGTCTCTTTAAATGTTTATTAATTGATTTTGAGAGAAAGAGAGAGAACATGAGCAGGGGAGGAGTAGAGAGAGAGAGAGACAGAATCTCAAGCAGGCTCTACACTGTGGCTATGCGTGGAGCCTGACACAGGGCTCCATCTCACAACCATGAGGTCATGACCTGAGCTGAAATCAAGAGCTGGACACTAACTGACTGAGCCACCCAGGTACCCTAGGACAATCTCTTTAATAAATGGTGCTAGGAAAACTGGATATCCATATACAAAAGAATGAAATTGGACCCCTATCTTATACCATACACAGAGATTAACTCAAAATGGATTAAAGACTAAAATTTAATACCTAAAATGTAAAACTCCTAGAAAGAAAGAAAATCTTATTTACAATAGTATCAAAAACAATAAAATATTTAGGAATAAATTTAACCAAGGTGGCGAAAGGTCTGTATAGTAAAAACTATAAGAACTTAGTGGAAGAAATTAAAGACGACACAAATGGAAAGATACCGTGTGTTCACAGATAGGAGGAATTTATATGGTCAACATGTCACCTGTTACCCAAAGCCATCTATAGATTCAATGTAATCCCCATCAAAATTCCAACAGCATTCTTCACAGAAATAGAAAAAGTATCCTAAAATTTATATGGAGCCAAAAAAGACCCAATCCTGAGAAAGAAGAACTCAGCTAGAGGCAACATACTTCCTGATTTCAGATTATATTATGAAGCAATAGTGATCAAAACAGTATAGCACTGACATAAAAATGGACCAATGGAACAGTATATAGAGAGCCTAGAAATAAACCCACATATATACAATCAATTAATATGTATCAAAGGAGCCATGAATACTCAGTGGGGAAAGGATAGTCTCTTTAATAAATGGTACCGGGAAAAATGGACAACCACGTGAATGAGATTAGATCCCTATCTTACACCACTCATAAAAATTAACTTGAAATGGCTTAAAGACTTAAATTTAATGCCTAAAACCACAAAACTCCTAGAAGAAAACATAGGAGAAAAACTTCTGGGCATCAGTCTTGGCAGCAATTTCCCAACACGACATCAAAAGCAAACGCAACTTTTGCAAAATAAACAAGTGGAATTATGTCAAATGAAAAAGTTTCTGCACAGCAAGGAAAACAAACAACAAAATGTAAAGGCAATCTGTAGAATGGGAGAAAATATTTGCAAGCCACATATCTGATAAAGAATATCCAAAATATATAAAGAATTCTTATAACACAACAGCAAAAAATTAAGTAACCTGATTTAAAAATGGGGATTAGGAGTGCCTGGGTGGCTCAGTCGGTTAAGCGGCCGACTTCAGCTCAGGTCATGATCTCACAGTCCGTGAGTTCGAGCCCCGCGTCGGGCTCTGTGCTGACAGCTCAGAGCCTGGAGCCTGTTTCAGATTCTGTGTCTCCCTCTCTCTGGCCCTTCCCCATTCATGCTCTGTCTCTCTCTGTCTCAAAAATAAATAAACGTTAAATAAATAAATAAATAAATAAATAAATAAATAAAAATGGGGTTTATTCAGAACAAAAATGTTTCCAAAGAACATACAGATAGCCAGCAGGTACATGAAAAGATGCTCAACATCACTTATCATCAGTGAAATGCAAATAAAAACCACAATAAGGTGTCACCTTACATCTGCAAAGATGTCTAGTATCAAAAAAACAAGAGATAATAAATTCTGGCAAGGATGTAAAGAAGAGAGAACCCTTGTATGCTGTTGGTGGGAATGTAAACTGGTATAGCCATTACGCAAAACAGAATGGAGTTTCCTCAAAAAATTAAAAAACAATATATCCCAGCAATCCTACATCTAGGTATATATCCAGAGAAAATGAAATCACTATCTTGAAAATATATCTGCATTGCAAATTTATTCACAATAGCCAAGATGGGAACAACCTGCATGTCCACTGATGGATGAATCAAGAAAATGTGGTATGTATTTTACTTTTTTTTAATGTTTATTTTTGAAGGAGAGAGAGACAGACAGAGCATGAGTAGGGGAGGGGAGGGGCAGAGAGAGAGGGAGACACAGAATCTCAAGCAGGCTCCAGGCTCTGAGCTGTCAGCACAGAGCCTGATGCAGGGTTTGAACTCACAAACCATAAGATCATGACCTGAGCCAAAGTTGGACACTTAACTGACTAAGCCACCCAGGCAGCCCTTGTAGTATGTATTTTATATGTGTGTATATATATACATATATATATATATATATATATATACACACACACACACACACACACACACATATATACGTGTGTATATGTATATTCAATATTACATATAAAACTGTATTTATACATATAAAAATATATAAATATATAAAATATACACACAATGGAATATTATACATCCATAAAAAAGAAGGCAGTCCTACCATTTGCAGCAGCATGGACAAACCTGGAGGGCATTCATACTAAGTGAAATAAGCCAAATAGAGAAAGACAAATACTATATGGTATCACTTACGTGCAGAATCTTAAAAACAACAACAACAACAAAGGAACTCATATCATAGAAACAGAGTAGAATAGTGGTTTCTAGGGACTGGTGGGGAGGTGGGTAGGGGGATGGGAGACGGTTGGTCAAACAGAACAAACTTCCAGTTATAAGAGGAGTAAGTTTTAAGGACACAGCATGCTGACTATAATTAATAACACTGTATTATACACTTGAAATCTGCCAAAGGAATAGATTTTAGGCATGCTCACACACACACAAAAAGGTAACTATGTGAGGTGAGAGATGTAAATAAACTCGATTGTAGGAATCCTTTCATATTGTGTGTATATATATCAAATAATCACATTGTATACTTTAAATATATTACAATTTTATTTGTCAACTAAACCTCAGCACAGCTGGGGTCGATAAAAGAAAAACTACAAGACAATGAATGCCAAAAGTTAAATGCTCAAATATCTTCGGATGATGGTAAAAGCAGGCTTCAGCAAAACTCCCCGTGCTGTTACCAGGTCTAGACCTTGATCTTCCCTCTGGCTACACAGCTTCTTGTCCACTGTTAAAGCCGCTCATTCAACAAGTGTTTATTTGAGTCACTTCCCTGTGGGAGTATGCCTGGCAATGCTAGCTGCCTACATTCTCCTCCCTCCTTTACCAACAGAACCCCAACTTGGCTCCAGGCAGCAATGTATCCTCCTTAAAAAACAAACAAAAACAACTTCATTTCCGACTCACTCTTGCAGCTAAGGACAACCTACTTCCTGCCAGTGAGATGTGAGCAGAAGCTGGCTGGTTGAGGCCTTCCAGGAAAGCTCTCCTATTCCTAATAATAAGAGAACACTCAGCTGGTCTATACCTTTGACCTCACCATTCCCTTTACTACTTCCTGAAAGACAGATGTACTGACAGGGGTACAAGAGCCATTTTGTAAACCTGAGTAGAAAGCTAAAGGATCCTGGGAGCTACCACGCCAGTCCTGGATCACTGCCTCTGCACTTCTTGCTGCATAAGAAAAATAAACCCTCATATTTCAAGCCAGAGTTTTAGGTCTTCTAGTACACAGAGCCAAACTCAATTCCTAAGTGATGCAGGAAAAGTGGTGTGTTTAATAATAAGAGAGATAAATAAGACCTAATCCCAGCCCTCAAATGGTTATAATCTATCAAGGGGAGATAAGAAACTCAGAGGAATAATCATAATACCAGATGGAACGTGACAAGCACATGAGCCATAGCTGGGGTGCTAAAAGAGTTCAGAGCAGGGAGAAATGGCTTCTAGCTAAAAGCACTGAAATTGGGCCACTCTGCACTAAAATCTGACATTTATCTCACCTGGAGAGACACTATTCTCCAGTGTCTTTATTCCAAGAGAATAAATCTCTACCAATGGAACCGCACGCATCTGAGCTTCTTAAGGAGTATTTTCAAGCGGTGACTCCCCTTCCACGGACAGGGCTGAGGACTGTGGCTGTGCCAGGTGTGGGCGTGGGAATGTGTCACTCTGATTCTCTCTCTCCACTCCCTCCCCTTCCCCTGTCCATCCGCCCACTTTTTCTGAGAGTCCTAAATATGTGCTTTCAGGGCCTAAAGGGGAAAAACTTTCCTCCATCTCTCTCCAGATGATTCTGGTGCTGCTGGCTCTTGCCCAAGAATGCCCTGGCAGAGGATTTGGGTTGCATGTTTTAAACCATCATAACAAAAGCCTTGATAAGGAATCTGAACCTAATGCCTGCACTGTGCAAAGGCCTCTAGGCCATCTGAGCTCATCTCCTGTAGGAGCTGGACAGCGAGGACATCCACAAAAACACACCAACAGGTTTGCAGCACTGTTTTCCAGATAACATACAGGCCGGGCAGTATACAGGGGTCATGAGAAACAGCCACCAAAATGTGTACCCAGCCCTCTCCCTGCTGGAACTTGGCCACCTTGAAATGTTCCCTGCTGGGTTCTAGATTCATGGCTGGTGCCCACCAACCGCATGAGAGATATCTGCCATGTCTTCCTTGTGGAATCACTCGGTGAGTCCTCTGTCACTGGCGATCTCCACGACCTGCACCCCCTACCAGAGCATACTGGCCTCTCTCTCTCTCCCACTCCAAGTCCCTGACTTACCCATAATCCCAAATGGGGGAGCCACCTTTCATCCCCACACTGTGCTCCACGCAGGCCATAAGCAGGGGCTGCTCTGTGCCTTCTGCATCCCCGCCTCTACCCTACACACCATTCAGTATTCACACCCTCTCTTTTAAAAAGTGCCACTGCACACTAGGACTGGGCCCCAAGTTCACCAGGCCAGGCCAGACAGAGGGCAACGTGCTAAGCATAAATCCCACCTCACCCTCAGAGCTGACGATGGTTGCTAACTCTCAGGGCCATCCTGCTTGGTCCACACTCTTTCTCTGGAGGTTCCTTGGTCCTCCTTGTAAACAACACCCTGCAGACCACAAAACTGGTGCTCCAGATGCCCAGAACAAGCCAAGACCTCAAGCCCTCTGCCTTTGCCAACCCCACCCCACACATATAAAAGGATTCTAATCCAAAAACAATGGAAAGCACAGCTTTCACTATGAAATAAGTAACTACAAAAATATTTTACCCAAAACACATAGGCTGTAACAAGTCAACAGAATTCTGTTTGTCACCCAAAAGGTTAAATTTGAAAAGAGCAATGTCTTCTTACCATATCACATAGTCAAAAAATATCATGCACTATATTGAAAGCATATTTACATCTAATGAGCTAGACTACATGTGCAAATTAATATATGCTAATTGTCTTTGGCTGTTTCTTTTACATAAAGTCAATATTTTTATGGATTATTAAATGTATCCCTTAGCATATTAATTTCAAAAGAAAAATTAATAGCTATAAAAATAAATTCCCTGGCACAACCAATATAAAGATTTAGAACTAAAACTGTTGCTATAATAGAGTATCTTAACATGCTAGCTACCAAACACATAGTAAGTCTCCAATTCAAGAAAAAATAAAGTTTGTATCAAATTCTTTTCTGTGTGTGATTTAAAGCTGGGTTAACTGAGTTTGGCTGAAGTGCTTACATTGGAATCCATACATTTTGAATGGTTTAAAATAAGTACCTATTGATGTCTTTTTTTATAATCGGATGAGAAAAAGAACATAAAAACCAAGAGGGCAGCAAAAAGAATCAGGCCTTGAGGCCCGCTGACTGCTCTCTCCCAGAAATTGACACAGCACAGTGTCTGGCACAGAACGGGGCTCAAAACTTTTATATAAATGAATGAATGAATGAATGAATGAACTGTTCACAGTAATCTATGATGCCTTTAGCTAATAAACATAATACTAACAGCTAAAATTTCTTAAATACTTACTATGTACCAAGTACCCTAAAATGGAGGTAGTCTCCTCGATTCACAGATAAGAAAACTGAGGCCCAGCAAGCTTAAGTAATATGCACAAGTGACAGAGCCAAGATACAAATGCATGTGTGGCCACGAAACTGTCAACACCATCTACACATCACTTCCGTAACCTAGTGCCCACAGGCGGTTACTCAGGGTGTGCAGATATGAGCCTGTGGCCACCAGATACAACCTGGGGCCATGACCAGATACCTCCAGCCATCCCACAGGAGGGCCACACAGCTCTTAGGATTCACCCCAGTCCAGACATGTGGTGGGACACCAACCTTGCACACCCAGAAACCCAGTGAAACCAGCAAGTTTAACTCAGAGTAACCAATCCTACAGTGCTGCACATGTTTGGAGCACTGATTCTTTAGCGATGGGAAATATCATCACAGGGACCAGCATATTCTCCCAATTAATAATACCTGTGACCTGGGAAGCTAAGTAATCATCAGAACGCTACTGAGGAAATGAAAACAAGAATGGGTCCAGTCATTTCAACACGTCTTTCCAGAGCAATCGGACTATGAATTTGTTGGCTGTCACTACCTGCCACAAATCTGTGCTCTGGGGACAAAGTGTAGCAAGGCAATTCCAATGTCGTCTCAAGAGTCTCCCTTCTCAATGTCTCCACGTTAGAGCAAGCCTCTTTATTCAGTTAGGCTACAGTTTAGCTGAAGTCCAGGGAACTCTTCACCTCTTTAAAAAGACAGCATTCTGGGCTCTGACCTGAAGGCCCAACAGACTGATATCAAAATTTAAGGCCAAGTCTTATTTCCCTTATTTTCATGTTTTTATATGTGGGAGGACTTTTGGCATAAGTCTATAGAACTGAAAACAATAGCATACATGTATGCGTTTCATATTTTTAACATACTAATGAAAGACAAGTTTGCCAATAACAACAACAACAAAAAACAACCGTTAGCACTCTATATTAGCTATCTAGTATAATTCTATCAGTGAGAATGTCACAGCATTTTCATGCTACCCAAATACCACCTAAAATTCTGAAATGAATAAATGTTTATCTTAAACCTCAAGCTTAGCTGACTGTTGGCCCTCAGGTTAGCAAGAGCAAAAAAAAAAAAAAAATGGAATTTATAAAAACTAGCCACTAACAAGTAGATGCTGCTGAGATAAAAGAGAAAGTGAATGCCGAGGGAGAGGAAGTAAGTCAACCGGTTTCTTATGTTTCAAGGGTACAGAGGTCATGGTTAGCTCCTCCCACACTGTGACTTTCTTTTTGGAAAAAGTACCTCCTTTGAAAAGCTCATAATTAAGTTTAATGATGCACCTTCACCATTTAGTGGTACTCTACATGAGAAAATTCTATAAACCCTTTGGAAAATTCAAATGCCTATACTGTGATCTATAAACAGTCCTTGTCCCAAATTCAAATGAAAATGAAGACCATAGATTTGATACAGAGCTCTAACATATATAATTCCACTCTTAACCAAAGAGTCTATCTTTAAAGGATAGGAGACTTTTTCATATCAATAGAAGTAGTAATATACTGAGATGCCTGGGTGGCTCAGTCAGTTAAGCATCCAACTCTTAATCTCAGCTTGGGTTTTGATCTCAGGGTTGTGAGTTCAAGCCCCACATTGGGCTCCACACTGGGCAAGAAGCCTACCTAAAAAAATAAATAAAAGAGACAGTAATATACTAACATTTATTTTGTGGAGGGGGGCTTCAAATATCCCATTTCTAAAACCCTAGGATTTTCTGGCTTTTGAGTGCCAAACCCCCCACAATGAGGAGTTTCTGCATAAAACCTCCCTGCTGGCTTCCCAGTGTCCAGTCACCTGTTCAAGGCTTAGGGAAGATGGATCCGGAAACACGCTTGTGTTCATTACCTTGGCTGCTGTGACAAATTACCACTAACTTGATGGCTTAAAACAACACAAATTTACTCTCTTATAATTCTGTTGGTCAGAAGTCCAAAATAGATCTCACTGGGCTAAATCAACAGGTCAGCAGAAACACAGAGTAGAATCTTCTGGGGGAGAATCCATTTCTTTACCTTTTCCCTTTCCAGAAGCCGCTTTCATTCTTTGGCTAGTGGCTCCTTCTTCCATCTTCAAAACCAGCAATAGCTGGTTGAGTTTCTCTTACACTGCACCAGTCTGGTTCTGTTTTCTTCAACACACCTTCTTTGACTCTGTTAAGACTAGTGATTGGGGGCACCTGGGTGGCTCAGTCGGTTAAGCATCCAACTCTTGATTTCGGCTCAAGTCACCTTCTTGTGGTTTGTGATTTCGAGCCCCACATCAGGCTCTGAGCTGAGCACACAGAGCCTGCTTGAAATTTTCTCTCTCTCTCCTTCTGCCCCTCCCCCTCTTGTGCTGTCGTGCTCTCTTTCTCTCTCTCTCTCTCAAAATAAATAAACATTTAAAAAAAAGACTAGTGATGACATTGGCCCCACCCACATAATCCAGAATTATCTCCCCATTTCAAGGTCCTTAATCCTAATCACATTGGCAAAACTCTTTTTGCAGATAACATACTCAGATTCCAGAATGTGGCCATCTTTTTTTTTTTTTAATGTTTATTTATTTTTGAGAGACAGACAGAGTGCGGGAGGGGTGGGGTGCAGAGACAGACAGAGAGAGACAAAATCCAAAGCAGGCTCCAGGCCCCAAGCTGCCAGCACAGAGCTACCAGCACAGGTACCAACACAGGGCTTGAACCCACAGACTGTGAGATCATGACCTGAGCCGAAGTCTCAGACTTAACCGACTGAGCTCAGACTTAACCGACTGAGCCACCCTGGTGCCCTGAATGTGGCCATCTTTGAGAAGCCATTATTTTGCCTACCAGAAATCTTCTTTTTCAAAAGGGAAGATGACAATTTTTATTGTTATTACAAAAGCAATATTTTTAACTTCACTCATTTAAATAATTGCAAGAGCAACTATGGGCTTAATCCTCACACAGGCACCACATCAGGCACAGTAGCTACAAATCATAAGAAAAAGCCTTCTTTACCTTGGATCCCCACAGTTCCTAACTAGAGCATTCTGCCATGCTTTGGAATTAGGTTAAAAACCCCAGAAGACCTACTCCATTCCCTTGAATTCTATTTTTTTTTTTTAAATGAGAGTTAACTGTGCTGTCTAGTAAAAACAAGTCACTAAATCCTGACCTGAGAGGATTAATAATAAATAATCTAATATAATAATATCTAATAAATAAGGGTTGATAAAATGCAATGAAGGTTCAAGGAGTTCCAAACAAGGCATGAATATAAATCTATTCTGCTCAGGTGTCCCAGGTTCCACAACCTTGTGGGCTCCACTTCAGACACATTATGTGCTCTGTGTGTCATGCTTACATGACATGACCTTTCAGGGAGGTTAGAGGTTGGCATGGGGGGGAGGGTCAAGCAGGAAGAAGGGTGCCCTATATTCCCTTTTTCAGATCTCCAGGCCCACCCTCTGTGAACAGGGAACTTTACTCAGAGCCCCTCTCCAATCCCTACTGCCTCTGATGGGACTTCATCATGATCTTTGACACACAAATTCCAATATTGCGTTTGCCTACCCCTTCATCTCCTCATGACTGCTGCTGTTTAACTTGACCCTGATTTCATTCTTACCCAACAAGCTGCATCAGATCTATTAAACAGAGTTTTCCTTGGACAATCTGAGTAACTGCCCATTTCCAAAAGGGTGGAGAATTCCAAGGCACTAATCTCTTTGGCAAGCATCTCCCAGTGCAGCATACCCTCCATACTAGGGTGTGGTTCTGGAAAGCACAGCTATCAGAACCATTGCCTGTTGGCTGCCCAAGAAACTAGAGAGTCTCCGGCATGGTTCCAGAAAGCATCTCGATAAATAAGATAGAGCCCAAGACAAGCCACCAATAAACCTGAATTTTTGCACGACTCTGTAGCCATTAGGGAAAGTCATGGGGCCTTGAATTTCTTAACAAAATATTGGTATCCTGCCTGAATTGCCTATATATTAGAAAGCATATGAACTCCACATGTTTGGATTTTAAAAAGTATTATAAATAGTTACAAACTTCAAGATAAGTGAAAATTAAATTTTAATGCAACAATATTCAGGACCTTTAATAAATGAAATAGCCCTATGGTCCAAAAATGATACACAATTTTAAAAAAAGTATTTAAGACACAAAAAATTGTTAACTGCCTTAATAAATATGGAACATCCATGTAATCTAGTACTATCCAGCTACTTTTGTAAAATGGAAATAATACTTGTTTTTAGAATGGGTATAAAATTACATAAACTATATGTAAGATATATCGCGAGACAATGGAAGGAACATATGTCAAATGTTGGCAGAGATTTCCTCTGGAAAGCAAGTGTGTCAGTTAGAGATCTTTGGTTGCAAACAAGAGGGAGCAATTCTGACTAACTTAAACAAAACAATTCCAGGAGCTCAGGGGACTGAAATCTTGAACACCAAGCTTGTAAATAAGCAAGAACTAAGGCGGCCAGTAGACTTACAGGTGGCAACTTGAGGAATTTCCTCACACAGGAAGACCAGTCCAGTGCCACCACCAGGAATGAATGAGCTCCAGCATTTCAATCTCCTTGTCGTTCCCCTCAAATCATTGGAAAGGAAGGTTCTATTGACCCAACTTGGGTCACACACCCACCCCCAGAGCTAGGGGAAGGCATGGCACCTGCTTTTCAACTCCACCAGACACTGTCTGAAGGCAAGAGATGTAATCCCCCCAAAGGAAATCAAAGGGCTTACGGGAAGGAATGGATGATGGACGATTTAAAATAAAAAGTCCACTTCAGTGGAAATAGGAGTGACTTTTTTCTCTTTTTTAAATACATCCTTCACTTGCCTGGTTTCTTACAGTGACGATATGTTATTTATCAAGATAATGATGTTCTTTTTTACACACATGGTGGAGACTGCTGGTTGGTTGCCCATCAAACTAAGCTCTCCTCTTTTTCCTAAAACCATGGTTTGATTACATTTCCCATATTTCTTTGCAAGTAGGCATGGCCATGTGACTAAAGTAGGTGCGACTAAGTTCTCTTCAAGAGGAAGGTGTGCAAAAGTGCTGCACACCACGCCTGGGCCTAGGAGGCCCTCAGGCAGAAGGCAGGCCGGCTACTTCCACGCTTTCTTCCCTTTCCCAATGGGTCGAAGCTGAGCGTGGCCACCACCCAGCTCCCACCATACAGATGACAAGTTCTCCCGGAAAGAGTCTGGGGTCTTTGAAAGACTCCATACAGCAAAACTACCCTGCTCACCTGGAATGCTCCCCTCAGGCCACATGGGAGGGAAACAAAACCTTCTATTTCCTTCAGCTACTAAAATTATTGTTGAGTCTCTTTGTTGTAACCTCCTGGCCTTATCCTAATTAATACAGTGGAAGCAAGATGTCATGATGAGGGTGACAGCAATTCTACTAGTTATGTTCTAAGACAGTGTATCGAGTAGTGATTAAAGTCTACACTCAGGACAGGCTGCCAGAGCTTAAACCCAGACTCCACCACCAGCTAGAGGCATGGCCTGGGTGAGTTATTTAGCCATTCATTGCCTCTGTTTCCTCATCTGTAAAATGGAGCTAATGTAGTGCCTCTCTGAGAAGGTTGCCATGGGGATTAAGGGAATTAGTCTATGTAAAACACAATAGTGACTAGCACAAAGGTATCACTATTATAATTTCTATGTTATTTCAAGACGTGGTTTCATTTTTTAGACTTGTATTTCAGCTATTTGACTTGAAAAAAATTAACACATCTACAAGTCAGCCCTAAAAATAAAAAGTGAACAAGGACGAAGGCTAAAATATCAAGGATTCATTCTTTGTATAACAAGAATTATTTGTGCTAGAGTGAGAATGAGCTGTTTAAGAAACCCAAAGAAAAGCCTAAGCACATCGGTGCAAGCTGAAGGTAGCGACTTACTCAAAATTCTTCTGCTTCGGGGTTCTGGGAGTTTAGGTCAGAGTTTTCATCGTATTTGCACAGACTCGTTCTAATCTGAGCGCACACACATACACACCCTCATTGATTTAGAGGCCACATGCTCACTCTACATTTCAGCCTACGATTTATGCAGTCGTGGAATAAAGTCCTATTCATTCAATGAAGGGCCACTCTGCCGCGGCATAAAAAGGTGGCTTGTTAATTCATTTCTCAAGTTTTAATACTTTCTTACAATTTCTACCAAAAATTCTGGAATGTTTTTAGGTGTATATTACTGCACTGTGGAAAAAATTAACCCCTTCCTTGATCCCAGGAGACTTAACTGACATTTAGCTTGGGCATTTCAAGAAGATGAAAGAAATGATTAAAATAAAATTGTCCTTCAACCAAGTGGCCAGGTTTCTAAGGAGCTAGGGGTTACAAATGTCATGTTACTAAATGAGTTTACTAAGGGAAGATTTTTAACTGCTCCCTTTCTTTTTTTCTCTTTTAAGCTGAGTATATTTCCCCAAGGCAATTAACACAAACTTCCTCTATTCCTTTTTACAAAATATCTCATGGATGTTTCCATCACGGTATAAGCCAGTTAAATTTGACCTATGGGATTCAACTAAGTGTGAGATGAAATGTACCACCATCACAAGGAAGGAAAGTAACAATGCACACACCCGGAAGACTGTGGGTGTGTTAAACCCAGGGAGTTAAATAGCACAAAAGAACACATGGAGTTGAGGAGTCGCCACTCATTTATGCACGTGTATGTTTTTCTGCTTGCTTGTCACGTCACTGGGTGCATATTTCCAGAGTGCTTGCTTATGTGCAAATTGGCACCCATCCCTATCCACTGTTCTTCATGCCTCTAAGGGGCAGAATTTAGGTCCAATGGGTAGAAACTGTAGAAAACACATGGAAAACTTTCAAGTTGAGCTACCCAGATTCAGAATGGACTCCTTGTAAAGTAGGGGTTTGCTGTCCCCAGAAGAATTCAAACAGACTGGACAATGTGGGGTGCTGTAGAGAGGCTTCAGTATCACGGGGCTAGCTAGAAGATACAGGTTCCTCTCAGCCTAGAGAGAGTAGGGCCTTAGCAGGCCAAAATGAAAGGCAATCTAACACTGCTTTTCTCCTCAGCCACCCAGCCCAGGAGCAGCCCAGTGCAGGAGACTATGACAGGAACACCTTTCCCCTGTTCTTGCCTTCTGCCCTGACCACACAGAGAAGGGTGAGCCCACACTACCCAGTGCCTGGAGGGTCTCTGGGCTCCCTTCTGAGAGGCCCTCTGCAGCAGTGAGGAAGAAGAGCTGAGTAGTGTCCCACAAAGAAGTCCCCACCGTTCTGCACTGCGGAAGTGCCATATTTTTGTGAGGGGGCATCATTTTCATCCCCCTGACACCCTCAGCTTCCTGGAGGGAACTCAAATGACATGAGCAGGACTGGGGCACTGATGTCACTGCCATCCCCTGTGTGCAGAGGGTGAAACCTTAGGTTGTGTGTGCTGGTGAAGCCCACCAGACTGAAGACCTCTTAGGTAAACCTTTCCAAAAGTTTGTGATGGTGGCCACGGAATATTTAGAGATGTCCTAACCTACAACCACACCTCTCATCTGCATCAGTTATAGAAGAGCAGAAAGCCCTTTCCTTGAGAAATGCAAAGCCAAAGTCACACTAAAAGTCATCACACTCCCTTCATCAGACCCACAGTGTCACCATTCCCACATCAGAATGCTCCAAGCCAACCAGAGGATTATAAAGACCCAGGAAGGAACTAACAGATCATGTGACATGCAGCTCCAACCACAGCCCCCGGTAGGCTCTGGAGGGGTTTGAAAATGCAGTCACTAAGAGAATTTGCAAAGTAGAGGACTTCAAATCAAATTGCTAATAGAGAAACGGCTTATGCTAGATGACTGAAAATGTTCTGCATTGTTAAACTTTTATTATGTCCATGCTGAGGCTGGAATTACAATGTGGAAGTAGGCTGCTATTCTGAATGGACTTTACCCAATAAATAGGAGGGGGATGGGGGAATGAGCAAAAAGTAAAATGCATAAGGTGGACCTACAGGAAGGAATAACTAGGTCATTGCTCTGAGCTGACTGTCAGCTCTGTCCTTGTGTGCAGAGCCTCGGACATGGGCCCACCTGGCAGCTGTCCCTCCCAGGCACATCTAGAGCCCACGGCAGCACAGACTCCTGAGTAAGAGTGACAGCCCACAGGGCTGCGGAAGGTGCAGTCTCTGATCATCCCTGACTGTATTCCTAGAGCAGCATGTGCTTTAAATTGCTGGTATTGATTTGTCAATAACACTGACATCATTCTTGTGTTCCATCATTCCAATCATCTTGCACAGACTAGACCCCAACTCCACCAGCCAGAATTTCCTCGCTAACCAAGAACCTCAGTTCACAAGCCAGCTGAAACCCGCTCTCAAGCACCACACTCAGACAGACAGGAACCTGGCCTCCCAAATTCCTTATGCCACTGAGCCACGTTCTGAAGCTTGGGGGACTTTGAACAGACACCTCTCGGAGGAGGAGTGGGAAACACATGGAAACATCAGGGAACTAATCTTGCCAAGGGTCCCCCGTGGGACTAGGTGGTGTGGTGAAGTGGAAGTTTCCCTTAAAGAAAGGGAATTGTGAGTTCTCTAATGATGGGGGTTTGTGACACACCATTTCACAACTTGAAGACGTAAGAATTTGTGATGCCACCTTTCCATGCAAAATTCCATCAAGGCTAGCTAGAATACAGTGCCTCAATATAACTTGTAATAAAAATAAGCTCCTGGGGGTACCTGGGTGTCTCAGTCCATTAAGTGTCTGAATTCAGCTCAAGTCATGATCTTCTGGTTCATGAGTTTGAGCCCCCGCTCACACTTTGTCTGTCTCTCTCTCTCAAAAATAAATAAACATTAAGAAAAAAAAAAAAAAAAAAAGCTCCTGAAGGAGTTCTGGAGATGGTGGTGGTGACAACAATGTGAATGAACTTCATGCCACTGAACTGTACACTTAAAAATGGTTAAGACAGTAAATTTTTTGTCATGTATATTTTATTTTTTTTAATGTTTATTTATTTTTGAGACAGAGAGAGACAGAGCATGAACAGGGGAGGGTCAGAGAGAGGGAGACACAGAATCTGAAAAGAATCTGAAACAGGCTCCAGGCTCTGAGCCATCAGCACAGAGCCTGACGCGGGGCTTGAATTCACGAACCGTGAGATCACGACCTGAGCCGAAGTCGGACGCTTAACCGACTGAGCCACCCAGGAGCCCCTGTCATGTATATTTTACCACAATTAAAAAAAAAAAAGTCGGGCTCTGTGCTGGCTGCTCAGAGCCTGGAGCCTGTTTCAGATTCTGTGTGTCTCCCTCTCTCTCTGACCCTCCCCCGTTCATGCTCTGTCTCTCTCTGTCTCAAAAATAAATAAATGTTAAAAAAAAATTTAAAAAAAAAAAAAAAAAAAAGCTCTTGCTTAGGTTTTTTTTTTTTAAGTTCATTTGTTTATTTTGAGAGAGACAGCACGAGTGAGGGAGGGGCAGAGAGACAGGGAGAGAGAATCCCAAGCAGGCTGCCCACCATCCCCGTCAGCACAGACCCCCATGCAGAGCTCGAACTCACGAACCCGTGAGATCACGACCTGACCTGAGATCAGGAGTCAGACACTTAACCAACCAAACCACCCAGACGCCCCTAGGCTTTAATTCTTGATAAACAACAACAGGTATTTATTTGTCAGCATCATCTATAATTTTATATTAAGAACTCTTTTTAAATTGTTGCCATGGTTAATAGTTCAGAAAATAAATTAAAATGTTGAATCGAATAATAACCAAGTTGTCAGGCCATGCTGCAGCATTTCAATTATGTATGACATTAGAGCTTGGATCTGAAAACAAGATCATTTCATTTGAAAGTGTCATTTGCCAAACACTTTCTTACAATCAATTCTAAATCTTCCAAGTTAAGAACATCAGGTAATATAAGCTAATGTTGTAGTCTGGATCAATCCAGCTTTCATCAGATCTACCCTTTTTATAAAAATTAGTGTGCTAAAAATGGCATGTTTTCAAACAAACTAACATAATGGCTAATCATATCTCCCTACTGTCTTTGATGGATACATGAACTAACAAGAAAACTCTGCACTCAAAAACACTATGTTTTAACTTACTGAAATAAAAAAGTAGAGTTTTTAGCAATGTTTCCACAAGATATACCAATTAAGATCAATAATTGTCTATTGTGGTTAACTCTGTTTGTCAGCTGCCATAAAACATGTACCAAAGTTAGTTGCTGTCCTCAAGTCCCAACTCTTGAAAACCAGAACATGAAAACAAATTCTGACTCACCAGTAGTTGACCTTTCACTCAGATATTAAATTTCCCCAACCCTGAAATTAGAATAAAAAGCAGCTGTGTCTTTATGTGGCTTTCCCCCAGCATCAGTACAATGCAGGGCACAGAGCAAAGGCTCAATGGGCATGTGTTAATAGAATAAACAACAAAAATAACATCAAGGTTCAAGAGTTCACAATATATACCAAAAGTAAGAAGTATTCACAGACACTTTACTTTTGGCAATAGGTCAAGTTGCAAAAAACTTACATATGTGTATCTTTATAAATTACGTCATTTCCAAATACAATACCTCGCTATGTGAACTGCTATCTGTACAATCCTACACTACTGCATCCTGCGAAGGAAAGTTTGGTGACTATTTTCTCAGAATGTGAATAATTTTCTGACTTATTTGGTAACTGTAATGATACAGGATTTGTTGTTTTTGTTACTTGTTCTTTCTAAAAGAAGGACATGTAGATATCTCAAATTCATTTTGGAAGTATTAAGAGGATAAAATATGAATAACTAAAAAGTGAAGCACCTGTACTTTCAAATGATTGTACTTCTTAACCAGCCCTTTATACTGACATGTTGGGGAATGGGATAGCAGTGAAAGAGGATTTCTAAGGATTAACCACAGAATTTGATAAAAAGTAGAACATCTGGACAGAATCAGGGAGAACAAGGCAGTACCAACCTATCAAACCCATTGTTTTCTGTTTCTTTTGTTTTACAGTCAGTGCTTTATATGGAAGGTATCCAGTAAATTTGACAAATTAAAACAAAATCCTACCCATATATTCTAAATACACATTCTTATAAAGTGCTCTTGTCAAACATGCTCCTTGTGGTTACGTTACCATTACAAAGTCACATCCAAAGCCCATGCTCTACCAGTGGTCAAAGTGAAATTCTATTTAAGCATAAAATAGATTCCATTCTTTCTCACTCCAAAGACCTGTACTTTCCATGAGTAAGAACAAATCAATTCCCTGGCCAGGATAATCACCAAATCAAATTTCGCTGTCTCAAGCCTTCTGGCTTAGGAGTCAGCAGCTATGTGACACATGAAGTTTTATGTCGATATGGATTATCACTAACCTCTTCCACAATTCCTAAAACAGACTTTTCATGTAAGGGTAACAGAAGCAATGCACAAGTCACCGTGTGTGCTAAGAGGTTTAGGTCCCTGTGCTGATAGAGGAACACCACATGCTAATCTATGCCTGCTTTTCCATGCGCCTGAAATACACCTAACACATGCTCACCTTTTGCAATGGAGATTCAAACAAACAAAAAGACACTTTTTGAGATAAGGAAAATTCATTTTTTTTCACTCATCAATATATTTTACATATTTTCACATCACTAATCATCTATATCACCATTTTTAATAGCTAATAATAATTCCCTTGTCTGGAAGTACTATAATGTTTTAACCATTTCCCACTGATTGATATTTAGAATTTTTTTCTATAGATAAGGCTTCAATGAACATGATTTACCTAGGTCCTTATTTTTTCAAGTTTTTATCTAAATTCCAGTTAAGATAAAATGTAATATTAGTCTCAGGTGTACAATATAGTGATTCAACACTTCCACATGATGCTGGGTACTCAGCACAATAAGTGTACTCCTTAATCCCTATCACTGATTTAACCCATCCCCCCACCCACCTCCCCCACTTTACCTGTATCTTTAGATACTAGTCTGAGATCTCCTTAGAATAAATCCTTATAAGCAGAGTTACTAGGTTAGAGTATGTACTTTTTGAGGTATAACTGACATATAACATTATATTAGTTTCAGGTGTACAAGGTTATTGGCTCGATATTTGTATATATTGCAAAATGAGTCCAGTTAACATCCATCACCACACATAGTCACAAAATAAGGTGATTTTTTAAAGACTGATTATTAACTTTTTAGGTGTGGAAATGGCATGGTGGTTATGTATAATAATAAAGACCTTATCAAGTTGAAATATATATAATATTGAGGGTCTATTTTCCCTTTGTTACTCAAGGGAAATTCTAGCAGGCCCCATCATTCTCTGCCACTTATAGGTAACAGAAAATCCTAAAGTTCCTTTAAGTCACAAAACACAATTGTGATTCAGAAAATGAATTGTAAAGGTCAATATATTAATCGACACTTTAAGGCAAAAAAAAAAAAAAAAAAAAAAGACTTCTTGCTCCATCCCATATGCCCAGTCAGGATCTATTCAGGCGCACCACCAGCCTCAGTCTTCTCTACCCACATCCTGCCCCACTTGCTAGCTGCTCTTTCTCTCCCCTTCAGGGCTGGAACATGGGGAGAAAATGAAGTGACAGAGGCTGCCAGCTACCCCCAATATCCATTAGCCTCTTCCTCTTTACAAAAAGAATCCCAATTTTAAGTTGGGCCCATGGCTGCCCCACAACAAGGAGAGATTTCCTGGCCTGGCTCAGAGCTAGGCATGACCTTGTGACTGAACTCTGGCTAATGAGACATAAGCGAAATGGTGGGTGGTGTACTCTGAAAGAATCCTCAAAAGGGATGGGGCAGACCTTTCCTCTGTGCTTCCTCCCCCCAGCTTCCTGGAACGTGACTTGATGGCTGGAGCTTTAGCAGCTCCCCTTGACCATGAACATGAGGACAACATCCATGGGCCCTGGGAGCAGTGAACCAGGAGGCCTGTTCCTGATAACTGTGTGGAGCCACCATCCCATCCATGAACTGGAACTATTTCCTGACATATTCTTTGTAAGAGAGAAATAAACATCTATTTTGTGTTGCCATTGTTCTTTCATTTATATATGCATGCAAACGTACCCCTCACTAGTACAGAGGGCTTCATATTCTCTGGACCAGTAGATACTTAAGCCCAACTCCCTGTCTCTTATGGATGGTTTTGTGGGTTTTCAAAATCCTTGTGCTATGAGTGATGCATTCAAGTCCTCTGTTTGCCACCCCCACCCAGCCATGAAATTCACTTTAAATTCCTTTGCTGACTATGCCACTTGGACAGAGGCCCAACAGTTCCAGGCTGGCTCTCCATTCCTGCATGGGCCACATGGGAAGCATGCACAATCACTCCAACAAACGTGGCAGTGGGGGTAGCCCTATCACAGCTGCTCCCCACTCAGCCACAACACCAAAACATCTCACCAGATGCACAGCCAGTCCACCAAGCTCCCAGTTCTCCAGACAACCTCTCTCTGGGCTTGGACTGAGGGGGCAGACCCCCAACTCATGCTTCTTCCAGGAAAGGGAAATGATGCAGACTCACCGCAGCGGCTTCTCTAAGTAAATCCCCTTACAAATCCTGTATCAATGCTTTTTATACCCTCCCAGTGAAGAACCCGGTGTTCAGATATTTCCTTTGAAAATGCCTATTTTGCTCTTTCTCACTACTTATTTCAGTAACTTCTATCTAGTGTATCTTGAGGCAGTAGTCAAACTTTCCACTTCAACTGCCTGTGACAAAAAGAAATAAATTATGTGGGGATGCACATTTGTGGTAAAACTGTAAAGAAAAGCAAGGAAACAATTAATACAATATTTGGAAGAGCAGTTACCCCTGGGGTAGGGGTGGGGACAGGATGAAGGAAGGAAATATGACCAGTAAGCACATGTGAGGAGCTTCAAAGGGAATGTTCTAGATGCTTATCTGGGTAGTTGTTCACTTTATTATAAATTAAAATGTGCACACACATTACATTTACATATACTTACACATAACCTATGAATGTAAAAGTAAACAAAAGAACAAAAACAAAATAACATCTAAACTCCATAGCAAAGTGATTTGCAAACAAAACTGCAGTCTGAGAATTAGGCTGTTAACTCAAAATGGAGGAATCTCATCAAAAAATGACTTCTACAAGTGGTTGAAAGATTTCCTCAAAGGATCAGAGTGTTGTTCTTAGCGACTTCCATAGTGGTGGTTAGTTCTGTGGCATAGACAATGACCTTAGCATCTCTATTATACTTAATCGTCTGGATGACAGACAGGAGTCAATATTACAGAGTTGGTCACTGGCACCTCAGATCTGTAAGTGGTAGAAAAAGTCTGCAAGCCCTCAGAGCTAAAACAGGGCCATGGCCAGAAATTCAGTCGAGCTGACCCCACTGACCGACTCTACCTTAGCTATACCAACACTGCCTGAGCAGCAAGGACACTTTATAGTCTTCTGAATTCTCTCTGCATTACTTTTGTAATAGCCAAAGCAACTTCTTGATTATGATCTGGCTTCTCTGGAGCTTGTCTAAGGGAAAAGAAGGTGCTGATCTTGCAGATTTTATGGTTGTTGTTATTAAGGCAATGTTAGCTTTATTATAACTAACAATGACAGCTGATATTTCTTGTATGCTTATCCCACTTGATCCTTACAATAATATTTTTTAAGTTTATTTCTTTATTTTGAGAGAGAAAGAAAGTGTGAGTGGGGACAGGGAGAGAGGGAGAGAGGGAGAAGGAGATCATGACCCGAGCCAAAGTTGGACACTTAACTGACTGAGCTACCCAGGCACCCCTCCTTACAATAATCTTAATCCCAGTGAGAGGTAGCATAGGAAAGTGACAAAGAGCAACAGACACCAAGATTCAAAACCCAATTCTGACCCTTAGCTGTATAACCTTGAGCAATACGCTGAAATTCTGTGGGCCTCAGTCTCCTCATCTGTAAAGTGGGAGTAATGGCAGTAGCCACCTCATAGCATTGTTGTGAGGATTACATGAGTTAATATTCCTAAAGCACTGAGACAGAAGCTGTCATGTAGTGAGTACAATATAAACGTTTGCTATCACTCCCATGTTATAGACAAGACAAGTGAGGCTCAGGGTGGTAAAGTAACTTGCCTAAATTTGACCACTAGTGCATGGAAGCTGGTCTAACCCAAACACATTAGGCTTCAGACTCCATGTGTTTAACCACCATGCTTGTCATTAACTATCGTCATAATTATTTGTCAAAAAGAAAATTAACCCCTTGGCCTTCTAGATCCTTCTCAACCTGGAGGCATGTTAGTTTGATGACTTACTCAGGGCCTGATAATGGTCATTACAGGCTCTGGGCCTATGGAAACAAGACCTGACTCTCCAGCTGAGCCCTAGTCTGGTCCAATAACAGACAACCTTTCTTTGGATACCCGGGACAGCTGTCTGCTATCCTGCCTGTTCCCTACTGAATTCTGAGATTCTCAAAGGCAGGCACTGGCTCTGAGTTCTCAGTTTCTCACAATATGCCAATTAGCAAACACAAAATATAAATTCTTCTGCAACCCAAGACAGATTCAGATTTTAGCATCTCTGTCTTTAGCCAGTTGTAAAGCAGCAATCTTTCCTTCAAAACTTTTCTAACCTACCCAGGCCAAGGCTCCCCATACCTGTGAAGGGTCTGGGAAATGGGAAGTGGTCTAGACTTCATCATCTGCCAAGGGTCCCCAACTTTCCTGAGGAGAAAGTGCAGTGGAACAACAGAACTCCAGCTCTGAGCCTGCTGCTGATACCCTTGTGACTCTGGCTGAGCCACTCTACCTCTCTGAGCTTCAGCTTCTCCATTTGGGAAACAGAAAAAGTAGGCCAGAAAATGGAAGTTCCCTTCCATTCTTTGATCTCTATATCCAAATTTTAATCCAGAGCCAAATGTCATTTCGATTTGACTATATTCAAAAACAACTCAAAATGAATTCTCATATTAAGGAGATACTCCGACCGCTTTCCACAATGCATAAATAGAAAGCAATGTCTTTGAGTGCCTGGGTGGCTCCGTCAGTTAGGCAACTGACTTCAGCTCAGGTCATGATCTCATGGTTAGTGAGTTCGAGTCCCACACTGGGTGAGCTCAAGCCCCGCTTCAGAGGAGCTCATTCCCCGCATTGGGTGAACATGAGCCCTGCATAAGGTGAGCCCCGCTTCTCTCTCTTCTCTCTCTCTACCTCTTGTGGGATTCTCTCTCTCTCCCTCTCTCTCTCCACCCTCGCTCACTTGTGTCCTCTCTCAAGAGAAAGAAAGGAAAAGAAAGAGCAATGCCATTGCTACTTGCAATTATAAAAGGATAAAGGCACTTTCAAAAACCCCAATGTGAGCTTCTGGGACCACTGAGAGGGAAAACCTATTAGCCTGATGACATAATCACATAGAACTTATGGCTTGAAAGCTCTTCTTGAAAATAACAAGCAATAAACTGGACCTATTCCTAACTGGTTTGTGCCGATCAGCCCCAGATCACACATGTGAGTATGTGTGCACCTGTGTGTTTGTGCATGCCCATGATAGACTGCAGATTTTTTTAGAAATTTAAATAAGAAATAAGAAAGTACTATGAAGGGGCGTCTGGGTGGCTCAGTCGGTTAAGTTTCCGACTTTGGCTCAGGTCATGATCTCACAGTTCGTGGGTTTGAGCCCCGCGTTGGGCTCTGTGCTGATAGCTCAGAGCCTGGAGCACATTTTGGATTCTGTGTCTCCCCCTCTCTCTGACCCCCCCCCCCCCCCTCATGCACTGTCACTCTTGCTCTCTCTCTCTCAAAAATATGTAACATTTAAAAAAAATTTAATACAAATTTTTAAAAAATAAAGTACTATGAATACCTAAGAAAGAAAAAAGACAACATCCATCATAGTAGTTGTCTCAAAACGATGCTAGATAACTTATCAAAGATACCAAGTGATTAATAATCTTATTTTGGGCCCTGTATGCTTGCTATTAAGTCAATGATGCAAATCAATTTTTGAAGTAGACTGCACAAATAAGTTCAAGAAGACTGTAAGGGATCACCACATGGCCTTCAAGTGATAGTGGCTTGATATCGAAAATTCTTGTTTTTACCAGTAGTATGTATATGTGTAAAATGCAACTACTTCTTGACTGGCTTTCTCTTCATCCAAACATCATTGTAACCTATGTTTTTATCCTTTAAATTTTTTTAAGATTCTTTAATTTCACAAAATTAATTTCAGCAGGTGTATCTGTTCAGAAGCCTGATACATGCAAAATACAAACTATAGATAATAAATGTCTGCATTCATTTTTAAAAGGTTTTTTTAATCTTTGTAGCATGACCCTTCTTAATGGCCCAGCAGTGCCAAAACTCTCATCAAACTTTCAGGCACTATATTTGTTATACCAGACTCTGATGGCCCGCGGGGGACAAATGATCCAGGAAGCTGAGGTCTGTCGTAGGTAATGACCAGGCTGTTATTCTGAATGATAATGCCAAGCTTGCACTGAACACTTTGCCTAATTAGACTTCACACAAGGGGAAAAATGCTTTAATATTTAACAAGTATAATGGTGTAATCAATGTACACAAATCAGACCTGATAAGGGATATTGCTTATTAAAGAGAGAGACAGATGGCTCCAGGAAAGGTATAATCATTAAATGTAAAATCTCACAGGCTCCAACTGTGAACACCAGCCACGTACTTTCAAATTACCATTCCAACCCCAGACACGATGCATTCATTATTTAGTTACGTCCTCTTGCTTATAGATACACCCACACCATAGATTTAATAAAATAACTAGGTTTAAAACTCATCTTTGCTGTTTCTCAAAGCTATCTTTTCTTAACTACTTTTGCTGCTGTCAAAAATCCCACTGAGTCAAGATGTCCAACATCTCTGTTATAACCTTTTCAGTGAGATAATTAGTCCTCCTTTTTATTACCTTCAAGAACACTTAATACGTTGGAAGCTTTCCTGACTCTATTAAATCCACCTAGCCTGCCACAAGATTATGAATACATAATTTGTTTATATTAAGCTTTTAAGAAAACATGAAGTAAGCAAACAGTACGCAGGAATATAGTTAAAAAACAGGCACACTTATGAACTGCAAATTATAGTAAGAGATTTCTGAGGGTGGGTTATCTGCTTGGTTTCTCCAAGGCCAGCTTTGCATGCAGATACAAAGATCCTAGAAGGCAACATGCCCATTCATGAACCCAGATGCTTGCTAAGACTTTTAAATTGCTACATTTGTTAATTCCATGCATATTTACAGAGAACCTATGTGCCTACACACTGTGCTACACACTCCTTGGAATGTATCGGAAAACTGTGTAAACTATGGTCCCAATGCTCCAAGAGTCTACAGACTCGTCCAAGGAGGGCATAAAAGCAGCTACAGTGCCCACCATCATGTGGGTACCTAGGGAGGTACTACGACAGCCTTGGGAGAAGGAGCTTTCATGGCAAACACATCTGTGTTCAAATGCTGGTTCTGCCTGTCATAGTCGTCTGACCCAGCCAACATATTTCATCTATATAAATATCTCTTCAAATATTTTTGCATGGGTTTAAAAAAACTCCACAAATAAAGTGCTTCAAATAGTGTTTAGCACATAATAGATTTCTTCCTAAGCTTCTGCATTTCTGAATTCCCAGGATAAAATGGGCCTCATTTTAATCGAAAAACCAATTATTCAACCTTGACTTGGCTGCAGTGATACCCATATCCACATCTTACCTCTCCTTGGCACAAATAATCCCATTTTTTATTTGTGTCCCCAAACTCCTCCAGAACTATTCTTACCGAGTGTTTCCAGAAAGATCATGGATTTGAAGTGCAGACAACAAAAGATTTCAAATCTTAATCTAGCTAGATGTGTATAGATGAAGCTGGAACATTTAGAACCAATTTGATTCATGAAGCTTTTGATATTATTTCCATTTGTGATGTTGTAGAGTCAACAGGAAATAAAAAACAATCCCCTTGGACTTGCAGTGGGCACTAAGAGCTTACTAGCCCCAGGGAAGATGTTCCACATGTCATTAAGCCATAGCTTGAGGATATATTCCCTTCTTTGTATTACACTGTCCTGTGAGCTCCTTGAGGTCAGAAACCCATCTTTTCATCTCTATCTCTAGCCCTGAGCACAGTACCAAGCACACAGGAGTTCCATAACCAGATTCTAAATCTGAGAATGGGCAGGTGGTGTATCATTGTAGGGCACCTAAAATTACCAACCAGATGGCCATGGTACCTAAGATGCTATTATTTCTGCAAAATACTGATATTAGACCAAGCAATTTCAGAGATGACATTATTTCTGGTAATGGATTTTTGTTAACCAATGGTTCCCCCATTACTTCTAACCCCAGCAAGTCATGAACAAGACTATTAAATGAAGTCTTCAAATCCTCCAGGTCCATGTGTCCCTTTCAAATATACAGTATTGCCATTTCAAAGATTTCTAATTCATCTAGATAAAATAAATTAACCTGGCCAGCTTTATTAAAAGCTTCTCCATTCATTCTCTGACTCTCATTCCTACGTGATTAAGAATAGCAGTAATACCTGTCCATTTCACACTGGCATGACATTTGCCCCAAGAATAAGCAAACAGTCACTTATGGAGACCAGGGGAAGGAATCTAAAGAAGCAGGTGCCTCCCATGCATCTTCACCCTAAGCTGGACCATCTCCACAAGCCGAATAAACAACCCTTCATGCTTTCAGGCAATCAGAAGGTTCTATAAAGGACCAGCACCCACCCACCTGCCCCCACTCCGGTGAAAAGTATAAACACTCACTGGTCACCCTTTGGCCATCAATGAAATTCACCATCTTCAAAGGATGGAAAAGAAAGCACAGTCCAGGCAGTCAGTGAGCAAATAATTTCTACAGTTGGGTTCTGAAGCCACTGTCTTGAGTGGGAGAGAACCTAAAAAGCTTACAGTTCCTGCAACTACTCCTACCTCATTTCCCCCAGAACATGAGCATGAAAATACCTGCCCTGCATAAAGGGTCTAAAGAAATATTCTCATGGCCTGTATTATCCACACTAATAATGACCCAGGGATTGGTCCAGACTCATTCTCAGAGGCAGACAAAAAGGTAATTCCAGTGAAATTGGATAAATTTTCTTGTATTCCCAAGGATACGCATAGAAAACATCCTCAGGATTTTTAATTACTTAAGTGGACAATATATACTCTCTAAAAAAAAAAAAAAAAGAAAAGAAAAAAACACATAAAAAACATTTTGAGACAACTCAAGACCCAAGATGTTGGATCAGCTTACTTGATCCAACAGAATTACTAGTTTCATGTTCAGATTTTGGCTTCAACCACCATTTGGATTGATGAATCCATTCACAGTCCATAAATTTCATTGCTTTGCATTCAAATGGCCCCTGGGCCTCAATGAGTAAATTCCTACTTTAGGGATTAAGAATGTGTTCGTGGCCACAGAGTGAGTCAGTTCTGGAACCCTTCCTCCACTAATCTAGTCTCCTTCTGGAGCAACTTGTCGACACCTCCATCTGGAAGAGAGATACATATACACACACATTCCTCAAACTGAGCTCACTCCAGTTATTCAGGCCCAGAAATCTATGGGCCATGAATTTAGTGAAAAAACAAAAGGAATCTCCCACCAAAGAACATGCTTTCGATTAAAGCCCGAGCGTACAGGGCATAGGTACATCCAAAGAAACTCCTCCCTCCCTCCCACCCCCCAACAAAACACAAGTCTCCTCCCTTGGTTCCTCATTATGTAACTACAGATAATATTTAAATAAATCTTATGTCTATGCAAATAAGATATCCAAAGGTATCCTGGGTGTTTTGAGTCACATCTATGGTGGCCCAAGAAGAAGTACTTATTTCCTATCCATTTGTATACAGAATAGATGGGAAATAAGAAAAGGACAGCTATTCTCCTTTGGACAGCTAATTAAAATAGCCAAGGGACAACAAGAAAGAATGAAATGCTATTTGTAGCAACGTGGATGGAACTGGAAGGTATTATGCTAAGTGAAATAAGTCAGTCAGAGAAGGACAGATACATGTTTTCACTCATGTGTGAAACTTGAGAAACTTAACAGAAGACCATGGGGAAGGGAAGGGGAAAAAAATAGTTACAGAGAGGGAGGGGGGCAAACCATAAGATACTCCTAAATATAGAGAACAAACTGAGGGTTAATGGGGGGGGGGAGAGGGGGAAATGGGTGATGGGCATTGAGGAGGGCACTTGTTGGGATGAGCACTGGGTGTTGCATGTAAGTGATGAACCATGGGAATCTACCCCCAAAACCAAGAGCACACTGTACACACTGTATGTTAGCCAATTTGATAATAAATTATATTTTAAAAAATCACAAAAAAATAATAAAAATAATAATAAAGTAGCCAAGGAACACTAGGAATCCATTATTTCAACATTATTTCAACATTAAGTCTCAGTCACCATCTTGCTCCTCTCAGTCAAAAACTGTAAGTTACATAAGGATATCAAAGGTGGTTTTCTGGGATTAGTGGCCACCCCCAATCATCTTATCACAGTGACATATACACAGTAGGTGTTCAAGACATATTTGATTATAATCATCTAGAACTTAAGACATTAAAACTTTCCAAGAGTAGAATTAGAAATTCAGGGTCCATCCTTATGAAGATAAAAAGCTTCTGCACAGCAAAGGAAACAACCAACAAAACTAAAAGGCAACCAATGGAATGGGAAAAGATATTTGCAAATGACATATCGGACAAAGGGCTAGTATCCAAAATCTATAAAGAGCTCACCAAACTCCACACCCGAAAAACAAATAACCCAGTGAAGAAATGGGCAGAAAACATGAATAGACACTTCTCTAAAGAAGACATCCGGATGGCCAACAGGCACATGAAAAGATGTTCAACGTCGCTCCTCATCAGGGAAATACAAATCAAAACCACACTCAGATATCACCTCACACCAGAGTGGCCAAAATGAACAAATCAGGAGACTATAGATGCTGGAGAGGATGTGGAGAAACGGGAACCTTCTTGCACTGTTGGTGGGAATGCAAATTGGTGCAGCCACTCTGGAAAGCAGTGTGGAGGTTCCTCAAAAAATTAAAAATAGACCTCCCCTATGACCCAGCAATAGCACTGCTAGGATTTACCCAAGGGATACAGGAGTACTGATGCATAGGGGCACTTGTACCCCAATGTTTATAGCAGCACTCTCAACAATAGCCAAATTATGGAAAGAGCCTAAATGTCCATCAACTGATGAATGGATAAAGAAATTGTGGTTTATATACACAATGGAATACTACGTGGCAATGAGAAAGAATGAAATATGGCCTTTTGTAGCAACGTGGATGGACCTGGAGAGTGTGATGCTAAGTGAAATAAGCCATACAGAGAAAGACAGATACCATATGGTTTCACTCTTATGTGGATCCTGAAAAACTTAACAGAAACCCATGGGGGAGGGGAAGGAAAAAAAAAAAAAAAGAGGTTAGAGTGGGAGAGAGCCAAAGCATAAGAGACTGTTAAAAACTGAGAACAAACTGAGGGTTGATGGGGGGTGGGAGGGAGGGGAGGGTGGGTGATGGGTATTGAGGAGGGCACCTTTTGGGATGAGCACTGGGTGTTGTATGGAAACCAATTTGACAATAAATTTCATATATTAAAAAAAATTTTTTTTTAATTAAAAAAAATTAAAAAAAGAAATTCAGGGTCCATGGCAAATACAGAATGCTCCTTCTAGCCTTCCAAATGCTCCTTGATCCTTGTTTTCTCTTCCGTGCTTCCTTCCTGTGTGTTCGTGTAGTAATAACAGCTGATGTGTATGATTTATTACCATATGCTAAGCAGTTTACATACGTTATCTAAATCAATCCAATAAGCACACCATCCAGTAAGATAAGAACTATTACCCTCATTTTATTTATTTTTTTTTTTAATTTTTTTTTCAACGTTTATTTTATTTTTGGGACAGAGAGAGACAGAGCATGAACGGGGGAGGGACAGAGAGAGAGGGAGACACAGAATCGGAAACAGGCTCCAGGCTCCGAGCCATCAGCCCAGAGCCCGACGCGGGGCTCGAACTCATGGACCGTGAGATCGTGACCTGGCTGAAGTCGGACGCTTAACCGACTGCGCCACCCAGGCGCCCCTACCCTCATTTTATAGATGAGAAAAGTAGGATCTAAAGAATTAAGTAAGTTGGGGCACCTGGGTGGCTCAGTTAAGCATCTGACTTCGGCTCAGGTCATGATCTGGCAGTTGTGAGTTCAAGCCCTGCATCAGGCTCTGGGCTGACAGCTCAGAGCCTGGAGCCCACTCCAGACTCTGTGTCTCCCCCCGCCCCCTCTCTCTCTCAAAAATAAATATTAAAAAAAAAAAGAATTAAGTAAGTTGCCCAAGATCACATAGTTAAGAGAGAGTGGAGCTGTGAGGCTGGGTGAATGGACTCCAATGGCCAAACCCATTCGTTGAAGTGTTGCTTCCTTATGCAGTTCACTGTCTCCTGCATTTTCTCACTTATTCAAGGGCTCAGTGTACACATTCATTCCCCTAATCTTCCCAAGAACCATATGAACTAACTTGGATTTCATTTCAGGTACTATTCTTCTTCCCACCAAGCTATCCTTCTCTTGTTTTTTTTTAATACTTTTTTTACATTTATTTATTTTTGAGAGAAACAGAGCACAAGCGGGGGGGCGGGGGTGCAGAGAGAGAATGAGACACAGAATCCGAAGCAGGCTCCAGGCTCTGAACTGTCAGCACAGAGCCCTACGTGGGGCTTGACTCAGAAACCAGGAGATCACGATCTGAGCCAAAGTCGGAAGTTGAACTGACTGCACCACCCAGGCGCCCCGCTTGTTTTTTTTTTTAAGTTTGCTTGGTCATTTCATTTCAAGACGCTCTATTAATTCTACAAAATGGGCTTTTGAAAGTTACAGTAACTTGCTTTTAACAAACTGTTCCCCAATTCAATACTGTTTCTAAATGTTTTGCATTTTTAAAAAACCCTGAATCAAGCTTCTTTTGCACCTGGGCAGGTTCTGTTTGCTTATTCACAGAAGGACTGGTTTATGCTTATGTGCCAACACATAATAAATAATGAGTCAAGGCCTCCTGCTCCCTGGCTGAGGCAGACATTGCAAACTGTAATGATTTTGTAAAACCCGCATTCCCTCCCTACCGCACACAGCATCTGCCCTGGACACCAAACAAGGTGGCTCATTACCATAAAACCACTAGGAACATCTCTCTAAAAACACTCCCTGATCTTACAACACAGCCCACTCTACAGAAATGCCAACAGGACTCTATCCTGGGCCCCATGGACCTGGCTCCCTGCCTTTCTGTGAAACAGATCTGGGTGTATGTAACCAAATCTCGGACTGGGAACCAAAAGAACAGCTTATTTTCCTGTGGTTCCAGCTACCTCTCAAAGACCTGGAGGAGAACTGGCAACAACTAATAATTTTTACTTAGCTCCTTGCTAAAAGAAGATGCACTGCTTTTGGAAAAACCCTGCAGTAGGAGACCAAGGAGCTAGAGGCATCTAATAGGCAATGCACCAACGTGGGGATGCAGACAGGCTGCAGACCTCTTCCTAGCTCTTCATCAGAGCCCACCCAGCCTAAAGCCACGTGACTCAACCAGGTGTCCCTCAAGAATAAGCTGCTCATGTTTTTGCCTTGCTCTCTATCTAGATCCCAGACCCTTTCTATGCAGCCCACCTCCAATTTCATTTCTGGGTTGTTCCAGTTTTCATGAGACCTGAGTTCTCAGCTACTCCTCAAAATAGCCTCACACACACCCCTTGGATCCCAACCGTATTCTAAACCATAGGCCCTTATCCTGGGCTCCGAGCTGCCTTTGCCTCCTGAATTCATACCCTTCTGGCCAGCCTGGGTGGCAATCCAGGGTGACACGAATCCTACACTGGCACCAGCTCACGGATCACCCAACACCAGGTCTGTCCCAGGCCTCAAGAGGGAGAACCAGAAATTGACATTTTAGAAGAATTCATCACAGCCTACCTTGAATGTAGATATTTTCATCTCTTCCACACGCCCTCTAAGGCAGGAGGCCGGAGGAGAGAGAAGGGAGAGGGCGAAAAGAGACATATATGAAGGAAGGACGGGAAGAGTGCCGCTATCCGTAGCACCTACTATGTCTGGTGGCTTTGCTCTTTCCCTTTACAGCTCCTTTTATTCTTGCAACAGCCTATAAGATATTATTATTAACCTCACTAGGCACACAAACAAACTAAGCCTCAGGGATGTTCAATGATGGGACCAGGAGCCCCAGTCAGTCAGTGGTGGAGCTGGGATTCAAACCCCGGGATTGCCCAGCTCCTAAGGCTCAAATGCTTTCCTCCCTAATGAGATCTTCCACAACTTGCCATTTCTGTAGTGTCCAGCAGAGTGCCTTCAGCTAAGAGGGGAATAATAAATATGTGTTGGATGAATGCATGAATGGTTGATTCCAGCCTTCACACTTTAATATTCTGCAACCCACACACTTGATTTTATTCATATATTCTGCTTACAAGAAGCCCGCAAAGTGCCTTGATAAGAAGTTAAATGTCGTACAGAAATAAGTTGTACCACATTGTATTGTATTTTGAGCTCCAAGAAAAAGCTACACATAAAAATCTATAAATAAAAAGTGCTGAAGTAGACTTCCTGATAAAAATTCATTTGTCATCTTGCTCTGTCATGCCCAGAAGTAGATATAAGTACAACAATCTAAGGAAAATCAAAGTTTTCGTGTTTTGTTAACCCTCAGAACACTAAGATGTTTTCTGGACTGCCAATTCACTGAGTACTCATGCCAGACAAGACGGCACAGAGGTTTTCTAAGCTTTTACTTAAATTCCAGTTAGTTAACATACAGTGTAATATTAGTTTCGGGTGTACAGTGATTCAACACTCCCTTACATCACCCAGTGCCCATCACAGTGTACTACTTAATCTCCATTGCCTATTCACCCATCTCCGCCCACCCACCTCCCCTCTGTTAACCATCAATTTGTTCTCTAGAGTTAATAAACTGTCACTCGGTTTTCCTCTCTTTTTTTTTTCCCTTTGCTCATTTGTTTTGTTTCTTAAATGCCACATATGAGTGAAATCAGCTGGTATTTGCCTTTTTCTGATTTATTTCACTTAGCATAATATTCTCTACATCCATCCACGTTGTTGCAAATGGCAAGATTTCATTCTTTGATTCTTTTTTATGGTTGAGTAATATTCCATCATATACATCTTCTTTATCCATTCATCAATCTTGGGGTGTTTCCATACCTTTGACTATTGTAGACAATGCTGCTATAAACATCGGGGTACATGTGCCCCTTTAAATCAGTATTTTTGTATCCTTTGGGTAAATAACTAGTAGGGTGATTGCTGGATTGTAGGATACTTCTATTTTTAACTTTTTGAGGAAACTCCCTGTTTCCTGAGTGGTTGCACCAGTTTGCATTCCCATCAACAGTGCAAGAGGGTTCTTCTTTCTCCACATCCTCGAAGATGGCACAGAGGTTATGAGCTCAAGTCCTAGAGTCAGACCTGGCAGATGTGAGCTCCCGGCCCAGGCGGAGAACTTACAAACTGACCTAGGACAAGTAACACACCTCTCCAAACCCTAGTTTCCTCACCTGTAAGATGCAAACACTAATAGTGCCTGTTTCCTAAGGTGATTATGCTGATTAAATGAGAGGCTCGTGGCCCACACTTAGCAGAGCAGCTGCTGTGTGGTTCAGTGGCCCTAAGTGGTAGCCATTTTATTCCCTGAGGAGAACTCTAACAGAAGTGCAACAAGAAACCCGACATGAATCACTTACCTCTGCAAATGTTATAAGCACTAAATTCACCTGAATCGTCTATTCCAGATTACTGCGGAACTACAATGATCATCAAGCAATACCATAGGTAATAACACTAAAATAGTAACAACCACCACCAACAGTGGTATGAACTATGTGCCAGGCACTGGTCTAACCACTTCTCCAGACAAGAGCATCACACACAGTTGTATACACTGTGCCGCACAAGAGAGCCCAGCCGCAAGTGAATGGGGCTGAAGCCCAATCCACTGGCATGGGTCGTCCACCATAAAGGGGTACCTCGCAGGCTAGCAGCAGCTGTGTTTACATGTATTAACTGATACACTAAAGTTAGCAAGTTTCTAACAAATGGGAGACAGGAGTAGAAAGTCACTTTGGGGAGTACCCAGGACCTGAAGTTGAAGATCATCATTTCAGTAACTGCCTCAACACAGTAGATGAGTAAACCTCAAAATCACCAGTGAACAACACTTCTTATTAAGCTGCGCAGCCATGGACCACGTGGGAACATGAAAAGAAGGTAGACTGTCTTGTTGGGTATAAATAGACAATTCCTACCTACCTCTTCCCTGCTTCCTGTTTCCCTCTTTCTCCATCAACTCAAATGTCTCTGTGTCTGATAATGAAAGTACCATATCTGACCCCAGGATACCCAAATGTTAGGTTCTGCATTGTCTAAAAACAACAACAAAAATTATCTGTGTGGCAAAGTAATGTTTCACTAAGTAATGGGTTCCAAATACGCCACTGCAAACTCTAGCACACAGTTGCCGTTTCTGTCCCTCCAGAAGGCACCTCCCCAGTGCAGGTTCCTAAAAATACTCCCAGGTATAAAGATGTTCATTTCCTCAAGCAACTGCAGTCTTGGTCAGGTCAGGGGCTCTTGCCCAAATGAAAATTCATCCTGGGTCTGGCTCTATATACCTATCATTGTGGCTTAGACCCAGCTTCAGCTGCAGGAGAGACAAGGGGACGCCACACCTTTACCAGCTGGATGTATGAGGGTAAAAACAATACTCTTGCAGTTCTGGAGAAGCATTAGTTTATGCAAATGAGATCTGTGTAACTTTTTGATGTGCTCAGAGTCCTAAAAACAATCCAAACGTGTTTCACTTAAAGAAAAGTGATAATAAAAATTATCTATGACCTTTACACAAAAGTTATTCCTAAAAGTTATTCCCTAAAGAGTCCAGATCTAGACCTTGGTGGAAAAACAGTGAAAATCAGATTGCCTTGTTTTAAAATCCCACCATATAAAAATCAGAATTTGATGTCTGAGGGACACCTGGGTGGCTTAGTCAGTTAAGCATCAGACTTCGGCTCAGGTCATGATCTCTCAGTGCATGAGTTTGAGCCACGCATTGGGCTCTGTGTTGACAGCTCTGGAGCCTGGAGCCTGCTTCGGATTCTGTCTCCCTCTCTCTCTCTGCCCCTCCCCCACTCATGTTCTCTCCATATCTCTCTCTCTCTCTCTCTCTCTCTCTCAGAAGTGAATAAACATTTTTAAAAATAAGAAAAATTTTTAAAAAATAAAGAATTGGATATCTGATAATTTTTTGAACTCAGAGACTTCCTGCTAAGAGAAGAAATCCCTTGGCAAGAGGTTGGGCCTACAATGCAATGCTCTGAACTCTTCTCTAACTGTTGTTAATTTTACTTTACAGACTAACAGTGTTTAGTTTGCCACTGTAATTAAATTTCACGGAAAACCTGGAATATAATATTCTCTTATTCACTTGCAAACAATATGGCAATATTTTCAGTAATAATGTTTGCTTACATACATTGTCAGTATTTTTTCTACCAAATAGCAAATTACATCTGACAAAAACACCAACACACCTTTGAGTTGTTCAACAGTCTCAATGACTAACTTCATTCAGATTAGAATTTTGAAATAAGAGCTCTTTTCAAAACCTCACAGAAGAAAGATGCCTTTCAATAATGTGTCTTGGAATGTAATGAAACATATTTTTTAAAGGTGGAATTTAATGTGGCCTCTTTAAAAATAAAAGAGAGAGAGACGAGAAGCTCCTACTAGCAGGATAACATTCCTGGAGAAAAACTTGTATTATTATTAGTGCTACAAGTACCTGTTTAGGAAATAAAACAATTTTAAACACATTAAAAGGGGAGCCTGGGTGGCTCAGACAGTTGAGTGTCTGACTTCGGCTCAGGTCATGATCTCGCAGTCTGTGAGTTTGAGCCCGTGTCGGGCTCTGTGCTGACAGCTCGGAGCCTGGAGCCTGCTTCAGATTCTGTGTCTCCCTCTCTCTCTTCCCCTCCCCTGCTCGTGCCCCATCTCTCTCTGTCTCAAAAATAAATAAAAACATTTTTTAAAAAATTTAACACATTAAAAGGTAAAAATAAGCTTCATCAAAGACATACCTAAAAAAACTTGAAAATGCTCTAACAAAATCATATATTTATTTAGAAAATTTTCTTAAAAGTCATATGTTTGAATATAAGGATGTACAAAGTAAAAAGCCCAATTCTCAAATCTCCTTTAAACCTTTAAAGTTATTCTAAAATAGTACCGAATCCATCATTCAAGATAGCTTTCATTTCTTTTCAGGACTTTGGTAATGCTTTTCACACAAGGTTGCCCTTTTCTAATAAAGTACTCTATGTCAAAAACCAAGTTAGTTAAATTCCTTTGCTATCTTAAAGGACAGAATAATAGCAATAAACGCCCGCCCAAGGTGATACACTAGGCAGAGGAGGCCCCTAGTGGTGAAGCTGCTGCTTGAACTTGGCTTTAGCCATTTTCTAAGACTGCTTCATCATGAGGGCAAAATCAATAGGTAATAAAGTCTACCTGAGCTTTGCTTCTTTAATAACCTCTATTAGCCTTAAAATATAGTAGGGCTATCATTTAGAATCCCAAGGTCCTTTCATCAGGAATATATATTAAAAAAAAAAAAAAAAAAAAAAAAAAAAGGGATGTGACCTGAAGACTAACTTCATTACATTCAGTGTTCAAATTGACAGATGTTTATTAAGCCCTTACACCCTGCTAGGCACTGAGCCAGGCACGGAGACAGGGTAAACAGGAGAGATGAGCGCCCGCACAGGGCTTCCTCTTCAATGTAATCATGTTACACTGAGGACAGCTGGAATAATATGAAGACTGAGAAGTACAACTCACCATATTACGACCTTACAATGGGTTCTTATCAACAGTAAAAACCTGAAGTACTGCCCACCCCCACCCTCAAAGTGTTCTTCTTATTTTCAAACACCCATAAAGGGGAGCATCTGAAGTTGTTCAGCAAAATGAGGTTGAATGAATGAACAAATGGAAAATAAGATTGCACAGAAAGGTTTTTAAATTAAAAAAAAAAAAAAGTTGAAAACATACCAGAGTTGAGGATTCCTGAAAATAAAGGAAGACAAAGGAGAGACAACATTTACAAAGTACTTACTGTGCTCCAGGCACAGGGACAAGTTCCTAAATGTTATTTCACTCTGCCTAACACCTCCATAAGGTGAGGAATATTGCTGGCATTTTACAAAATAGGAAAGCATGGCTGGGAAAGAGTAAGTGACTTGACCAAGGTTATACAGTTAATAAATGGGAGAGGCTGTTTGGAGCCCAGGTACCTGGGATACCAAAGCAAATGTTCACTTCACTATAAATTGGTGAATCCCAAAGTTTGAGAGTTTGCTTTGAACTCCATTAATACAGCCTGCAAGCAGACATATGAGATTTGGAACACAAAGATGAACAGAATTAAAGCATTTCAATACTGTATAATTTAGAGAACATATAGTATGGTAATTCAATGCAAAGGAATTATTAAATATTTATTGGGTATGGCCCATCTCTTGCTTTCCAGGAACTGACATTCTCTGGGAACACAACACAGGATCCCATATCGTATTATGCACTATTACACGTATTCGAGTCACTTTTTATGACTAAGGCTTTATTTTTTTCCTTTATGCTTCTATTTCCAAGTTTGAAAGATTTCCCTCCTTCCCATTAGCAACATGACAGCACAGGGCTTATTAATCCTGCACAGGGTTTATTAATCCTCATTGTGCAAGTAACACTACAGTAATTATGGCTTTCTTGTATGAACTAAGTTAACAAAATCCAAGGAATCCGGTGGGATTAAGTTTAAAATTCTAGTAAAACGATGTGAAAGAGGAGTTCATTATCTTTATTTTATCTAGACCTGTCTAACGACATTTAAGTAAAAAATAGTCCGAGGCTTTGAAATCAGAATAAGAGTGGAGTTTGCGAAATAAGCACTCCAGTATTCATTACTGTTTCCCAAGCCTCACTGTTTCGGCATGTACAGTGCTGTGAAAATCTCTTCCTCTCCCATCGCTCTTTCTTCGCTCATCGATGTAAAGATAACTTCAAAATCATTGACGGTAGTGCAGGTGCAGGAAGTGTCGCGGAAACAACAACTTTGCCTTCTCTTTGTACAGCTTTCCTCCTCCTCCCGGACCTTTAAAACTCTCACCACCCCCCAGACCACGTCCTCGAAAAGCTTCTCTCCCCTGACCGCAAGAAACACTTGCTCGGGGCATCCTGCGGATCGTGGTGACCCTCGAACACATTCCCCACCGCCCCGCTCCCAGGCAGCAGACCACGCTGCCCACCGGCCGCCCTCGGCACGCCCCCTCCACCCTCTCCATCACCGCAAAAATAATACACCGACACCAGCAAAGTAGTCACGCGGGCACGTGTGAGGATACTTTTTTAGTAGATGCCCGAGAAAGCAATTAAACAGCTAAAGGCCACAAGAGAGGGTGGCGAAGCCGAAGTGACCGCCGGCGCGCAGCGGCCGCGGACCCTCCCTGGTCGCCAGCTCTGCGTCCTCGCGCGTCCACCTGAAGGCGCCGCGCCCTCCGCGGGGCCGAGCCGCCCTGGCCCCAGCCCCCCGCCGCGGCGCGGAACCCCCTCCCCCGCCGGCGCCCGCAGCACCCCCGCGGCCGGGAACGGCTGGAGGCCGGGCGCGGCTCAGTCTCCCCCCGGCAGCACGAGCCACCCGGGGTCGCGGGCTGGGCAGCTCGAGGAAGCCGCGCGGGGCTGCGCGGACCCGCGAGCCGCACCGACGCCCCCGCGCGGCGCACCATGCCTGGCGGCCCCGGGAGGGGGATCCGACTCACCCCGAGGCGCCCTCCGGGCTGCCGGGCCGGCCCCTGCTGCTCCTGCCGCCGCCGAACTTTCCCTCCTGCGCGGCTGCCGCGGGCTCGGCTCCACCTCCCGCTCCGGCAGCCGCGGAGCCTCCAGGGACCCGGGGGGCGGGGAGCGGCGGCGGCGGCGGCGGGCGGGCGAGCTGAACCGCGGCCAAGCCCCGGCGCCCCACCGCCGGGTGGGAGCCGGGCGGCCGTGAGCCCGCGCTGCAGCGGCGGGGCGGGGGTCGCGCTTGGCTGCGCCCACCCGCTTCCCCAGCCGTCCCTCTGCAGTGCGTCCCTCTGCCCCGTCGGAGCGGGGCGCCCTGGCCGAAGCCTGCCCGGTATCTGCAGGGGGCACGCCCGGAGTCCAGGGGTCCCCTGCAATGACTGGCGCCGAGATGTGGAGAAATGGGACACTGCGGCACGGCCGGTACCCCAGGAGAGAGGCGGTGGGGTGTGATCCTCTTTCTGGACAGAGTTTCCCAGGCCCGCTCCCTCCCACACCCAGTGGTCTGCCTTCCCCTCCATGGGCCGACTTACAAAAACTTTGTAAATTGGATTTCGGAGAGTTAATCCTTTGCGGCCCTGGTCACTTGTAACATCTTCATTAAGGAACCTTTATTTACAGCGAAGGTCAGAAACCCTTTGGCTCTGAGACCCCACTCCTGTGGAGAAGTGATGTCTGTAGGGATCCCTGATGGCCACTGAGGAGGCCTAGGAGGGGAGGGTGGAGAAGGATGGAAGTCGGCAAGTGGGCTGAGTAGTAAAAGCCCCTCACGCGCACACGCACACACCCGCAAACACTCCCTGGGGCCATGGGTGCCTTTTACTTTTAAGTGCTCCAGCACGACTCTGAGGGAGAGGGACTTAGGGGTATTATGTTCCCCAATTCTCAGTACAATGAAGGAGGTAATCAGCCGAAAGAGGTCACCTCTCCACCTACACCTTGTAGAGTCCCCATGGCTGAGGCTTCAAAGAACCAGAGGTAGAAGCCAGTCCTAGTGTGGTGCTCCTTTCTACTATCTGACCAGCAGAATGCTCAAAGACTCCATATGGGAGATTTCCAGACACCAGACTTTATGTGGGCACAGGGGAGGAGTCCTGTGGTCAGCAGGTGGTCCTCAAGCAGCTAGCAAGCACGTATGTATGTACCGGCAAGAAGCATTCTTGAAACAAGCCTTGCTTCCTACTAGGACTCCCTAACACACCCAGGTTCATCCTTCTTCCAACCCACGCTGCCCTGGGACTTCAGATGGCTCTGTAGCCACCCCACACCCCTGAGTGAGTTAATCACCCTTGTAACATAAGGCCCCCACAGCAACTCGACTGGGATTTCAGGAAGAGGGAAGAAGCAGGTATTTATCAAATTAATGAAAAACACAATGTCTGTTGTGCTGTTGCCCCTAAAATGTTGCAAGGTTACGGAGGTCATAAATAGTTAGCATCCATATATATGGAGTTACAAGTCATTGGCCAAGCATCCTCCTATATTGTCTCACAGCAACCTGGTGAGACAAATCATATGACGATCCCCTTGTGCAGAAGGGCCCATGGAGGTTGCAGTTTGTATAAAGGTGAGTTGTGTAAAGGTTAGAGCCTGCACAATCAAGTATTCTGGGTAATCAAGTAACCCCTTCAGAGCCTTTCCAACTGTCATGAAAACATTCCTATACCTTCATGTATTGATAGATGGGTTGTTAAAGCATTGATTTTCTTTCCTCCTTTTCTTCCATCTCTCTGTTCAGTGATGTCTCCAGAATTTCTATATAATAGGGTGAATGGGAGGAATCTGGTTTGGAAGATGGGCCAAGGACCTGAGTAAGGGCTGCTATGCTGGCACACTTGTGGACTCAGATTCTAGGTTCACATGGACTGGCTTGTGGAAAGTGGAAGAGGGAATCCCATCGTTGCAACTGTCTCTATTCTTGTCATCTAGAAGAAAAAGGGAGGTCACTTCAGGATTAATTATGTTTCCTTTAAGGGCCCATAACATACTTGTAAAGGCACCTGAAGAAGTTTTCCCCATATATCAGCACAACAATGTACACATCAATATGTACCAGTATACATTTCTATATCAAAAGTCATAAAGCCAATGCTAGCTAAGGGTTTGGTGCCTATAGGTACATTTTAACAATAATCAGTACATGAAAAATAAGGTGATTGAAAAGCGATAAAAATTGGGGCACCTGGGTTACTCAGTCGGTTAAGCATTAGACTCTTGGTTTCAGCTCAGGTCATGATCTCAGGGTAGTGAGATCAAGCCTCCTCGCTGAGCTAGGATCCTGCTTGGGATTCTCCCTCTCCTCCCTCTCTCCCCAGCTCATGATCTCTCTCTCTCTCTCTCTCTCTCTCTCTCTCTCTCAATAAATAAATAAACATAAAAAAAGAAAAAGCAGTAAAACTACAAAACCAAGAGCATATGTGAGAAAAGACACATTTTTGTACCTAGTACCTCTAGGTACTAGAAAAGTAAATATTATTTCAATTAGGGGCGCCTGGGTGGCTCAGTCGGTTAAGCATCCGACTTAAGCTCAGGTCATAATCTCTCAGTCTGTGAGTTCAAGCCCCATATCGGGCTCTGTGCTGACAGCTCAAAAACTGCTTTGGATTCTGTGTCTCCCTCTCTCTGTCCCTCCACCACTCATGCTCCATCTCTGTCGCAAAAATAAATAAATGTTGAAGAAAATGAAAATATATACATTATTCAATTATTACTTAGTAGATATTATTTGGATTATTATTTTGGGAGACCCTATTATGAAGCAGTATCAGTCACCCTTAGTGCTCATCATTAGCAGAAGCAGCACTGTATGAGGGAAAAGGCCAACCAATTTGCCTCTGCAGCTTCCGGCCTGTAATGACACCTAGCAGAATTGACAGTGAAACTGGTTGAAAAATGGGTTCCTTTAGACTTCCAAGACGAAAGGACAAGAATAAGCAGGTTGAACACCAAGCCCAGATGTTAAAAGCCAATTTTTAAGATTTAATTAAAAAAAAAAAAAAAGGTTTCTACATGGATTTAGGTTTCAGCTGTGGTGTTCTTATGGAAACATTTTTCATAAGCATAATGATTTAGGAATCAGAATATATTATTTGAATTTCCAAGTGTGTTATAAAGGTGCTTCCACCTTCATATTGTGCTAGTAATGTGGTAACAGTACAGAAATGTATAGAAAGTTCTGGAAATAAGATGCTGGATTGATTTTATCTACTTGAGGGAAAAACCAGTCCATATAAAAATATATTCTAAAACAATACATAAGGTGTCAAACTGTTACATTTATAAAATGCAAAATATATACACAATAGTATGTCATTTGTTTAATAATTTATTTTAAATGTATCCTGCATAGATATTAAATTTTAAGTGCAAACATATTTCACAGTTCAAAGTCAGACTTTTCAGCCTCACCAGGATCCTTGAGAAGTTTGACCCAGAGCCATCCAGGAGCTGAAATTGCAGTTGTAAAGCTTATGTTATGCTTAAAGTAAAACTCACTTACTTTATTTGCTAAGAGACACTCTCAGTCACTCAAGCCGTGTTGACTCCTACTTTAAATAGCTCTAATAATCAGGGTTATCTGATTTCTTAGATCACAGCAAATGTGCTATGTAGTCTGAGGTAGCTCATTAGATGGAAGAGGTGTGTTGTACGCAAGGGTAAAGACTAGCCAGATGGCACTATTGGGAGTGGTGAGTCATTGAGATGGGATCTAATTATATTCTAGAGTCGACTTCAGAAATCTTGGAAATACGCAACATATTTCCAGATACTTTTTCATTTAAAATGAGTAAAATAAATAATGTGTGACCCAAAAAGGCAAATTTTGTTTTTCTAAGGGGAAAAAATCCCACGTCTTGAAGACCTCATTCCATAAACACTATTCTTCAAACACAGTGAGGCTCAATTAAAACCTGTTGACTGAATAAGGGATGATTTTCTCTTATTTTGCGTATTTTACATTCACATCTTTAGTTATACACATCAAAATCAGTGAGTGAGTTGGTTCATAGTATTTTCAATCTTATGCTCTCCATTATCCATGCCGTTTCTCTAGGGGTCAGTGCAGAAGCAGATCTAGAAGCTCTGCTCTCCTCATGGTGCCCCTACCAAGCTGTCTTCTCCAAATGGCAGGCTGACCAGGCCAGCTCCCAGGGAAATGCTGTGGACAGCAGAACAGGGCTCACATGAGAGTCGTCTACTACACCAGGTGCCTCACAGGTTGACTTTTCCATTCTACTGTGCATTCAGCTTTGCTGCTCCCCATCTCTAGAAGAAAACAAAAGGGTTACAGAGGGAACTGTGGAAAAACACAAGTAGGGAAGCACCAGAGACTCAGCCACATCTGTCTCCGTCCGCCTGACATAAAATCCAGATATCTAAACGAGATCAGCTCAAAACAGTGTCCTTTATGTCTACAGTAGTCACACTAGTTCACCCATGTGCAGATCAAGCTCACACAGGCCTTTCTTTTTGAAAACCAGGAATACTCCAACATGTCCCTCAGATGACTCAGATCTCTATGGTTTTCACTACAGTTTCAATTTTGTCACCCTGGTGGATATACTATTTTCAATTATTATTGGATTTCTTTCCAAGCATTATTAGCATTAAAAAAAAAAAAAGACAGATCCTTTATGGGGTGCCTGGCTGGCTCAGTCAGCAGAGCATGCCACTCTTGATCTCATGGTTGAGTTCGAGCCCCATGTTATATGTAGAGATTACTTTTAAAAAATAAAACCTTGGGGTACTGGGTGTGTCAGTCAGTTAAGCATCAGACTCTTGATTTTGGCTCACATCATGATCCCAGGAATGTGGAATCAAGCCCCGGGTCAGGCTCTGCACTGAGTGGAGAGCCTGCTTAAGATTCTCTCTCTCTCTCTCTCCCTCTGCCTCTTCTCCACTTGCTCTCTCCCTCTAAAATAAAAACAAATAAATAAAATCTTTTTAAAAATAGATCATTTATCGTTTAAGTCAATATCTGCAAAGTCCTGTCCCACATACAGGCTTCACTCTGTGCCCTTTCACTGCTACAAATACACATTTTGACAAGATTTCCATTAATAAGAGAATATGTTTCGGGGCACCTGAGTGGCTCAGTCAGTTGAACGTCTGACTTCAGCTCGGGTCATGATCTCATGGTTTATGAGTTCAAGCCCCACGTCAGGTTCTGTGCTGACAACTCAGAGCCTGGAGCTGCTTCAGATTCTGTGTCTCCCTCTCTCTCTACCCCTCCCCCACTCGTTCTCGCTCTCTCTCTCTCTCTCTCTCTCTCTCAAAAATAAATACACATCAAAAAAGTTTTTTTTAATAAGTAAGAGAATATGTTCCAACAATACACACTGTTATAAGAATCTCTTTTGCCCACACTAGAAATAGGATGTACGAAGATATACTTGAGGATATAAGAAGAGCAAAGCTATTGTATAAAATGTTAACACTGTACAGGAATATGGCCTGGTGACAGGAAGGGCAAGGATAGTTAAATCAATAGGTCCAAACATAAGAAATGTCTAAAGGAGAAACAAGTAGGATACCCACCAAAAAGCGAAAAAGACATAGAAAGGCAAAGATGATGTGGAAAACAAGCTTTACCAACTTCAGAAACAAGGATATTTCCTTTTCTTTTTTCACATGCATCTAAAACCTGTGCACACAAAGGATTCATTTTGTATGACCACAGACATGTGCATCTGAGGGAAAGCTTTGCTTTCAACTAGATGATGCCAATATCACTTCCCTTGCTGTATGAGACATATTTGGCTCTATTGTAAACACGACCAGAAAATGGTTTAGTCAAACCATTATTCATCCAATAACAGTAAGTTAGGCAGTTAGGGTGTGCCAGGCACCACAGAAACTACAAAAATGATTAAGTATGGTCCTTAACCTCAAGGAAACCAAAATCGAGTAGGAAAGGCCAAACAGAGTATTTTACAGGAATTCAAGGAGAGAAAAAGAAAGAGAGATCCCTGAGGTGCCCATGGACGGCTTCATGTTAGAAGTAGCTTTTCAGATACATCTTGAAAGATGAGTAGTATTTTGATGGACAGAGAAATAGGAGAACATCAAGAAGTAATGCCTGACCAGTGAAGCAGAGAGGGGAAAGCAATGTACATGTCCTAAAAATGGTAGTCCACAATGGCCAGAACAAAGGGGACATTTGGGGAGAAAGGTCAAAGTCCAAAAGTGGCCTGAGTCTAGATTATGGGGGACTTTGAATGCCAGATAAGGAATTTATCATATGAATTTTAGTGAAATGGGAATGTGTGTATGTGAGCAGACACTGTTAGTTACAGAATCAACAGCCTCTTCTGCTTGCTGGAAGAACTCTAATTACTCAGAGTCCACCTCTGAGAAGTCCTCTGTGAGGCCCTAAAGGGAGGTCAGCATGCCCCCCAGCTCTGGATGAGGGTGTGGGGATGATTATGGTTGGTTTAAGCCAACAGGAAAATTAGTGTGAAAAATGGCTAAGCTTATCGTATCTGTGGGAGATCCCAGAGGAGAGGTCTGGTTATAAATCAGTAATAGAGATCTAGAACTTAGGATAGGCTAAGACCAGAGATAATAGAGGGAATAGGGGGTCTTCCACATTCAAAATATAATCATCTAAGTGAGAATGAAAAGTACAATTGAAAGTACATAAAATGAAAGAAGGTGCTGAGAGCACGATGAGGGAAGTGTTAGAATTAATGGGCCAAGAAAGGAGGTTCTGTAAAGGAAACTGGGAAGGTTCTCCTCACAAGAAGGAGAACCATGAGGTGCCCTAGGAGCCAGAGAGCTTCAAGAGGTAGGTGATGGTTATGAGCATAAAGTTCCATAGCCTCTACTAGCTTTGTTAAGTTGCTTTAGGGGCTCCTGGGTGGCTCAGTCAGTTAAGCATCCTACTCAGTTTCAGTTCATATAATGATCTCACGATTCTTGGGATGGAGCCCCACATCGGGCTCTGTGCTGACAGTGTAGAGCCTGCTTGGGATTCTCTCTCTCCCTCCCCTCCCCCTGGCACTCGCTTGTGCTCTCTCTCTCTCTCAAGATAAATAAATATTTTTTTAAAAAATAAGTTACTTTTGGGGCGCCTGGGTGGCGCAGTCGGTTAAGCGTCCGACTTCAGCCAGGTCACGATCTCGCGGTCCGTGAGTTCGAGCCCCGCGTCAGGCTCTGGGCTGATGGCTCGGAGCCTGGAGCCTGTTTCCGATTCTGTGTCTCCCTCTCTCTCTGCCCCTCCCCCGTTCATGCTCTGTCTCTCTCTGTCCCAAAAATAAATAAAAAACGTTGAAAAAAAAATTTTTTTTAAAAAATAAAAATAAGTTACTTTAGCTGTAGATGAGCCATTATCATCATTTCAAAAACCCAACAGAAAAGGCATATTGGGGTGCCTGGGTGGCTCAGTCGGTTAAGCCTCTGATTTGGCTCAGGTCATGATCTCGCGGTGTATAAGTTCAAGCCCAACGTCGGATTCTGTGCTGCCAGCTCAGAGCCTAGAGCCTGTTTCGGATTATGCGTCTCCGTCTCTCTCTGCCCTTCCCCTGCTCATACTCTGTCTCTCTCTCTCTCTCTCTCAAAAATAAGTAAATGTTAAAAAAAAATTTTTTTTTAAAAGGAAAAGAAAAAGAAAAGGCATATTGAGGGGCACCTGGGTGGCTCAAAAGGTTAAGCGTCCAACTTCAGCCCAGGTCATGATCTCATAATCTGTGAGTTCAAGCCTCGCATCGGGCTCTCTGCTGTTGGCACAGAGCCTGCTTCAGATTCTCTGTCTCCCTCTCTTTCAGCCCCTCCCCCCATGTTCTCTCTCTTTCTCTCTCAAAAATAAATGAACATTTAAAAGTATTTAAAATAAAAATAAGGAAAAGGTACATTTGTCCGCAATAGGACAGCATCAGCTAACCAAATATTAAGTTTCCCTGTTTTTTACTAGAATCATATAAAATCTGTGCAGTTACACTGGCATTTTACAATGGACCCAAGTTGCTTCGCTGTTGATGACATTATAGGACTTTCTGGGATGTGAATGGTGACCCTGTCACTACGCACAGAGTATCCAGCGTATCATCAATCCCAGCCTAGGAAGCAATAGCCAGAAACCATGAACAGTGCGTAAGTGCCTATATGTTCACTTATCCTGATTGTTTTTGACCATTACAATCATAGCATTAATTCAATCAATGAGGCAAATTTATCATATCCTCTTAATAACAGTGAATCTTTGGTTCAAGTAGGGATGGATCAGAGATGGAATAAAATAAATAATGTAACTACAAATGGAAAAAGTCATTTTTACTATCGGCTCTCAAGACCTTTAATCTGCAGACCTAGCTGTGTTCAACCCTGAGTTTTGTCATAAACAAATATAGCCTCACCATATTTAAGAACCACAGCCCAACATAGAGCAGGGTTGCCATTGGCCTTGCTGCCCTCACTCTGTGTCCTCTGTGAGCATCCGTCTGCCATCAGCTGCACCCTTAGCATCTTCCTTTTACAGGCATTTTGAAGGATTGGGCTTGGTTTTAGGGAGGTCTAAGTCCTCTAAGAACAACTTCTGCTCTCAAGCCTGTCTATCTGACCTGGGCCTTGATTGCTTCTTAGTTTGGTTTTTTATTGGTTTCTTTTTTCAGCTTCACTTCCATCCACCTCCACTTCCTAACTGAATCCTGTTCCAACCTTAACAACTGGAGCAAAATTAGCTAGAATTCTGCACCTGAAAAATAGTACCATCTCTACACCCAAACTCCTGCTGTGCACTCCCACACCCTCTTAAAGGTACAGTAACACCACTTAGACCAAGGTCTGCTGGATGCCTTTGGGCACTGTGAATAGGACAGTTAGTCAACTCTCAGAAGAACCAATTCTTCTATCTCGTTAGTCCAAATAATAATAATAATATCAACAACAACAATAATATTACAATTGTTAAGATTTTGGTTTTTATAATATTTCAGATACTGCTCTAAGCCATAAATATTTTATACTGGCCATGCCCTATGAAAAACCCAAAGCTTAGAAGTTTATATAGTTTTCCCAAGGTCATATAGCTAGTAACCCAAGGAGCCAGGATTCACATCCAGATTAGTTTCCTTTCCCCATGGACACACCCCTGGGTTCCTGTGTGTTGGCCTGAGATAAAGAACTCTAGATAACTAATAAAATCTTTCAAAACATCATGGACAGGGCAAAAATAATAAAATTGATTCTTTGTGGTAGAAAAGTTGGGAGCCACTTATCTCTCCAATACTCTCCTCTGAGAACAAGATAAATCCAGAATCAGAATCTAGGCCACCTGACTCCGAGTCTAGTGCTCCTCTGCTGTGCTCCATGTGTTCTTCTAATGTTCTAAATATAACTGATTACATTTGTCAGGAAGTGTGACACAGCATTACAATGGAAAGTTAAACAGGATTTGAATTCATGGATCGGCTTCTTCAGTCATTTGCTTTATTCTTTAGTCACATGATAACATGTTTTGTACTCTGAGGTGATAATCAACATCATTTATGTATTCTCAATTCATTAAGCCAACAACTGGAGTCAGACTAAAAGTGTTTACCTAACGAAATAAAGAAGCTTTTTTGTTTCTTTCCCTTCTCATAGAACAGAGACTTCTCGTTCCTAATTTTTTTGTACTAGCATCTTGGAAGACTACCAGTCCCAAAATCTGTAAACAGTGCTTCCCTCCAGATACAGCTTTTATCTTGATTGGGAAGAGAGAGATAAATTGCTCCCTCACTGATAGAGAGCTTTTTGAAGACGTTTACTGTATATAACCTCTGCTATGCACTGAAGGATAATTCCCAGGAAAGGGGGAAATATCGCTTATTGTTGATTGTACATTTCTATTTTCTTTTAGAGTAATACAGTGATTACAGATAAAATAAGAAAGCAAATAATTTGACAATACCACATCACAGTTGAATCTAAAATTGGGCATTTGTCCATCAACTCTTGGGTGATTCGTATGAAGGAAGAGACTGCTGGAACCAACTTCCCTGGAAATCTCTCTAAAGCTTGAGCTAGCATCATCCCTGGAAAGGCTCATCCCCTTCCAAGCCTGCCACCAAGCAACCCACTCTGAGAAAAATTGGGAAATAATACCATATTTTGAAGGATTAAGGAGCTGCCACACTTACATGACAAAGTGTTTCCTAGTTAGGGTTCCTGTGGTCATCTCCTCGAAGAAGCCTGATGCAATTCTGAATTTCTAGTTATGCTCAACTGGACATTAATTGTGGCTATGCCATTTCAGATGTGGGGGGTTGTAAACCCCATTTGTATAATAATAGCATACCTGCCTTAGTTTTTGGATTGTCTTTCTCCAAAGGGACCACTCAGAGACAGAAAAATCAAGAGGCCAGCCAGGCAGCTTTTTAGAGGAACAATCCATAAGAGGAGACAAACATATCACCAAAATAAATCAGAACGATGGCCCCAGTTAGCCTGAGTAAAATGTAATTGGTCTGACTAGTCTTGAAACAGACAACATTCTGGAATGGGAAAATAAACACCATGCGTGCGCTGGCGCGCGCGCGCGCGCACGCACACACACACACACACACACACACACACTTTTCTCTATTGAGGATTTTGTTAATGCATATGTGCTAAATAGTAACTAGTTGCCTTCAGCTGATTTTCTGAAACCAAATAATATATGGCATAATGTTTACTAAAGTGAATGAGTTGTTTATTACCTAAAATTTTAAGCCTTTTAATATACCTCCTAAGATGTTCTCGGGTTCAGAAAACCACAAAAGGAAACAGAAGTGCAAACAAGAATTATAGAAAAATGGAAAATAAACTCAAACAAAATTTAACACCAACCAGTGACGTCAATTAAATGACTCTTACTCTATACAAAGTTCATTACTATAAACTAGTTTCCTCCCACTCCCACTAACTAAAGGCTAAGTAATTATTTTAAGAATATAATCTGAGTTGTGTTGCATTACTGGCTTGCTTGAAGTGCTCACAAAAAAATGTTGACCCAATGTCAAAAGTACTCATACTTTTTCACCATGAAACAAAGAGGAAAAAAAAGCCCTCTGTCACTTTGGAAAACAGTTTGGCAGTTTCTTTAAAAGTTACACACATATCATCCATGTGATCCAACCATTTCACTCCTAGGTATTTACCCAAAAGAAAGGGAAATGCACGTCCAAACAAAGATTAGTACACAAATATTCATAGCATTATTTGTAATAGGCAAACGCTGGAAACAACCCAAATGTCTACCAACAGCTGAATGAATAAAGAAATTGCAGTTTTTCCCTACTCCCAGGTTATAAAGAAATTCATTCACATTTCTTCGAAAATAATAGAAATTGTGGTATATCCATACAATGGAATACTACTCAGAATAAAAAAGAATGAACTATTCACTGAACAACATAGATAAATCTCAAAATAAATTTCACTTATGTCGAGTGAAAAAAGCCAGACCAGAAAGAGAACATTGTATGATTTCATTTATATAAAATTCTAGAAAATGCAAACTGTTCTGTAGTGACAAAAAGAAGATTGGTGATTGCTTGTATATGGAATGGACAGAAAGGAGTAGAGGGAAGAATTGTAAAAGGACATGAGAAAACAATGGAGGGTGATAGATATGCTCACAATCTTGATTGTAGTAATGGTTTTGTCAGAACTTGGTAATGTCAAAACTTAAATTGTACACTCCAAATATGTGTTGTTTGTTGTATATTAATTATACCTCTATAAAACTTTTTAAAATTAATTTAATAACTTGGTAAATAGGCATCTGTATTTGAAAGAACACATTCTGTGTCTTACTTTTAGTTAAGAATCAGGAAGAACTTTTGGAGACCAATTAAATGATCCTGATCTTTTTGTTCAATGGCTAAAACATTGGTTCTCCAAATTTAGTAGACATAAGAATACCTGAAATGATCCTTTAAATGCAGATTCTTGTGTTTCACCCAGAGGTGTGCTGGAAAATGTTTAACAACTAGTTTTCCAAATAGCCAAAAAACAAAGCAATATAGCCATTTTATACATGCATAAATAATATACTCTGTTAATAAAATAGATGTGCAGTACACAATATACAGATAATAATATATTCAATGTGGGTTTTTTGTAAATTTCATAAATCTAATTCATTCTTAGAGAATGCTTGGTTGATTTTTGCCAAACTCGATCTACAGCTGGCCAATGGTTGCAGTTGACAAACAAGTGACATGAATGTTGGTTAATATTTTCATTTACATGAATGAATAAAACTGAAATGGAATAACATTTTTTAATAATGTGAGAGGGGCGCTTGGGTGGCTCAGTCGGTTGAGCATCAGACTTAGGCTCAGGTCATGATCTCGCAGTCTGTGAGTTCGAGTCCCGAGTCAGGCTCTGTGCTAACAGCTTGGAGCCTGGAGCCTGCTTCGGATTCTATGTCTCCCTCTCTCTCTGCCCCTCCCCAGCTCATGCTCTGTCTTTCTCTGTCAAAAATAAAATAAACATTAAAAAAAATTAACAAAAATAATGTGAGAGATTTATTTGCTGAATTGTATAACAGTTTTTGTATAACTCTGTACTATTCACAATGCGATGGCCATAGACATGACTTGCTCAAATTTAACCTGCATTAACATTGTCTCCATCACTTTCTGAAGTCTAGACAATAAACAAAACAACAGCTAACTCTGGTTACTGAGTGAAATTTGCCAATTTCCCTGGTATAAATGTCCCACATGGCCCATTTCAAGCTGCCACTGAATGTACAGTTGAGGAAAGATGCGTGTGGTGCACCATTATACAGCATTTCCACCACACAAATATAATGGACAAAACTTCAAGAGTGTAGATAATGGTAAAGCATGGTAAAGTATGTAGAAAGCAATGAATTTTGAGTATATATTACCTTTGTTTTTAACATAATTTACTTAATAGTAAGTTTCTGTAATTTAATTTTTAATGATTTTTAGTAATTGGCTTATAAAATTCCTTAAAATTTAACAGTTTGTTCTAAAGAGCCAGTATAAATTGGCTCCAGCAAACCTCTGGATTCACCTCAGCCCCAAGGAATTAGATCCTCTGGGACTAAGGTTAAGGAATTTGCTTTTTTTTTTTTTTTTTTTTTTTTTTTTTTTTTTTTTTTTTTTTTTTTGAGAGAGAGAGAGCGAGTGGGAAGGGACAGAGGGAGAGAGAGAGAGAGAGAGAGAGAGAGAATCTTATGCAGACTCCATCCTCAACACAGAGCCCGACACAGGGCTCAATCCCAAGACCCTGGGATCACAACCTGAGAGAAAATCAAGAGTGGGACATTCAACTGTCTGGGACACACAGGTGCCCCAGGAATTTGCATTTTTAGTATTTCCAAGTGATTCTGATGTAAGAGATTGTAGAAAATGTAACTGCATTTTTCTTCCTTTTAGCTGGTAAGTAGGTAATCTTCAGAGACAACGTGTTATGGGGAGAGAATAAAGAATTAAGTATTAGGAGCACTATAGTTCTCACTCTGGTTCTGCCATTAATTATATGGGCAAATCACTAACCCTCTAAGTTTCCTAATCTAATAAGGAGGGAGTGGGACTGAGAAAGGATTGGTAGATGTAATTTTAAAAAGATTTACTTGCATACTGTAGTATTTATGGATTTCATAATCTGATATCTATGATTTGCTTTGAAATACTTCAGCAAACAGAGAAAAATGTTGAGCTAGGAGGTAGGTAAAATAAGATTGGCAAACTGTTTTGGTAATGAGAACATGAGGATTTATTATACTATTCTACTTGGGAGTATTTTGAAATTTTCCATAATAAAAATTTCCTGGAAAGTCACTAATAACTTTCCAAGATCCCTTTTATCTTTAAAAATATGTTTCACATCATCCTTGGGGCTCTAAATTATTTAATGGGACAGGGGTCAGAGATTAGCATCTACTACGTATTTGATGCTTAGGAACTTGAATCCACTTAGGAATCTCAGAGCAAACCAATGGCTGAGCCAGGATTCTAACAGCAGTCATCTGGGCTCCAAAGCCATGTGGCTTTTTCAGTTACACCAAATACCTAACTGTGCTGCTGTGCCACGACAGCATCAAATAGGAACGTGGAGATGAGAAAGAGGGTGGATCTTCCAAGTCAAGCATCAATATTTTATTCAAAATACACCCTGCTTCTAATTACGTGTAAAACTGGGGGCAAACATTACCACAGGCAATTAAAAAGCCAGTCACAGAGAATCCTCTAAGCAAGCTCTGGGCTGTTGAGAAACTGCTTATATCACTCCTAATTCACTGATCATTTCAGAAGGAACATCAGAAAGACAGGATGGAATGTAGGTCAACAGAGTATTTTATTTCTCTCTCTCTCTCTCTCTCTCTCTCTCTCTCTCTCAAAATTAAATAAACATTAAAAATTAAAAAACAAAAGCAAAAACCCTAAGAGCAACAACTAAGAAGTCTGACAATAGGGGCACCTGGGTGGTTCAGTTGGTTAAGCATCTGACTGTGGCTCAGGCCATGATCTCACAGTTCTTGTGTTCAAGCCCCACATTGGGATCTCTGCTGTCAGCATAGAGCCTGCTTCAGATCCTCTAGATCCTCTGTCTCCCTCTCTCTCTGCCCCTCCCCTGCTTGTTCTCTCTCTCCCTCTCAAAATAAATAAGAACTTAAAAAAAAGTCTGACAATAGCAAGTATTGGCAAGGCTATGAGTTATGGGAATTTTCATACGTGCTTTGGCAAACTGGCATTATCTTGGCAAAGTGAGAAGTGTATACTGTACAACCCAGCAGTTCCATTCCAATGTGCATAGTAGAAAAACTCACACACATATGCAGAGAAATAACAGTATTTTTAGCAACCAGCACATTCATAGTATTAAAAACTAGGAACTGGGGTTAGGGCTGTTATAACTAAATACTTAAACATCAGAAATTTATATTCCTACAGTTTTAGAGGCTAGATGTCAGAACTGAAGTTGTCTGCAGGTTAGGTTTCTTCTGAGGCCTCTTTCTTCTTGGCTTGCAGATGGCTGCCTTCTTGCTATGTCCTCACATGGTCTTTCCTCTGTACATGCACATCCCTGAATTTCCTCTTATAGGACACAAGTCAGATCGGATTAGAGCCCATCCTATGGGCCTCATTTTAACTTAACCATCTCTTTAAAGACACTATCTCCAAAATCAGTCACATTCTTAGGTATTGGGGATTAGGGCTTCAAAATATGAGTTTGAGGGAACACAGTTCAACCCATAACAAACCCAAATGTATATCAACAAGAGAATAGATAAATTCTGTAATAATCACCCAAAGAAATATCATACAGCAGTAACATAATGAACAACAACAACATGTGAAAAGGTGGATAGTGTTGAGTAGAAAAAGTAAGTCACAAAAGACTACCTCCATTATTGTATCCTTTTTGTATTGGAAATAAAAGCAAAACTAAAAATTATATAATTTAATTTTTAAAAGGCAAAGGAATGATAAAGATAAAAGTCAACATAGTGGTTACGTCTTGAGGAGAAGCAGGGGAATGGAGCTCAGGAGGAGCTCCCAGTATTGATAATATCCTAATTCATAAGCTGGGTGGTGGGCTTAGGAGTATTTGTTTAACATACTTTATGTACACATATGTATGCAATATATGCACATATATATAATTACTTATACATATTTTATATGGATCAATATTACTCAATAACATTAGATATTAAAAATACCTCTTGCGATAACATATTTTCATATAGACCTATTTGGGAATGGATGTTAACCTATTTATACTATTTCATATTTGTCTTAATTTCTTATTATAGCCTTAGAATAATTTAGCAGAGGGTATTAAATTATAATGTCTTCGTAGAGAATAGAACATGTCTCTAGCACATGATTATCTACATATTTAGACTCTCTTGCCTTCTTTTGTGGTTCAAATACAGTACAGTTGAGGGGTGCTTAGGTGGCTTAGTTGGTTAGCATCAGACTTCAGCTCAGGTCATGATCTCATGGTTTGTAGGTTCAAGCCCCATGTCAGGCTCTCCACTGATAGTGCAGAGCCTGCTTAAGATTCATTCTCCCTCTCTCTCTGTCCCTCCCCCACTCACTCTCTCTCTCTCTCTCTCTTTCTCTCTCTTAAAATAAACAAACTTTTAAAACAACAAAAAACAAATACATTACAGTTGTGATTTTACCCCACAATCATAGCAACAGCACAGTCAAAATATACCTACTTCTTTCAATCTCCTTACCCTTGAAAATTAATGAGTGTAATTGTATAATCATACTACTTTCTTTAGAGTTGTTTTTCAACCTCAGCACTACTGACAATTTGGACCAGATAATTCCTTGCTGTGGGAAACTGTCCTGTGCTGATTTAAGACGTTTAGCAGCATCCCTGGCTTTTACCACTAGATGTCAGTAGCACACCCCTACCCCTCACCCTCAGTCCTGGCAATCAAAATATGTGTAGCAGTTGCCAAATGACCCTTGGGACAAAATCACCACTGTTTCAGAACAAATATTCTAGAGCATTCCTAATGCAGATGAAACTAGAATACCTCACACTGGAATTCCTTTTTTTTTTTTTCTATTTTATTCCACTTTCCTATCTTTCCAAATAAATCCCTATTTTGTTCATTAATGTAAGATCTTAGCCACCAAAACAGTATTGACCACACTGTGACATTGAAATACTAATGATCAACGAACTTGATTTTTTTTTTAATATTTAATTTCACAAAAGAGCTGTGCATGTAGAGTCAAGGCTCCTGAACAACTGTGCTGTACTGGTAGTAAACTTTAACTTCAGTCTCCCACAGCTGTGGAAATCCATGCTTTTACTTAAACTTTCCCCATTATGTCATGGAACTGTAAAATACTACACAGAAATTTTTCTTTCTACTTTCTCATATAAACCTCCTTATATATTTAAGAATATTTATTAGAATGAATTTATCAGAAATGAAATTATTGCTTCAAGGTTATGAAGTTTTAGAGCTCTTAACTGTGTTGCCAAATTGCTATACCAAGGGGTTGTACCATCTACCATCTCTGATTTGAAATAATACCACTTACTAGAAAACACTACTAAAACAATAAGACTTTTTCCATTCACTTTGAAGATACTGGCTTTCTCAGTTCTTTGGAATGTTTTCCAGTTTCTAAAAACTCAATTCTAGAAATTCAATTTCTAAAAGGAAATTTTTCCAACACGATAAAGGCAATATACAAAAAACAAAACAAAAACACAAAAGAAACCAACTCAGGTTTGGTTTAATAGTGAAAGCTTTTCTCCCAATCAGGAACAAGACAAGTATGTCCACTTTGCAACTTTCTTGCAATTAGGCAATAAAAAGAAGTAAAGGCATCTGAAGTGGAAAGGAAGAAGTAAAATAATCTGTTTTCTGATGACATGATTTTATATGTTAAAAACTCTGAAGATCCTGCACCAAAAAACCTGTTAGAACTGATAAATGAATTCAATAAAGTTACAGAATACAAAAGCAACACATGAAAATCCATTCAGTTTCTGTATACAAGCAATGAACTTTCCCAAAAGGAAACTAAGAAAACAATTCCATTTATAATAGGATCCAAAGAATGAACACTTACAAATAAATTTAACTAAGGAGGCAAAACACTTCTACACTGAAACTATAAAACACTCCTGAAGGAAATTAAAGAAGGTATAAAAAAATAGAAAGACATCTTGTAGTCATGGAATGGGATAGTTTAATATTGTTAAGATGACAATATCATCCAAAGTGCTCTACAGATTCAGTATAATCCTTATCAAAATCCCAATGAGGGGGCCTGGCTGGCTCATTTGATGGAGTGTGGGGCTCTTGATCTTGGAGGTTGTGAGTTCAAGCCCCCCATGGGGTGTAGAGTTTACTTAAATAAATAAATAAAAACTTTTTTTAAAAATCCCAATGATTTCTTTTTGCAAAAAACAAGAAAAATCTAACTTAAATTCATATAGCATCTCAAATAGTCAAAACAATCTGTAAGACAACAACAAAGTTGGAAGTTATCACACTTCCTGATGTCAAAACTTACTATGAAGCTTCAGTAATCAAAACAGTGTGATACTGGCATAAGAACAGACATATAAACCAATGGAATAGGACATAGAGCCCGAAAATAAACCCTCACATATATGGTCAATTGATTTTTGACAAGGGTGTCAAGACCATTCAATGAGGAAAGGACTCTTCTCAACAAGTGGTGCTGGAAAAAATGGATATCTTCATACCGTATATACAAATTAAAAAATTAACAAAAATTTAATCAAAGACCTAAACTTAAAAAGTAAAACTATAAAACTTAAAAAAAAAAAAAAGAAGAAAAATCTTCATAAGTCTGGGTCTGGTGATGATTGCTTGGATATGACACCAAAAGCACAGGCACCAAAAGAAAAAATAAATTTGATGTCATCAACATTTAAAACTTTTGTTCATAAAAGGTAAAAAGACAATCAATAGAGTATAAGTATATTTGCAAATCATATATCTGATATTAATATCCAGAATATATAAAGAACTCCTAGAACTCAACAACAACAAAAACCAAACAATTTAATTCATGAAAGGGCAAGGATTTGAATAGATATTTCTCTAAGGAAGATAAACAATGGTGAGTAAACACATGAAAGGATACTCAACATGATTAGTCATTAGGGAAATGCAAATCAAAATCACAATGAGGTACCACTTCATACCCATTATGGTGGTTATTATAAAAAAGAAAAAGAAAAGAACACATATTTGCCAGGATATGAAGAGATCGGACCTTTGTGCATTGCTGGTAGGAATTTTAAGTAGTGCAGCTGTTGTAGAAAACATTTTAGCAGTTCCTCAAAAAGTTAAACAAAATTATCATATGATTTAGGAATCCTACTCCCAAAGAACTAAAGCAGAGATTCAAACAGATGCAGATACCTATACATCATTGCAGCACTATTCACAATGGCCAAAAGGTAGAAACATCTTTTGTGTCCAACAAAAGATAAATAGATAATTGAAATGTAGTCTATACATACAAAGGGATATTATTCAGGCATTTAAAAAATGAACTTGTGATACATGCTACTACTTGGATGAACCTTGAAAACATAATGCTATGCCAGACACTAAAGAGAAAATATTATATGATTCCACTTATATGAGATTTGTAGAATAGGGAAATTTGGAGAAACAGAAAATAGAACAGAAGTATTAGAGGCTAGGAAGAGAGAGAAGGGAGAGTTACTGTTTAATGGGTCCAGAGTTTCTCTTCAGAATGATGCAAAAGTTCTGGAATCGGATATAGTAATGGTTGTACAACATTGTAAATGTACTTAATGCCACCGTTTTACACACTTAAAATGGTTAAAATGTATATTTATGCACAGAAAAATGAACAGATAGTTTGAGATATCAAGTGCACAACTAGGTAAAATTGGAATTGAGGTGAAATGTTAAAATCAAGCTTTTAATTGATAAATCAAAATTTGAAAATCTGCTCACCCATAGTTCAGTTGACTGTGGTTAAATATGTAGTCTTACATGATTTAGCTAGATACTCCATCACACTACATTCTTTTAAACCCTTTACATGGGAAAAGTTAGCCACTTACCAATTTTTTAAAGAAAAAAAATGTGGTTTTTAATTAGGAACCAAGAGAACCTATTTCTGATACTTAAAAAGAGCATTTGCAAAAATCAGGTTTAAAAAAAAAGGTACAACTTTCTTTAATAACAACACTCAGCCATGTATAGGAAACAGCAGGCAAGTCCTGACTTTCTTCAACTGTAAAATGGGGTTAGCATTACCTGTTCTGTACCACTTTATCTGCCCCTCAACCATCACTAACAGGTAAACACCTGAGCAGAATTCAGGCTCTAAACCGAACACAAGAAAATGGATAATCTTCTTTTATTAAGTGTGTTCATTTATTTATTTAGAAAGAGAGAGAATAAGCAGGGGAGAGGCAGAGAAAGGGAAATAGAGAAAGAGAATCCCAAACAGGCTCTTAGTGCAGAGCCCAACTCGGGCCTTGAACTCACAAACCATGAGATCATAACCTGAATGGAAATCCAGAGTCGGCACTTACCCAACTGAACCACCCAGATGCCCCAGATAATCTTATTTTTAAAAATTTTACTCCATCTTTAATATATATCTTAAATGATATATAGTACTTTCTTGTTTTAATTAAGCAAATTCTAAGGGAAAAAAAACTTTTCCCAGGGATGCACACACATAAACTTTTTTGTGTTTTGTATGAAGTCTTACTGAAATATAACATCTATTTTTATGTAACACTTTTTAAAAATAACATTGAATTATACACAAATCAAAGACACACCAAAAAGAGGCCCTCTTAAACTTCAGGATTTAAAACATGATAATGGAGACCCTGTGAATCCCTGGGAAAGCCTGGGATTATAGAACCCATGGTTTGGGGGTGCCTGGGTCACCATTTAGGGGGAAAATTGCATTTAGATCATCATCTCACAATATACATTCCAAAATTAATTTCTTGAAAAACTAAATTATACACATAGCATCACTTTATAATATATGCCAAAATAAAAACCATAGTAAAAACTAGCAAAAAAAAAAAAAAAAAGTATTTATTAGGCCTTTAAATGAAAGGCCTTTTCAAACTGAAAAGAATTTTCTTTAAATCACAAAGGAAAACATCAGCAAATTATATATATCAGCAATATATATATACATATATATATATTTCTAGCAAGCACAAAAGACAAAAGTAAATACCTTTTCTTCATAAAGAATATCAAACTCATCCCCCTCCCTCCCTCAACTGCCACCAAATTAAAAAAAAAAAAAAAAAAAAAAAAAAAAAAAAAAAGCCTAACTCCTAAATCTTAGAGAAAGGTCTGGATATGTATATACCAAACTAGCCCTGGGGGAGTAAGATTAAGGAGATGCATTCTATATTGTTTTAATTTTATGATAAGAGTGCATTACTCTTGTAATTTAAAAAGACATACATTTGGGGTGCCTGGATGGCTCAGTGAGTTGAGCACCCAACTTCGGCCCAGGTCATGATCTCAGGGTTCATGGGTTCCAGCCCCACAATGGGCTTTGCACTGACAGCGCAGAACTGCTTTGGATTCTCTGACTCCCTCTCTCTGCCCCTTCCCCACTCACATGCACTCTCTCTCTCTCAAAAATAAATGTTAAATAAATAAATAAATAGACATACATTTTTAAGGATAAAATGCAACATCACAACAGGTAAATAATTCATTAAAAAAGGAAATAATAGTAGTAAACATGAGTAAATGATTAAATTCAGTCTTAATAAAAAAACTAATAAAGGGCACCTGGCTGGCTCAGTCAGAAGAGCATGTGACTCTTGATCTCAGAGTTCGAAGCACATGTTGGATATAGAGATTACTTAAAATAAATAAATAAATAAACTTTAAAAAGAAACTAATTAAATACACACAATGATTTTGCTTCTATCAAATTAGGAAAGAGTATGAAACATAATTCCCAGCACATTAGGCAACAATGCCAGCAGTATGAATTGCCATTAGTAAAGCAAGTTGAAAATACATTCAAGATTTTTGAAACTATTCATTAGCTTGAGCCAATAATCTCCTTTCCGACAAACATATTCTAAGAAATAATTCATTCTGGGGTGCCTGGGTGGGTCAGTCCGTTAAGCGTCAGACTCTTGGTTTTGGCTGACAGCACAGAGCCTGCCTGGGAGTCTTTCTCTCCCTCTCTCTCTGCCCCTTCCACTCTCTCTCTCTCTCTCAAAATAAATAAACAAACTTTAAAAAATGACATCAAAGAATATGTAGCATCACAGAAAAATTTTTACAAAAAAATCAGAATTCAAAACTATTTATATACTTATACAATTATAACTACATAGTTTAAAAAATACCTATACACAAAAGAAAAAGAACAGAAACTAATAATTTTTTAAATTTTTTTTAATGTTTATTTATTTTTGAAGGAGAGAGACAGAGCATGAGCAGGAGAAGAGCAGAGAGAGAGGAAGACAGAATCTGAAGCAGGCTCCCAGCTATCAGCACAGAGCCCAACGCGAGGCTCAAACTCACGAACTGTGAGATCATGACCTGAGCCGAAGTCGGACGCTTAACTGACTGAGCCACCCAGGGACCCCAGAACAAAAATCAATATTACCTATGTTACCCAAAAAATGATTGTGTCTTCATGCAAGTAAGCTCTTACCACAGGCAAGTACATAAGCAGTATTCAATAGAGTAGCCATTAGTATTGTTCTGATTATTGATGGGACTACATACAGTTTGTTTGTATTTTTAAAGAGCATGCATTACTTTTTATTTTAATAAAAACTAATTCTTTCGAAAAGCATCAAAAACTAAATATCAGTGGTGATGACTTCTGGGTAGTAGAATTGTGGATAATTTATATACTCTCTTTTGTTTGTCTTTTCTGAATTTCAAACAAGAAACATGCATTGCTCGTATACATTTTAAAGGGCTTTAAATTTTTAAATTTTTTAACACATATATTTAATATGGCGTTTTTACTGATCTGAAAACATTGCTGTTCTTAAAAGCACCCTGAGCCAATTTACCAAATTGTATTAATTACAGTATGTTGATATTGGTCAAGATTAAGTGTTCTGGAAAATGAGACATACACTTTTTACCCCACACACTTCTGTAAAGCTTTACATTTAATACTGAACATGTGTAAATATATTACCTGTGTAATTTTTTAAATAATTTAAAAGAAAACTTGAAGAAAAGAAACCCTGCTTTGTTCTCAGACTATAATCAGAGCACACAATATTCTTGCTAAAAAAATTAATTCAGTAACTGCTCAACCAGTCAACTCAAACTGGTAATCTCAAACAGTTACATAGCTTTTAGGATGGAGTTTACTGTGTTTAGAAGGTAGCTCAGAAAAAGAAAAAAGCCAAGTAGCCAGTTATTTCTTCGTTTTGTTGTCTTGGTAACTAAGGCAGCTGTATGAACTGTTTTCTATTATTTTCCAATTCTGTCACAGAAAGAAAATTTTCAAATGGGAAAGTGGATGTGCCAAGGGTATAATTAATCTCCCTGCAAATGGCCCATTAAAATAGTGTCAGTGGACATAGGACGAAAATGAATCCAAAGAAAAGAACTAGAAAAATACAAGCCCAAAGCCAACCAAAGTCACACATTTGGTTCCCTTTACACAGTAATGTAAGAGATGTTGCGACAGGCCAAAAATCTCTAGGGCTGGAATCTAAGAAGGCCTAGCCGAGCTTACCCAGAAAACAGAGTGGGAAAAAGCTTCCTGGGGCCAAAATCACTAATATAAATGAATAAAACTCCCACTGGTGAAAGCTCCAAAGAGGAAAGAGGATGACTTCATGGGATAAATCCCTCTAAATGGAGCCTGTTTTCAACAGCCATGTGTAAAATGAGCGATCAGTTCTGCTTGAAGTTAAGAAAACGAACCGTTGTATGAAGCCGCCATTACAGGGTTGTGTTCCTATAGGGACCCGTCACCGAGCACTTCCACATACAGAGCTTTCCAAAACAGGTCAGTTACAATTGAGCACATAGATTCCACCAATGTCTGTGAGGTGGGAATACAGAGACAGACTGCTCTCAGACTGCCCCTTGGCTAGTTTCAAGTCGGCCAAACTTGATGCAATTGGAAATGCTAACAACTTTTTACTAGGCTTTGAGGAGGTAAAATAGATCAGGGATCTTGTTTTCTACCATTGTGGGATTGTTTGTTTATTTGTTTGTTTGTTTTTTACTCTCCACAATGCCCAGGAAAGATGGATGATTTATTTCTCTTTTAGTGAATCAATAAACCAGCTGGGAAAATGTCAGAGATATTGGTTAGCAATTCAAAGAGAAATATCCTCAGTTTCAATTAATTGATACATAAAATAAGCAGCATTATTTTCTGGGTAAGCTAGCTTCAAAAAAATGTTTTTCTAAGTTAAAAAAAAAAAAAAAAAAAAAAAACCTCAGGTCATCCCAAGAACCATACGTTTTGAGTTACCCTTTACACAGGAAGAAAAAATTTTGAGTTCATAGGCCTTTTTTTTTTTAATATTTAAAAATAAAGTTTTCGGGGCGCCTGGGTGGCGCAGTCGGTTAAGCGTCCGACTTCAGCCAGGTCACGATCTCGCGGTCCGTGAGTTCGAGCCCCGCGTCAGGCTCTGGGCTGATGGCTCAGAGCCTGGAGCCTGTTTCCGATTCTGTGTCTCCCTCTCTCTCTGCCCCTCCCCCGTTCATGCTCTGTCTCTCTCTGTCCCAAAAATAAATAAAAAACGTTGAAAAAAAAAATTTAAAAAAAAAAATAAATAAATAAAGTTTTCAGTTATTTTTACTACAAAAATAAATTATGCTCGTTGGTATCCCCTCATAAAGAAAGAGGAGAAAGACTTGGAAGAAGCAGAGGAGGGCAAAGAAAAAAAATTGAAACAAGTGAAAGAAGAAAAGAAAACAAACACAATGAGGTCAAGTTTCCCAGAGACCACTGTGGACCATCTCGACATACGTGTTTCCAGACTCTCTTCTTTGCATGTACAAATTCCCCCCACACACACCAAATATATTATTTTATAATATATTTTTTTACATAAAAATATATATTGGGGGCACCTGGGTGGTTCAGTCAGTTGAGAGTCCAACTCTTGGTTCCAGCTGAGGTCATGATCTCACAGGTTTGTGAGTTCAAGCCCTGCATCAGGCTCTGTGCTGACAGTGGAAGCCTGCTTGGAATTCTGTCTCTCTTCCTCTCTCTCTTTGCCCCTTCCCTGCTCTCTCTCTCTCTCTCAAAATAAATAAATAAACTTAAAATAATGTATATTGTGTCTTTCTCTTTCCCTTCCTTTGCCTTATTGAGCAATTTGGTCCATGAGTCATGAGATCATTATGTGGGGCCCAGCAAGACAGGAACAGGTGTGGTTGAATCTGAGGGGGACAGGGGTAGGGTGCCCCAGAATGCAGGTTGTCAGAGTCCTGGGAGGACAGTGGGAGGATGAGGACTTGGGAAGCAACCTGATGGGAAGTGTGGGAAGCCAAGTAGGTGAGGAGGACATCAGCATGAGAGACAGCCTGACACACAGTGACCCCTCCCAGGATGAGGAGGGCATCTGTGAGAGGGCGGGGCAGCAAGGGTGTGGGGGCTGGTCTGCATACCTATGGGGAATTAAACTAACAAATATACTGAGGCTAATGGGAACCAGCTTTCTCACTGTTAGAGAAAAGAGGTACTAATGTGGAAAGGGAGAAGAGTAGAATGAAGCTTGTTGTTGTAAACTGAAGTTGGAGAGATCAGTGAATTCATGGTTTCTAATATATATATGCTTATTTATAAATGCATGTGTATAAATTTATACTTCCTAGCTCTAGTAACTGGGGTCTCCAAAAAATAATAAGCATACCCAGCACTTGGATCTTGATTTTTAAATACCATTCTACACTCTAAATGAACCAGGGCTCCTTGAGAAATGGCTAATTATAGGACTAGAGCAAAGGGAAAACACTGTATTCATTTCTGAGACTGCCGTAAGAAACAACCACACACTCAGTGGCTTGAAACAACAGAAATTTATCCTCTCACAGTTACTGGAGGCCAGAAATCCAAAATCAAGGTGTTGGTAGGGCTGTGCTCCTTCGGAGGCTTTCGGAAAGAATCTTCCCTTCCCTCTTCCAACTCTGGTGGCTCCGGGCGTTCCTCGTGGGGCATACCTCCAATCACGGCCTCTGTCTTCACATGGCCTTCTCTGTGTCTCTGTTTTTCCCTCTTCTGTCTCGTCTAAGGACACCAGCCATTGAATTTAGGGCCCACCAGATAACCCAGGATGATCTCCTTATCTCAAGATCTTTCACTTGATTATATCTGCAAAGACCCTTTGTACAAATCAGTTAACATTCACCAGCTCTGGGGATTTGGACATGGACATATCTTTTGGGAGGCTACCACTCAACTAGCAGAACCACTCACAATGATTCTGGAATAACTTGTGCCAGAAAGTAAAGAAGAGTTCAAAGAACGATGGGGACATGTCAAAAGAACATAGGAGACACCTTGAAAGGGCTCCCACTGAGCAAATATGAAACAAACTGAACATCAAATAATAATAATAATAATAACAAATAAATATGTACATTAATTAATTAGTTAATGGAGAGTTTGATGAAGAATAAAAGTTTACATAATGCCAAGTATCTCTCCACAAAATACTTACTAATTACGAAGTGAAAAAAGAGTAATTTTACAGTGAAGAAAGCTGACAGACTCCACCTGAATCAAGTGTCCCAGTAATGAGACATTTAAAGTTGTAAGCTATACCACTTGATATAGAATGCAAAGGTAAGCATCATTTTCTGTGAGACTTTCTTGCCAAAGACATATCACCCAAATCTAATCGAGCAAATCCCAAATAAGGAACATTCTACAAAACATCTGCAAAAGTGTCATGAGATCAAAGAAAGACTGAGGGACTATTCGTTTTATTTTTTTTCCCCCTGAGGGACTTTAGGGAGACTAAAGAGACATGACAACTAAATGCAACCCATTGTTCTGAACTGGATCCTTTTGCAAGAAAGGACCATTATTGGGACAATCATAAAAACCTGATTGGGGTCTGAGGATTAGATGGTAGTACAATATTGTGATGGTTAATTTTATGGTCAACTTGCATGGGCCACTTTGCCCAAATATTTGGTCAAATATTATATTTAATGTTTCTGCTTTTTGAATGAGATTAACATTTAAGTTGGTGGACTTTGAGTAAAGCAGATTACTCTCCATAATTTGGGTGGGCCTCATGCAATCAATTGAAGGCTTTCCTTGGGCAAAAATGAATTCTGCCAGCAGATGGCCTTTGGATTTGAACTGGACTTACACTCTTCCTTGGGTCTCTAGCCTACTAGCTTACTCTGCACAATTGTGTAAGCCAATTCCTTAAAATACATTTCTATCTCTCTCACTCTCTCTTTCTCTCTCTCTCTCTCTATATATACACATCCTATTGGTTCTGTTTCTCTGAAGAGTCCTCACTAATGCAATCAATGTTAATTTACTGATTTTGATGGTTGTATTGTGGTTATACAGGAGAATGACCCATACTTAACCATAGTAATCAAATATTCAGGGGATGAGGTGACATTATGATAGCAACTTATAAGGAAAAAAATATTTATCGTTCCTATAAGTTTTCTATAAGTTTGAGATTATTTCAAAATGAAAAAAATTTTTTTATTTTATGTTTTTACATTTATTCATTTTTGAGAGACAGAGCACAAGCAGGGGAGGGGCAGAGAGAGAGGGAGACACAGAATCTGAAGCAGTCTCCAGGCTCCCAGCTACCAGCACAGAGCCCAACACAGGACTCCAACTCACAAACCGCAAGATCATGACCTGAACCGAAGTCGGATGCACAACCGACTGAGTCACCCAGGTTCCCCTCAAAATGAAAACTTTTAATTCAACAGCTCAGTTTTTAAAAAGTATATTGTAAACAATTTTCATATCAGCAGCTACATTCATGTAACATCATTTTAATAAATGATTTTATGCACTGGATGTATTTATCATTACTTATTTAACCAAATCTTCTATTGTTAGGCATTTACATTCTTTCCAACTTTGCATTATTTCAACATTATTGTATGTTGTACATACAGTATTATATTGTTGTACATATTGTATGTATGTATCTGAGTATATTCTTAATTATTTCTTTAACTCAAATTTCCAGAAGTGGAATTTCTGGGTCAAAGGACTTCATTTGAACCTTTTGCATACATATATTGCCAAATGGCCTTCTGAAACACCAAATTCCTCTGCCTCCAACAAACCTACAATATTACTTTAAGCAAAATTATAGGTCCCTGCTCAGCCAAGACTCACAATTCCTTAAATGCCCTAGCCTAGCTCTCAAAGTATCCAGATTCCAACTCCCACTTCTCTTTCCCACCTTAAAGACATCTTATTAACGTGGAGCTGCCATGCGAGACAGATGGTATTGATATTCAAAACCCTCCAAAGCATAAACCACACATGTGGGCTTTGGAATCAGAACTGTATTAGAGTACCAGTTCAACCCCTTATTAGAACCAGCTAGTCTACTTTGGAAAAACTACTCATCTGGTACATAATTTAACCATATTATATGCTTTTTTTTTTTCAAAATTTTAAGATCAAAATAATTTTTTTTTAAATTTTTTTTTAACGTTTTATTTATTTTTGAGACAGAGAGAGACAGAGCATGAACGGGGGAGGGGCAGAGAGAGAGGGAGACACAGAATCGGAAGCAGGCTCCAGGCTCCGGGCTCCGAGCCATCAGCCCAGAGCCCGACGCGGGGCTCGAACTCACAGACCGCGAGATCGTGACCTGAGCTGAAGTCGGACGCTTAACCGACTGAGCCACCCAGGCGCCCCTCAAAATAATTTTTAAATATGAGATGGCAATGCCTGTGTGTTAATCCGGGTCCTCTGAAAAGTAAATACCAAAATGCTATTAATAGGTGAGGATTGTATTAAGGAAAACACCTGTGGGGAAAATGGAGAGGGAGCCAGGAAGGTTGAGAGATCCATCAGACTGGGATGCAAGGAAGGAGCACCCGAGCGAAGGAAGAAGGAAGGAAAGTGGTATGCAAACATCTTACAGCAAATGGCCGTGCATCAAGGCCTTTGACATTGACCCAAAGTCAGTTGACAGGGGGGCCAGTGTCTCCCAAGAATGGGATACCTCCATATCCCAGTGAAATATTGTGATTTATAAGAAATGTATATTTGGTCTTCATCCATAGATGTTGGCTCACAGTTCCCAAAATTCTTGGACTTTTCTGAGTGATAATAGCAATGGGAGCATCGTGTGTTACAGTATTTGGTCTCTTGTCCTCAGTTCCTGAAAATGCTTCAGAGCCATAAAGGTAAAATGGGTGTCTTGTTACTCAAAACAAGCCCCTTTCAACACTCTAATGTGTTTATGTTAAAGAAGTGACTCTTGGACATCCCCCAAAGATGGGGGCCAGTTGCCAGGGAACCAACTATGAATAGAGGGTCGGAACTTTCAGTCCCACCTTCTGATCTTTGGAGACAGGAGAGAGGCAGCAGGTTAAATCAATCACCAACAGCCAATGATTTAATCAAGTATGCTTATATAATGAATACTTCACAAAAACTCAAAAAGAGAAGGTTTAGAGAACTTCCAGTTTGGTGAAGCAGAATGCTTCCATGTGCCACCATGCTGGGACCCAAACCCCAGGAGGACAGAAGCTCCTTTGTTCAGGACATATCTCTTCATCTGACTGTTGATTCATACCCTTTAATATCCTTTGTAATAAACTGGTATCTAGTCAGTAAATGAGTTTCCTGAGTTCTGTCAGCCACCCTAGCAAATTAACTGAGCCCAATAAGGAGGTTGTGCAAGCCTCCAATTTACAGCCAGTTAGTCAGAAGTACAAGTAACAACCTGGACTTGTAATTGGTATCTGAGGTGGAGGGCAATCTTGTGGGACTGAGCCCTTAACCTGTAGAATCTGATGTTATCCTGGGTAAATAGTGTCAGAATTGAATTGAATTATAGGACACCCAGCTGGTGTTGGAGACTTGTTGGTTGATGTGGGGAATCCCCACACCCCATTTTGGATTTGGGTGCCTAACCCTTCACCAAGGCACTTTGAGTCATTGGCTTGGAGCAGCAATGGATGTGACAGCACAGCTCTGGCCCTCATGCTGTTATGCTCCCTGAAGGTAGAGGGTGACAAGTCACATGCCCATGGCCACCACGTGCATCCCTGTGCCTGGAGGTTTCCAGCTGGGAGTAGGACAATATTTAACCCCATCTAGGGAATCAGCAGCCCCTTCTTGAAAACCAATTCTGCCTCTTGAAAGAAGGAGATCAGGAATTCTATTCTTCTAATCAGGAAAAGATTTGGAGGACCTATAGGAAGATATTGATAGAACTTCTGAGGACCATGAAATACTAGAAAAAAATGAATAAATATACTGTTTCCTAAATGGAAAGGTTCCTATGTTATGAAAATATCATTTCTTCCAAATTATTTGCCATTCCAATCAAAATACCCATAAAATTGATGAACTTGTCCTAATAGTCATCTTAAAGCATAAATGGGAAGGAATAGTTAAGAAAACATTGAAAAAATGGATAACAAAGAAAGGCTCTACACTTACCAGATAAGGAAAATTATAAAATTTAGTTATTAAAACAGTGTGATGGTGGTCATGGAAATAGGCAAACAGGTGGAAATTATTAGAGTGCTCAGCAACAGATCTAAATGCAAAGAATATTTAGTCTGTGGTGAATGGGGCCTTTTAAACCAGCACTGATATAAACGACTAAATGGTTTTAAAGGTGGCTATTTGGACAAATAAAAGCAGATCATTAAATGTCACCAAACACCAAAATAAATTACAGATGGTTTACATTTTTTAATGTGCCCAAAAAAGAATAATAAAATACTAAAATACATATGAGAAAATACTTATCTGAGTTCAGAATTAATAAAGCTCTTTTAAGCATACGTAAAGAGTCATAAACTAACATTAAAAGTTGACAAATTTAGGGGTGCCTGGGTGGCTCAGTCAGTTAAGCATCTGACTTCAGCTCAGGTCATGATCTCATGGTTCATAAGTTCGAGCCCTGCATTGGGCTCTCTGCTGTCAGCACAGAGCCCACTTTGGATCCTGTCTCCCTCTCTCTCTGTCCCTCCCCCCACTCAAAAATAAATAAACATTTTTTAAAGTTTTATAAAAAAGATTTACAAATTTGACTACACCAAAATTTAAAACTTCTGCAAGTCAAAAAAACACCAGAAATGATTCTGGGAGGATAGTGATGGGAGAGATGACATAGTTTGGGGGACTTCCTGAATCCCCACATAATAATAAACTAGAGGGGCACCTGGGTGGGTCAACAGGTTAATGTCCAACTCTTGATTTTGGCTCAGGTCATGATCCCATGGTTGGTAATATTGAGCCTTCACCCTCACCCTCCCATGCTGTCAGCATGGAGCCTGCTTGGGATTCTCTCTCTCTCCCCCCTCTCTGCCCCTCCCTTGCTGGTTCATGCACGCTTTCTTTTTCTCTCACTCTCTCAAAAGAAATAAATAAAGTTTTAAAAATATTAAATAATAAACTAGATGACATAGTCAACATTCACAATAAGTCTGGGTGACAGGATATCTGCCCCAAATCCCAAATACAAACCGGTAGGGGCAAACCAGCACCAGTCACAATTTCTGCAATGTATTACCATCTTTGTAGGAGGAAGCAGACAGAAGCAAGAATAAGGCATTTTTCAGATCTGAGAATAATAACACCATAAAACAGCAAATAGATGTTCCCTATTAAGCATAGTAGATCACCTTAAAAGCAAAAGCTAAAATTGTAATCCAATAGCAAGTGACAGCAAAAACCCATGTTTAGGCCTGAAAGGGCTCCAACCATCTAGACCCCCTATATTCTCAAAACTGACGAGCTAGCATTCCTTTCCAGAACTGAACTTCACACAAATGAGAAATTATTAGAAATGGGATCAAAATTGAGCAGGATAGCTATTAAACACTATAACCTTTGTCTTTATCCTGACTTAGATTTAGTTTTATTTTATTATATTTTTTGTTTTTAAATTTTCCCTCCCTCGGCCAACAGAGGCAAAGGAAAAATGAGGCACAAATAAAATGGGAGGGAGAACTGAACCAGGACATTTCAGAAAACAAGTTGCCATATTTTTCAACTTACACAAAAACAACAGAAGAGGAGACCTGTGAAGTCAGAAAAGCATGACTGAACCGCTCTTCCTTCAGAAAATTCAAAAAAACTAATTTCATCCAAAAATGAGCAGTTGACAATGATCAGGGTTAAAGCCCAAGAAAAAAATCCCAAGTGAAAATAAGGAGCAGAGTAACATCCCTGTGATCAATGAAAACACTCCAGAAAGATACACCCACAAAACATACTTTTACCTGTTATTCCATCATCCAAAAATTTTGAAACTCTTTGGAAATATAGGCAATTGAGCATCTGACTTATAAGGGCAAGAAAATTAGATGATCATCAAACTTTTTGAAAGCAACATTTTATGCTGGAAGTAAATTTAAGATGAAAGAAAGAAAGAAAGAAAGAAAGAAAGAAAGAAAGAAAGAAAGAAAGAAAATGTAAGCCAGAGACTTTATATCCAGAAAACTAACTTTTATGTACAAAAAGCTAAAAAGACTATTATCAAAACAGGACTCAGGAAATAATTTTCTCATGAACCCTCTCAGAAATATCTTCTAGAAAAGAAGTTTCAGACGACCAAAATTATTAGAGACATTGACATAAATATTGGTCATGAGCATTAAATATATGGTTACTTTAAAACTAAGTCTGGGGCATCTGGGTGGCTCAGTCAGTTAAGCATCCGACTTTGGTTCAGGTCATGATCTCACAGTTTTTGAGTTCGAGCTCCACACGGGCTCTGTGTTGACAGCTCGGAGCCTGGAGCCTGCATCAGATTCTGTGTCTCCCTCTTTCTCTCTGCCCCTCCCCTACTCGCTCTCTCTCTCTCTCTTTCTCTCAAAAATAAACAAACATTAAGAAAATCTAAAAACAAAAAAAATAATAAAATAAAACTAAATCTAAGTCAGGATAAAGACAAAGGTTATAGTGTTTAATAGCTATATATGCTAACAAGATGAATAATATACAACCATTAAAAAATGGGGAAGACTGGGGAGAGCATAAGCAAAAAATTTTAAATATACTTCCAGTAGTCTTTTTTGTGACAGGACTATTAGTATTGTTATTCTCAAATTGCTGTAGATAAAGCAAAAGTGCAGTATCAGATATTCTAATTCCATCATTCCCTGTGTCCTTCAGAATCAGAATACTCAGTATGGAAGGAAAAAAGTACAGTAATGTAGAAGGGATTTAAAATTCTAATTTTGTAAATACTAAATTTCAAGTATAAGATAGGTAGCTAGATAGATGATAGATAGATAGATAGATAGATAGATAGATGGAGATGTAATTCCTAGATCTGCCCACTCAAAAGGCTTATAAACAATAACCATCCAAGTAGCAATGGGCATCCATCAAACCCAGATAGTGACCTAAAATACCATTTCCCATTAAGTCACAAAATGAAACAAAACAAATTAATTTTTTAAAATGGTGTTATTGAAGTGATGGCTAATAACAGATCTCAACAGAAGATGTAGAAGATAAACCTGGAACATCTTGTCACACCAGGTAAAAGGGACTCTGTTACAACACAAAATATTATACAAGAAGGTTCCAGTTCAGGATGGCAACATAGCAAGCTCCTAAATTCAACTCCTCCCACAGACACATTAAATCTCCAACTAGATTAAATTAAATCTAAGCTAGAAGCTTTTCCTTCTGAAAGAAACCTGAAAATTGACTCCTACACATTGGATAAATGAGAAAATACCCACATCAAAACAGGCAGGAGAGACTGAGATATGATCTTGCCATAAACCCCATCCCCTCTACAATGACATAAAGTCAAGAGGAAACTCACAAATCCCAGCTTCTGGACCCAACACCTAATACCCTGACTTTTAAGACTTATACCTAAGAGATGGATCCCCAAAACACCTCACTCTGGAAGCCAGTGGGGCTAGCATCCATGAATTGCATAAGACTATTCACCTGGGCTATCCTATCAGGCCTCAGAGCAGAGGCAGCACACGGTAACACCTAGTCTTTCCCTGAAAGAGGCCTATTTGCATATCTTAAAAGCTGCAGCCTGAGAGCCAGGCTTTTAATTTAACACAAAAGTAGGGACCAACTGCAGTCCTCTCCAAAGACCAGGGAGACTGATGGGTGCCATCTCTGCATTCTTTCTCTGCCCCACTCCAGGCTCCAGGTACCTCCCTGAAAAGAGCTTGTGCATATATCTGGTGCCCTGGCTTCTGGTGCCCTGCCCTCTGCTGCCCAGAGATCTACCCCTTGATTGACTGGTCTTGGTGGCCAGCAGGGCTTATGCTCCTAGGTCCCATAGGACTATAACAGAGAAAATGTTGTTAACCAGCTATCATCCAAAGGCTGAGTGCTGAGACATCAGTCAGAAATACCCAACTCCCAGTCTTTCCCTGAAAGAGGTCTATTTGCTTATCTTAAAAGCTACAGCCTGAGAGTCAGGCTTCTAATTTAATACATATCTAGGGGGTGACTTCAATCCTCTCCATAGACTGGGGAGGCCAGCAGGAGCAGTTTTCATATTCTCCCTCTGTCCCTTCCAAGTTACCAGGGTCACTGTGAAAGGAGTTTGTGCATACATCTGATACCCCAGGTTTTGTAGCTGCATCCAGAGGACACATGCCTTGATAGCCTGGCTTTGGTGACTAGCAGGACCTGTGTTTAGAGGTTCAATGGAACTGTAGCCAACAAAGAAACATTTCTTAACTGGCTATGCACACAGAGCTTATAGCAGAAGGAGGAGAGAGAAATGCTCATCTCCCAATCTTTCCCTGAAAAAGGTCTATTTGCATTCTTTAAGAGCTGCTGCCTGAGGGCCTGGCTTCAAGTTAGCCTACATGTAGGTGCTGACCAAGATCCTTCCCTTTGGGACACTGAAAGTTCTAGGCTCACCCTCACCTACTGGGAGTCACTAAAAATGAAGAAGGTGGTTTCGACAATCACAAAAGTTTAAGAGATACCCAAGAGCCAGGTTTAAGGTTCATCTCCTATGCAAGACTGCTCACTCAAGCCTGGGAGAAGGGGCTGTTTTATCTAATGCATAGAGACCAATACACAGAGTCAAGGAAAATGAAGAAACAGAGGAATATGTTCCAAAAGAAAGAACAGGAGAAAACCTCAGGGGGAAAAAAAAAAAAAAAAAAAAAAAAATTAAAAAAAAAGAAAAAAAAAAAATCCATGGGGAAAAAAAAAAAAAAAAAAAAAAAACTTCAATGAAACAGAAGTAAGTGGTTTATCTGATAAAGAGTTCAAAGTATTGATTACAAAGATGCTCACCAAGGACAAGAGAACAATGCATGAAGAAAGAGAAGTTCAAAAAACAGAAAACATAAGAAAGTTTCAAACAGAAATCACAGGGCTGAAGAATACAATAACTGAACTGAAAAATTCTACAGAGGAGCTCAACAGCAAACTAGATGAAATGAAAGAAAGGATCATCAAATTGGAAAACAGAGCAGCGGAACTCATCCAACCAGAAGAACAAAAAGAAAAAGAAAGAATGAAAAAGATAGGGCAAAATGGGTGAAGGGGAGTAGGAGACACAGGTGTCCAGTTATGGAATGAATAAGTTACAGGAATAAAAGGCACAACATAAGGAATATAGTCAATGGTATTGTAAATAGCATTGTATAGTGACAAATGGTAGCTACACTTGTGGTGAGCACATATAATGTACAGTGATGTTGGATCAATATGTTGTATACCTGAAACTAGTGTAACATAGTGTGTCAACTATATCCCATTTTTTTTAAGTTAAAAAAAATGAAAAAAAGTAGTTTAAGGAACTCATAGGAAACCATCAAGTAGACCAACTTTGCATTATAGGGTCCTTAGTAAAAGGGGAGAAAGAAAGGGGCAAAAAGTTTATTCAAAGATATAATGGCTGAAAGCTTCTCTGACACAGGGGAAGAAACTGAAATCCAGATCCAGGAAGCCCAGAGTTCCAAATAAGATGAGAGAAGAGTGATGAATGTATTAACTAGTTATGAGAATTTTTTTAAAATGTACAATGTGTAATGTTGAGGGGCACCTGGGTGGCTCAGTTGGTTGAGTGTCTGACTTCGGCCCAGGTCATGATCCTGCACTTTGTGGGTTCAAGTCCCATGTCGGGCTCTGTGCTGACAGCTCAGAGCCTGGAGCCTGCTTCAGATTCTGTGTCTCCCTTTTTCTCTCTGCCCCTCCCCCACTCTGTCACTCTATCTCCCAAAAATAAATAAATATTAAAAAAAATTATTTAAAAGGTACAGTTGACACTTGAACAGCACGGGTTTGAACTGTGAGGGTTCACTTGTATGCACATTTTTTTCAGTAAATACTCTACAGTACTGTATATCTATTTTCTCTTCCTCATGATTTCTTAATAACATTTTTAGCTTATTTTAAGAATACAGTATATAATACATATAACATACAAAATATGTGTTAATCAATTGTTTATGTTATTAGTAAGGCTTCCACTCAACAGTAGACTAGTAGTGAAGTTTGGTGGGGGAGCCAAAATTTATACATGGATTTTCAACTGTGTAGGGTGTTGGCACCCCTAACTTCCATGTTGTTCAAGGGTTAAATGTATATGTATCATGATGTACACATGATGTAATCATCATGGTGTACACTTTTAATATCTTACAATTTTGTCAATTTTATCTCAAAACACCTGAAAAGTAATAGAACAACTGATTTTTAAAATGCTGTTCATGAGTTCAAGCCCCACATTGGGCTCTATGCTGACACTTCAGAGCCTGGAGCCTGCTTCACATTCTGTGTCTCCCTCTCTCTCTGCTCCTCCCCCATTCACACTCTGTCTCTGTCTTTCACAGATAACATTAAAATTTTTTCTAAATAAAATACTATAGACTGGGTAGCTGATAAACAACAGAAATTTATTTCTCATAGTTCCAGAGGCTGGGAAGTCCAAGACCAAGGTGCCAACAGATTCGGTGTCTGGTGAGGACCTACCTCCTGGTTACAGACAGCTGTCTTCTTACCATGTCCTCACATAGTGGGGGAAATGAGAGAGCTCTCTGTAATCTTTTTTAAGGGCACTAATCCTACTCACAAGGGCTTTGTTCTCATGACCTAACCATCTTGCAAAGGCCCCACAACCAAGTATCATCACATTGGGGATTAGGTTTTAATATATGAATTTTGTACACAAACATTCAGTCTACAGCAGATATGCAGGGAGTGATGTTAGAAGTCAGGATAGTGGTTACTTGTGAGAGGAGGGAGATATGGATGAACAATGAAGGGGTCTCTGGGGAGACAAAAGTTCTATTTCTTCATCCCATATTTGCCTTAGAATAATTCACTAAGCGATACATTTGTTTTATGCGGTCTTCTATATCCATGTTTTATTTCACAATAAAAATACTCTTTTTAAAAAACATCATGAACAAAGTTAAAAGGCACACTGGGAGAAGTATATATATGACAGCAAAGGATTAATGTTCTTATTTTACAATAATCTTTTTTAAATTTATAAGGAAAAAAATAATGTCTTTAATAAGCAATAAAGAAAAGTACTTCATAGAAGACCTACAATGGTCAGTAAGCATATATTAAAAATTTTTTTTAATGTTTTTTTTATTTTTGAGAGAGAAAGACAGAGCACAATGGGCAAAGAACACAGAGAGAGGGAGACACAGAATCTAAAGCAGGCTCCAAGCTCTGAGCTGTCAGCACAGAGTCTGATGCGGGGCTCCAACCCAAAAACTGTGAGCTCATGACCTGAGCCGAAGTCGAACACTTAACCGACTGAGCCACCCAGGTGCCCCTAATAAACATATATTAAAGTGTTCAGCCTTGATAATTATCCAAGAAATGTAAATTCAAGCAAAAATAAGGACATTGATCAAATTGGAAAAAATTAACAAAATGACGATGTCTAATGTGAAGGATGCAGAGAATTAGTATTCTCCTACGATGCTGGTTGGAATCTGGTTTGTCATAACTTTTTTACAAAATAATTTGGCAACATTTAATCTTAAAAAAATGCATGCACTTTATTTAAATAATTCCACTGTTAAGAATTTAGCCCAAAGAGGTGTGCCTGGGTGGCTTAGTCAGTTAAGTGTCTGACTTTGGCTCAGGCACCATCTTGCAGTTCATGAGTTCCAGCCTGGCATCAGGCTCTGTGCTGACAGCTCAGAGCCTGAAGCCTGCTTTGGATTCTGTGTCTCCCTCTCTCTCTCTGCTCCTCTCCTGTTCATGTTCTCGCTCTCTCTCTCTCTCTCAAATACAATAAACATTAAAAAAAAAAAAGAATTTAACTCAAAGAAACTATCATGAGTGACTGAAACGGTATACTTACAAAGATGTTTAACAAACTATTGTATATATTGAAAAAAAATTAGAAACAACTAAATGTCCAATGTTAAAGAACTTGTTAAATAAGCAGGTTAAGGGAATACTTGCTGCCATAAAAACTAGAACAACTATGATGTTGGAAATGTTTATAAGATATTGTTTGCAGGAGCACCTGGGTGGCTCAGTCGGTTGAGCTTCCGACCGGCTCAGGTCATGATCTCATGGTCTGTGAGTTCGAGCCCTGTGTCAGGTTCTGTGCTGACAGCTCAGAGCCTGGAACCTGCTTCGGATTCTGTGTCTCCCTCTCTCTCTGCCCCTCTCCTGCTCATGCTCTGTCTCATTCTCTGTTAAAAATAAACATTAAAAAATTTTTTTAATTAAAAAAAAGATATTGTTTGTAAAAAGTAAATTTAAAAGCAGTGTCTCCTAGAATACTTTTGTTTCCTTTCAAACATTTTTGTTGTTCAGTATAACATATATTAATAATAGTGTACAAAGGAAACAGGTAGAGCTGGGGGCACCTGGGTGGCTCAGTCAGTTAAGCACCCAACTCTTGATCTTGGCTCAGGTCATGATCTCATGGGTTGTGGGATGGAGCCCCATGTCAGGCTCTGCACTGGCAACATGGAGCCTGCTTGGGATTCTTGCTCCCTCTCTATCTGCCCCTCTCCCATTTATGCACGTGTGTGTGCTCTCTCTCTCTCAAAATAAATAAACTTTAAAAAAAGAAAAGAAACAGGTACAGCTGATTTATCACAAAATGAATATCTTGTAACCAGCCAGATCCAAAAATAGGATTCAAGCATTCCAGAAGTGCACTCCTGCCATGTCCCTTCTTCCCAAATGACCCACATTCCTGATGTAATTGTGATTATTTCCTTACCTTTCCTTTATGGTTTTACCACTTGTGTATATATCAGTAACATGCTATAGTTTAGTTTTATCTACTTGCAAGCTTTACATAAATGGAATGATATGGCATGTGCACTTTTACATTTGGCCTCTTCCACTCCTTCTTGTTGCACATTGAAGTCATCGTTCCTTGTTATATATTGAAATGGGGAAAGCTTTTCTAATTGGTTGCATGAATATACCACAATTTATTTATTCATTCTGCTCTTGAAGGATATTTGGAGCCATTATGTGTAATGCTACTATGAACATTCTTCTATATGTCTTTATTGCATAGGAGCACACATACTATTGAGTAAATATTTAGGAGTGAAACTGATAGATGAAATGATAGATGGATCTTCAGTTTTAGTAGATATGGCAGTTTCCCAAATTACCTGCAACCAATTGACACTCTCACCAGAGAGTGTCATAATATCCACATCCTTAATAATATTGGTTATTATTGTCTGCCTTTCTTAATTTTAATAATCGTATGGTTATGTAGCAATATCTTATGATTTTAATTTGTATGTATCTTCCTTATTTCTAATGGATTTATCGGTCATTTAGGCATAATCCTTTATGAATTGTCTGTTCTAATCTCTTGTCCACTTTTTTCCTGTTGGATTGTTTCTCTTTTTCTTTAAAAGTATAGAATATAAGTGGGGGAAAAAAAAGATTTTTAAAAAAACAACTGCATAGGAGCCCCTGGGTGGCTCAGTTGGTTGAGTATCTGACTCTTGATCTTGGCTCAGGTCATGATCTCCTGGTAAGTGGGATCAAGTCCTGCATCAGACTGCACACTGACAGTACAGACAGAGCCTGCTTGGAATTCTCTCTCCCTCTCTCTCTGCCCCTGCCCTGCTCATGCGTGCTCTCTCTCTCTCTCCTTCTCTCAAAAATAAATAAATAAACATCAAAAAAAGAGAGAGACAACTCTATATTAAAAAAAAAAACACATAGATATTCAATCATGGTAATAATAGTTATTTCTGAGTGATGGAATAATGAGTGATTTATATTTTCTTCCTTATGCTTTTCTGCACTTTTCTAATTTCCTAAACTGATTATGTATTATTTTCAGAACATTAAGTGTTGCATCATTCTAATGAATAAAAACAATGGGTTTTTTCAAAAGATACCATCTAGGGAATAAAGACTGAATGCTGACCTGGTAAATTTATGAGATATTTAGATGATTTATGGTAGTGATTTTCAAATGATGCCAAAGTGTTCTATAGCTAAAATTGAATAATAGCACCCCTTTCCAATTTTCAGTGGTTTGCTTTATGTTGTTTAATGCCTTAGAACCAAATTTAATACATTAAGTTACCAAACTATACATGCATCAGTGAATTATTAATATGCCAAATAGGATCCAGCAGAAACAAAAATTATGGGAGAAGTTTACCATAGTTAGGACATTCATACTCTTATATCAAGAAGAATTTCTGTTTTCACTTCCATCAGAGCTCCTATTAATGTAGTTTCTAAAATAAAAATATTTGCATCCTGACAAATCATAAATTAAAAGGTTTTAGATTTCTTATACTCTGTAAAATTAAGTATCAAATATTAATTAACTAAAACTGTTCCCAATAGTGTGTAACATAAAAAAGATTTAGATGCATGACCTCAAAAAGCTTGCCATCTCATTGGAGAAATAAATCAAGCCCTTATGAAAGAAACAAACTGCATGGTAGTGTATAAATGATATAAGGAGTCCAGGAAAGCAGATTTAGAGGTAGGACAAAGCCTTAAGAGAATGCCTAATACAAGAGGAATATAAACTTTGGGTAAGTATTCTCTCCTTATAATTGGGACTCTACCTGAGCACTCTGTCCCACAGTAGAAGCTACCATACAACAATATAAGAATTTTTGTCTAAATTTATGCTATCTTCTTAACTGTTATAGTGGCAAATCAATGGTTTTATGATGGTCTCTCCAGGATCCCAATCCTTTCTCTGTTGCTTTGTTATGCTCTACATCTTGTGTATACAAACAAATGTGCTTTCTTTCAGCCAAGGTTCCAAGTGTGCCTTTATATAACCTGGAATATAATTTGAAGAAGCTTTTAAAATGTTATTAAAAATTAATTTCCAGCTATCACTCTCAATAATTCTAAATTCCACACAGCAATTTGCAGTCAGTTTTGCAGTCAGTTAAAGTGGAATTTTGACACCGAGAATTTTAAAATGAACTGTTCCAGAAAGTAAGACTAAGTAAGCCTGGGCTGTCAGGGAAGATAGCAGTGTACGAAGTTCCAGGAATTTGCTCTCCAGCCGGACAACTTTGCATTGGCAAAAACTGTCTTGTGTAACCATGATAGAATTCTACAGTCTATTTAAAGACTTGCAGCTTCCTGGGGACAACCTGCCTGGTAAATTGTGATTCATTTTCATAAGTTTCACTCAGTAGGGTAGTAGCTACACATCTTCCCACTCCCAGCCCCATGGTAGGCAGCTATACCAATGTTCCTAGACTGGTCTGCAAAGGCCAGAGGGGCAAAAGGACTTGGTCCTCCAAACACCAGGGATCTGTGTTCTGACCACCCACTGCTGCATCTGATCATGAAGAGGTAGACACAGAGGTAGGCAGCCACTGTTGCATCTCTCACTGCCATTGTTTTATGCTCCTCCAACTGAAGCAGCTTCCAGGAGGTTTAAAGAAACAATAGGTATTTTATTTTCTTCATGTTTCCCTTTTGCCCCTTTTAGGAAGCCAAACATTTCAAGATTAATTATACATACAGGGAAAGTTAGAAGGTCACCATACATGCCCAAGATGCAGGCTCAGAAAAGACCTGAGAAGGCCTTAAGTTACACCTCAGGGTGATCCCTGACACAGAGACACCTTACAAAATTTTTTAAAGAAACAAAGCAAAACAGCAAACCCTGGGGAAGGGGGGAATCTGATGTCCAGAACTGCCATATTATAAGATTTAAATGTTCAATTTTCAATTAAAAATCACAAGGAATACAGAGAAACAAGAAAGTGTGGCACATTAAAAAAATAAAGAAATAAAACAGAAACTATTCCTGAGCAAGACCTGATATAATAGGTGGGATTTATTTCAAACTGAAAAAAAAAAAAAGTTATAATGACAAAATAGTCACAGTAATTTTCTGGAGTGAGTTCTGGTTCTGGTCTTGAAGGGTTGGTTCAAATTGCACTTCTATAAACAACTAACAAACTAGAAAACATATAAAACAACTGTGTTCAAGCACTGGACAATATTCAGCTTAGGGCTACAATCCTGAAAAAAAAAAAAGGAGGCATAGCAGGTGAGATTCAAATCCACTTGGGCTTTCTCTCTGGAAGCATTTTCAAAAACAGTATAGGAAAAGGAAGGCCAGGCAGAGAACTGTCTCTAGGCAAAGAAACTGAGGTTGGAATTCAGAGTTGCTAAGGTATGTGAAATTTGAGGGGCAGGTTATTAGAAAGGAAGGGGTTACAGAGAAAGAATTTCCAAAATCTGCCTAGAGTTCCCCTGGAGGTTTTTATAGATCCTAAGCTATGTATGTAAAGGATGAGGCTCTGAGAAGTCTAGCAGAGAAAAGCTGTTAAGGGATTGAAAGCTGAAAAGAAATATCAGGGATTTCACGGGGCCAGGAAGACACTGACCCAGCCTGAAAGGAGAGACATTGGTCAATATCTCTGCTATTCAGTTTTGACACCGGAATGCCCATTTCTTAGAAGACCGTGACCTAGAATTGAAGGCAAAATTGAAATAACCAACACCTAAAAACCTAAAACTAAGCCTTAATAAGTTCAAGGTGGTCCACATTAATTTAGCTACCTGCAAAAATAAAGTTCAACACTGTTTTAAAGAAAATACAATAATCCAAGGGCCCCTGGGTGGCTCAGCTGGTTAAGCACCCAACTTTGGCTCAGGTCATGAATTCATGGTTCATGACTTCAAGCCCCACATTGGGCCCTCTGCTGTCAGCTCAGAGCTTGCTTCAGATTCTTTGTCCCCCCTCTCTTTCTGCCTCTCTCTGTCTCTCTCTCTCTCTCAAAAATAAACATTAAATTTTTTTTAAAAAAAGATAAGAATCAAAAGCCTCCAAAATAAGTCATCAACTGTCTAGTATACAGTCAAAAATTACTTGAAATTCAAAGGAAAAAAAAAGTGATCGAGAGTAAAAGGAATGTCAGTGAATAGAAACAGACACATAGATACCTCAGATGTTGAAATTAGCAGTAATGAGGACTTAAAAATAACTATAATACTAAGTAATAGAATCCAAGGGAAAGGTCAAATATAAAGGGTAAAGAGATAAGTAATTTTAGGAGAGTTCTAAAAATCTATACATATGAAAAAAGAAACAAATGGAAACACCAAAACTGAAAAAACAATATCTGGAATCAAATATTCATTGGATGGGATTAACTAAAGATTGGACACAACAGAAGAAAGGATTAGTGAATTTTAAGATAACTCAAAAGAAATAACTTAAATTGAAACACAAAGCATAAAATGTTAGGATAGAAACAAAGAACAAAGCCTCAATGACCTGTGGAAAATATCATATGGTCTAACATTAAGTGTAGTTAGAATTCCAGAAGGAAAGGAGACAGAAATAAAGCAAGAATAATATTTGAGGGATTTTTTATCACAATTCCAAATTTGATCAAAAAAGAAACCCACAGACAGGAAAAATCAATGAACCCCAACCAGAAAAAAAAATTACACCTAGAAAGAAATACAACTGCAAAGAAAATCACACCTAAGTACACCATAGTCAAATTGCTGAAAACCAAAGTTAAAGATAAAAATGTTAAAAGCAAGCAGATGTAGGGGCTTGAAGAGCTATCTGTGTTCTATAGTGGCATTATTCACAATAACCAAAAGGTGGAAACAACCCAAGTATCCATTAACAGATAAATGGATAAAGTAAATGTGGTATATATATACAATGGAATATTATTTAGTCTTATAAAGGAAGGAAGTTATGATACATGCTACAACGTGGATGAACCATGAAATAATCCAGTCATGAAAAAATAAATACTGTATGATTCCACGTATGTAAGTGATCTAGAGTAGAATACTGGTTGTCAGAGGCTAGGGGGATAGGAGAAGGAGAGTCGTTCAATGGGCATAATTTTACAAGATTAAAGTTTTGGAGGTTGGTAACACACAATGTGAATATACTTAACACTAAAGACCTGTATGCTTAAAAGTCATTAAAATGGTAAATCCTGTGTTATGTATAGTTTATATCAAAACTCTTTTTGAAGAATTCAAACAGTAAACAGAAAGGGGCAGTTGGGTGGCTCAGTTGGTTAAGCATCCAACTTTTGATATCAGCTCAGGTCATGATCTTGTGGTTGTGGGATCAAGCCCTGCCTGCTTAGGATTCTCTCTCCCTCTTGCTTTCTGCTTCTCCCCCACTCATTTTCTCTCTCTCTCTCTCTTAAAATAAATAAGCATTTTTTTTAAAAAAAAGTAAATGGAAAAAAAGAGATAGTAAATGCAAATGAAAAGCAATTAAAAAAATGAAGCTGACTTCTCATTAGTAGAGGGCAGAAAAAAGTAAGGGCATCTTTAAAGTGCCAAAACAAAATTAAAACTATCAACTATCAACCTAAAATTCTATATATTAAGTGAAAATATCCTTCAAAAATGAATGCAGGAACTCCTGGGTGGCTCAGTTATTTAAGTATGTGACTCTTGATTTCGGCTCAGGTCATGATCTCAGGGTCGTGAGATAGAGCCTGCGGTCGGGCTCCATGCTGGGCATGAGGCCTGTTTAAGATTCTCTCTAAGATCTGCTTAAGATCTCCCTCTACTGCTCACATTGCTCTCTATCTCTCAAAAACAAAAAACAAAACTATTTTAATAAATAAGTAAGAAAGCAAAATAGAGACCTGTTCACATAAATGAAAATTTAAATAATTTGTTGCCCACAAATCTATACTACAAGAAATATGAAAGAAAATTCTTTAGGCTGCAGGAAAATAATACCATACAGAAATTCATATTTATAAGAAGGCAAAATGAGCACTGGAAATGCTTTAAAGGTCAAAGATTTAAAGAGAGATTATTCAAACTGAATGACCTGTGGGACAGTATCGTATGGTCTATAATTAATTAACAAAATAATTAACAGTATATTATACCATTTATAACATATGCAGAGGTAATATATACAATAATAGCACAAAGAGTAGGAAAGAGTTAAGAGGATTTTGCTGTTTTCTCTTCAAGAACTGGTATAACAAAGAAAAACTGCAATGATGTGTTAGAAGCATTTTTATTTTATTGATTGATTGATTTTTTATGTTTTTATTTTATTTTTGAGAGAGAGAGAGATACATAGAGAGAGCGGGGGAGGGGCAGAGAGAGACAGAGACAGAATCTGAAGCAGGCTCCAGGCTCTGCGCTGTCAGCGCAGAGCCTGACAACGTGGGGCTGGAACTCACAAACTGTGAGATCATGACCTGAGCCGAAGTTGGACGCCCATCCAACTGAGCCACCCAGGCTCCCCGGAAGTATTTTTAGAATGGATTTGCATGCAGCAAGAGCACAGCAAAGGACAATAGTCAATTCCTCACAGTACGTAGTGAAGGGTTGAGTGCTGTTTATTCCTCATTCTCTGCTTTTTTTTGCCCTCTATTCTCCAAATGGCTGAACCCTAGAGATTGTTAGCTGAGTTCCCTCTAGCTTCTGGTTAGGTTCATCCAATGGGAAGTACCATGGGATCTTGGAGGGCAGAAGGAAAGAGAAGTAAAGTATTTCTTGTCCACTGTCTCTTTCTGTATCAGCACAAGAGGTTTGGCAGTGGCTATGTCCCTCTATAGCATCAGCTTCTGCTACAATGCCCCTTCTCCATGACTTCAGCATTCATCCTTCAGGTAGAAAGGTTGTAATCCTGCTGTCACTAGTTCCTGGTCACTCAACATACCCTGTTGGTTCTCTTAACTTTGTGCACACTGCTGTAAATGGCCCCTTCATTAAATACACACAGGGAAATGGAACACTAGAAAACAATAGCATGCTGTGGCATCAGGCTTACTCAAATTATGACATGCAAATTATGGGATGGAGTACAGTGAGGAGAAAAGACAGAGAATCACTGGATTACTGTGGTAATAATAAGTGGGTTGGCAACTTTGAAAAAGAGAAGCCTGGTGTCTTGAACTTTCAAATTAAGGCATGGGTTGAAGTCAGATGGCCTGTGGTGGCCTCCAAGGAGTTTGTTATCTCTTTGCTGCTAGGCTATAATGACTACAGACGGGGTGCCTATTCTGCAAGAGTTACCCCATTATCCCTCATTGTCTCCAGGCATATAAAAAGAGTTAAATTTCAGAATGGTATGGCCTTGAAGTATCTCTTTACAGTTTGCTCATTGTTGCAAGGGCGGGGGGCGGGGTAATAATAACTGGAGAAATCAGATAACACCTTGAATGAGTGATCAAAATAAACATCATCAATGAGGGACAGATGGACATTGTACACTTCCAGATGTGATACATTGAGAAGGATATATCACATATGTAGTATTCATTCCACCTGGGAATGCATACATGAATCTAAGGAAGGATCAGATGAGCCCAGAATGAGGATCTTTCTATTTAAAGAAAATGGAGGGTGCTCTTTCTCTTGCTCTCTCTCCCTCTCTCTCTCAAAATAAATAAATATTTTTTAAAAAGAAAACAAAAATGCAGGGGAGTTAAATTGTTCAAAAATGTCAATACCATAAAAGACAAAGAAAGACTGTGGAAATATTCTAGATGAAGAACACTAAATGATAAGTAAATGCAATACCTGATCCAAGACTGGATTCCTCACTAGGGGGGAGAAATGCTACAAAATAACATATTAAAAATTGTCATAGAGATGGTAGCTTGGATAAAACAATTTTATTAAGCTTAGGGGTGCCTGAGTGGCTCAGTTGGTTAAGTATCTGACTTCGGCTCATGTCATGATCTCACAATTCATGAGTTTGAGTGCCATGTCAGGTTCTGTGCTAACAGCTCAGAGCCTGGAGACTGCTTCAGATTCTTTGTCTCCCTCTTTCTCTGCCCATCCTCCCCCCTCTCTCTCTCTCTCTCTCTCTCTGTCTCTCTCTCTCTCTGTCTCTCTCTCTCAAAAATAAATAAACGTGTAAAAAATTTCAAAAAAATAATTTTGTTAAGCTAAAATTTACTGAAGTTGATAACTGTACAGTGGCTAATGTGAGAGAATAGCCATATTCTTAGAAAACACATACTGAAATATTTAGGAGTAAAAGACCATGACATACAGTTTGTTCTCAAATTGTTCAGTAAAAATGCATACTATATATATATACATATATATGCATATAGAGAGGGAAAAAGAGAGAAAATTCATGTACATGTTGTAGCAAATGGAGTAAAATGTAAACAATAAATGAACGTGGGTAACGGGTACATATTAGTTTGCTAGAGCTGCCATAAACAAAGTACTACAAACTCTGTAGTATTAGTACTACTATTGACTTACACAACAGAAATGTTGTCTCGCAGTTCTGGAGGCTGGAAATCTGAGATCAAGGTGTCAATAGGGTTGGTTCCTTCTAAAGACTGTGAGGGGGGAATCTATTCCAGGCCTATCTCCTGGCTTCTGGAGGGTTGCTCACAATCTTTGGCATTCCTTGGCTTGTATATACAGTCCCATGACTTCTGCCCTTATGTTCACATGGCATTCTCCCCATGTGCACATATGTCTCCATGTCCTTCCCCTTTTGCATACTGGATGAGGGCCTAAGCTAAAGTACTGACCTTAACTTTAAAACCTAATTACCTCTGGGGCACCTGCATGGGTCAGTCAGTTGAGCATCCAACTCTTGAGCATCCAACTCTTCAGCTCAGGTTATGATCTCATGGTTTCATGAGTTTGAGCCCTGGGTTGGGCTCTGCGCTGGCAGCATGGAGACCATTTGGGATTCTCTCTCCCTTTCTCTCTCTGCCTCTTCCCTACTTGTGCTGTCTCTGTCTCTCTCAAATAAATGAATAAACTTAAAATAATAATAATAATAATAATAATAATAATAATAAAATTTGATTACCTATGTAAAGATCCTGTTTCCAAATAAGATTAAATTCTAAGGTACTGGGAGTTAGGACTTCCACATATCCATTTGGGGAGAACACAATTCAACCCATAACAGATACACAAATAATTTTTATACTATTTTTATTCTTGCAACTTTTCTGTAAGTTTGAAATTATTTCCAAGTAAAACATTTTGTTAAAAGAAAAAGAAATTCCTATATGCCAAAAAGAGTGAATTACAAAACCTATTCCAGGAATAGATAAAGGAATATATCCCAAAGGAATTGTAGGATTCTACCAATTCACGATCACAGGACCTTGGCATGGATCTTGGAATTAATAATCACAAGACCCTTGGAATAAGGACATTGACCAAAAAAGGACAAATTGTAAAATTAGGGCCAAATTTATCAATAGGAGTGCACTTACCAAGAATTCTAGATTCAATATGTCCAGTACCAATCTAGGAACTGCTATTCAAATGCACATTTTTTTGGTCCAATAGGCCTTGCCAGAGTTCCATACAGCCTCACTATCTCTCACATTTTGAATTCTATTGGATCTGTTGCAATAGTTTCAGATCTGTCTTCCGCTTTGCTCCTGAAATGGCTGTTAGAGTACCAAATGGCTCTAAGAATTTGCTTGTACAGCCTGGTTCAAAGATGACCTAGGGCACATGGGTGGCTCAGTTGGTTAGGCATCTGACTCTTGATTTTGGTGCAGGTCATGAACCCAGAGTCATGGGATTTAGCCCCATATCAGGCTCTGTGCTGAGTATGGAGCCTGCTTAAGATTCTCTCTCTCTCTTTCTCTCTCTCTCTCCCCCACTCACTCTTCTCTCTCCAAGAAGAAGAAGAAGAAGAAGAAGAAGAAGAAGAAGAAGAAGAAAAGAAGAAGAAAGATGGCCTAGATTGACATGCTGGAATTTTCCTAGAATACTTTAGAGAAAAGAGTGTGATGATTTAATAAAATGGGAATGTTGAAGTTAATTCATTATGTGCAGCTTGCTTAGCCAACCCCTATCATACAACCCAAGATGGTCCAAAAATACATTAGTGAAGGGAGTACCAGCATCCATAAAAATCTTTTTTTTTTTAATTTTTTTTAACATTTATTTATTTTTGAGACAGAGAGTGACAGAGCATGAGCAGGGAGGGGCAGAGAGAGAGGGAGACACAGAATCTGAAGCAGGCTCCAGGCTCTGAGCGGTCAGCACAGAGCCCGACGCGGGGCTCGAACTCACAGACTGTGAGATCATGACCTGAGCCGAAGTCGGATGCTTAACCAACCAAGCCACTCAGGCGCCCCTAAAAATCTTTATATTAACCATTCACTGTAGGCCAGAGATGCTGGTGGGAGATACTGCCGTAGAATTGGGCTTCCTGCACAGCAAAGAAAATTATCAATAAAATGAAAGGGCAACCTACTGAGTGGGAGAAAATATTTGCAATCATATATGTGAGAAAGGATTAATATGTAAAATATACAAAAAATGCTTACATCCTCATAGCAAAAAACCAAAACAATCTATTTACAAATGGGCAGATGATTTTCAATAATGTGGATGGAACTAGAGAGTATTATCCTAAGCAAAGTAAGTCAGGCACAGAAAGACAAATATCATATGATTTCACTCACATGTGGAATTTAAGAAACACAACAGATGAACATAGGGGAAGGGAAGGAAAAATAAGATAAAAAGAGAGAGGGAGGCAAACCATAAGAGACTCTTAAATACAGAGAACAAACTGAGGGTTGCTGGAGGGAGG